>NW_027508833.1:4392500-4992500 GCF_051911475.1 Siphateles boraxobius | reverse complement strand
CCTTTCGAAAGTAATCGTTTCCACTCTATTATTTTCCAAAATTGCAAAACCATTTACTCTATAAATGCAGTGCAACAAAACATTGAACTCATGGGCTACACTGACATGGAAAACATTCACACTTCAATAAATTTTTTTAATAAGAAGCAAACATTAGTGCTTGTATCCATAAAAAAGAACGTCTTGAATTGAGACAAACGCAAACACACACACACACACACACACACACACACACACACACACACACACACACACACACACACACACACACACACACACACACACACACACACACACACACACACGTCCAGTCATGCAGAAAGACGGACTGACACTGACCCCCCCCTTCCCCCCTCCCCCCTCCCCCACAAACACACCCACACACTAATACTCACTCAATATATGATTCTCAACACATATTATGTAAGATATATAATGGCTTTCACAGTGGCTGTCTAGGCACACACTCAGATTGAGACTTAATTAATCCAATTTCATCTCTCAAATCCAAGTGTAATGGCCTGGAACAAAGTATGTCATGAAAAATAAATATGGCTCCAACTTTGCAGATCACAGTTAACATAACTGTATACTTAAAAAACGTTAAATAAAACATCACATAAAACATTGTAAATCTGGATCGTTTCACAAAAGCATTTGCTCATTGCGGTCATTTCTATAGTTTTTCCTATTTCAAGATATAGATGTGGCCTATCGTGTTGACTTACCAGATGATGTCATTAGGGGCAGGGGCATAAGAAACACCCCACTGATGGGAACGCACCACTGTGGTAATGCTGGACTGCTGGGGTCTGTTGCGGCAGCGACGGCTGTAGTCTTTCACAATACTGCAGAAACATAAGCACAGAGGCTTAGATATTTAAACAATAAGGTATGAGAGAACATGTGAATATATATTTTTCAAATGTAGTCTACTCAGTAGAGTACCAAATTACTATATTGTGGTTTTTAACATACAGTATTGACCAATCAGAAGCCAGCACCTGAATTTAGTGTTGTACAAACTTATATATAAAGCTGTTTATTGTAGTATACTAAATAAAAGCTGTTCTAATTTGCAAATGTTTGGTAAGAAAGAGTTTGATCTACAACAGTTTCTTGATTTATTTATTTTGGTAAGGCACAGTATTAATAATGAGCATGGGATCTATACTAATAAATCTATACTTCAGAGGGGATATTTCTCAAAATTATTTCTTTAACTTATAAAACTAGACTGATCGAAATCAAACAGATTTCCTGTCATACAATACAGTTTGTGAGTTTGTGAGTTAAAAAAAATTTTCAGTTTGGGAGTTTTTGAATTAATTAATTATTAGATGAAAAGCTAATAATTGCAGTAATTAAATAATTTTAAATGAAAATTAGGATTTTATTCGTATACACTCTCAGAAAAAAATCTGTCACTGGGACAGTACCCTTTCAAGGTACTAATATGCACTCTTTAGGGGTAAAGTATGATGCTCGAATGAGCTCAGCCCTCTGCAACTGAAAGAAACATGCAAATATAAAAACACCAGCAAATTAAGACAAAACCTTCATCAGTTTGATGACAACATGTGCTGCAAATACTCACAACACAACCAAATACAGAAACGCGTTGCAAATACTCACAACGCACCAAATACAGAAACATGCTGCACTCACAACACAACTAAATACAGTAACGCACTGCAAATACTCACAAAGCAACCAAACACAGAAACGCTCTGCAAATTTTTTACAACGCAATCAAATACAGAAACACACTGAAAATACTCACAATGGATGATATGATCAGGATTTTTAAATAAACTAAAAACTCACCCCTCAGGTCATCGACAACACTTAAAAGGAGACATTGTAATGTATGTCCCGTCAGGTTTGACACTTGTTGGGGTCCCTTGAAACATTTCCGCTGTGGTCTGTGCTTTTATCACCGCGTTTCTGTATTTGGTTGAGTTGTGAGTATTTGCAGTGTGTTTCTGTATATGGTTGAGTTGTGAGTACTGGCAGTGTGTTTCTGTATTTGGTTGAGTTGTGAGTATTTGCAGTGTGTTTCTGTATGTGGTTGAGTTGTGAGTTCTGGCAGTGTGTTTCTGTATTTGGTTGAGTTGTGAGTATTTGCAGTGTGTTTCTGTATGTGGTTTAGTTGTGAGTATTTGCAGTGTGTTTCTGTATGTGGTTGAGTTGTGAGTATTTAATAATAATAATAATAATAATTCATTACATTTATATAGCGCTTTTCTAGGCACTCAAAGCGCTTCACATAGAAGGGGGGATCTCCTCAACCACCACCAATGTGCAGCATCCACTTGGATGATGCGACGGCAGCCATATTGCGCCAGAACGCCCACCGCACACCAGCTTACTGGTGGAGAGGAGACAGAGTGATAAAGCCAATTAGTATATAGGGATGATTAGGTGGCCACGATGGACAGAGGCCACTGGGCAAATTTTGGCCAGGATCCCGGGGTTACACCCCTACTCTTTCGAAAGACATCCTGGGATTTTTAATGACCACAGAGAGTCAGGGCCTCGGTTTAACGTCTCATCCGAAGGACGGTGCTCTTTGACAGTATAGTGTCCCCGTCACTATACTGGGGCGTTAGGACCCACACAGACCACAGGGAGAGCACCCCCTGCTGGCCTCACTAACACCTCTTCCAGCAGCAACCTGGTTTTCCCAGAAGGTCTCCCATCCAGGTACTAACCAGGCTCAGCCCCGCTTAGCTTCAGTGGGCAACCAGTCTTGGGTTACAGGGTGATATGGCTGCTGGTATTTTCAGTATTTGCAGTGTGTTTCTGTATTTGGTTGAGTTGTGAGTATTTGCAGTGTGTTTCTGTATGTGGTTGAGTTGTGAGTATTTGCAGTGTGTTTCTGTATTTGGTTGAGTTATGAGTATTTGCAGTGTGTTTCTGTATTTGGTTGAAATATGAGTATTTGCAGTGTGTTTCTGTATGTGGTTGAGTTGTGAGTATTTGCAGTGTGTTTCTGTATTTGTTTGCATTGTGAGTCTTTGCTGCACATGTGTTGTCAAACTGATGAAGACGTTTTCTTAATTTGCAGGTGTTTTTTCTATGTGCATGTTTTTTCTTTAGATGCAGCAGGTTGAGCTCTTTCGGCCACTGACTGTAGTAATGGGTACAAACTAAAGTCTACCCTTTAAAAGGGTACCGCACCAGTGACAGCTTTTGAGGGTGTACCTGCATGTCATCACTATTATGTCATTATTAACTGACATCAAAGAACCATATACATGCTCTATAATGCTTTACTACATTTCATAATGCTTAAAAAGTCATTAGTTTGAATGTTAAAATTAGTTAACAGTTAGAAGGTTTGTGATTTTTATTCTGTATGTTTCATACTGTATATGTTCCACATGGACCCCTGGACTACCTTTATGGAACCTAAATATAGTCCCAAGAAATGAAATACATTGTTTTCTGATAGCTACAGTAGAGTCTAGTGGTTCAGCAGATCTGCTTCATCTTGATAAAATGTTTTTAAATAAAAATACTTAAGTATTCTTAAAATCTAGGTACTCATTACAGGACCTCTTGTCGGATGATGCTGATTCTCAATAATCCCCCAACACTTACACTGCAGTCATCCTCTCATCTCTGAAGGTGACAAAGGCAATGCCCAGCCTCTTCATAGAGATCCGGTTCTTCTCTGCATTAAACTCATCTGTCAGTTTCTCCTCCAGCTCACTGTAGTACTGCTCTGCATCCACCTAATGAGAGGACAAAGACATAAGACATGAGAAGAAGAGTATCAAATCTCCTCACAGAGCAATGCATGACTGTCAGTTGGTGTATGGTGGTCTCCAGTGGCCAACATGAAGAGGTGCAGCACCAGTCACATGACTATTCTATTCGTAGATGTGCAAATATATCCATTCTGACAACTATAATGAGTGTGTGAGGGACATTTACCTGTTCAAAGCCACATACGTCACAGCAGAAGATCTGTGCACAGGGGTGCGTCTTTATCATGATCCTGCCTTCCTTCTGAGCTTTGGTTGCGAAGTACAGCCTTCCTTTCATTGCTTTTCGCCTGTACAGGATATAGTTTTAAGGCCCGTTCACACAAAGAATGATAACTATAACATCCACACCAAAGCATGAAATTATTCTGTTTATTCTAAGCGTACGCTGCAGTTACGAGCACAAGACATCTGCCGCTTTAAATGCTTGAGCTCATTAAAGTCTGTTTGGCTATTATGGTTTTTATCATTCATCAGCTGGAAAGAATCGTTCTGACAGTGACTGCAACAATATCGTGGTGTGAACTCTGCTATTCTTGTATATTTAGAAAGATTTCTAGAAATATATCTTTACCGTTATCGTTATAGTTATCGTCCTTGGTGTGAATGTGCCTTTAAAATGGTTAACTATGCAGTATTTGCGAGACTCAGCTCTTAGACATTCAGGAGATGTGAGAATGCAAATGACCTTTCAGAGTCCAGCTTCATTAGTTTTTGTACGTCAAAGCAGAACCGGATGTCTGTAACGGTGCAGCTGGGGTAGGCTTCACTGTTTGGAGATAGAAGAGACGTTGGCTTTTACATAAGTGATAAATGAATGCCATCAGTTGTGTTGACATTTAATCTCCAATATGCTGAAGTATGGAGATTAAGTAATAGTTGAAATTCTGTGGATAACAGCTTTGTGCTCTTCACTCACTGCAGGTGTTTGGTGATCAGGCCGGGATCAGAGATTTCTCTTGGAATTGACGTTATCATTAGAGTTCTGGCCACCTGCAATAATAATAAATCCAAAATGAGAGCTAGAAGTGTATTTCATGAAGCAAATCTTTGTGGTTGCAAGACGGCAAAAGAACATGATCAATTATCGATTTTCGAATTCGATTTACTAAATCATGGCCACATTGTAACAATTCGTTCCCTTGTTTTCGTCAAACCAAAACGAGGGAACAAATTATTTCAACGTAGACACTATTTACTTAAACGAGGGAATTAATTAATAAATCATGGGAACTAATAATTTCATTTGTAGCCACGGTTTAACTAAAACGAGAGAACGAATTCTTAATTCGTGGCCACAATATATATATTCTTGTCCGCATGTCATGTGCAGGGCTCCGTGAAATAGTGTCCAGACTTTCATTAATGTATTACCGTAAAGAGTATCTAATGAAAATTACTGAGAGTAATGAGAAATGCAAACTAACAAAAGTTAAACATCTGAAGGCATTGCTGAAGTATAGAGGCGTCATAAAAATAATGTCATAATGCCAAAAATCCAAATGCATGTAAAAACAGACTTCCAGCAAAATACAATACAGAATTGAATTATTAATTATTAATGACATTTCTCTTTAAATTTAAGAGGAAATAAGGACGTTTTTTGATTTTTGGAGATTCACTGGCTCGCCTTGCAAGCACTGTAAAACTTAGACGCATTTATGGAACAGAAATGAGATGCAATAACACGTATGCGCACAATACAGCCGTTCACAAACCTTCTCGTCCTCTTTGTATTTCTGTTGTGAGGAGTGATGGGCCATGCACAGTACGGTCATCACAAAATACAGCAGAGCAAAGATACTGTGCAACCACAGAAATGTGTTCCTAAAGCAAGAAGAAGAGAGTTACTAAGATCATGCCAACAACTTCATAAATATGTACATACACAACAAGGTAATGCTTTTCAGTTGTACATCCATCATAATAAACAAACTTGCTTTGCAGGGACATTAACCACTGTTGTTCGGCCGAAATTCTGTGGACTATCTCCTGAAAAACATCGGAATAAACAAGTCGTGTTAAGATGTCATGCTCTTCTCAAATACCAGTGTCAAAAATAAAACTCTGAAAGTAATTTGAGGCCTGTGAATGTGGAATAAAGAAACTCTCCACACCTAAATCACTATGCATTGGGTTTGGTTGCTAGGACAAATTTGTGAACGTGCTGGTTTATTTCACAAATACAGTGTCAATTTGTTGCATAGAGATGACAGTCAGCATCAAAATGCCCAAATTATTGTAACCAGCCGGCCCTGAAGCTGCACCACAAACTGGTCTACCACACATCCACATTTAACGCTTTTAGAAGGCCACAGTAAACTTCTGCCACCGAGGTTGCATGAAAAGATTATTGCAGGTCTGAGAACAACAAGAGGTAAAGCTGGTGGCTTTTCACAATGTTCTTCTTGTGGCGTGGACAGTCAAGGCCTTTCCCATATTTAACTTGGCCCTTCTAACCGTCTATCGTGCCACCCAGCCATCTTCAAACACTGTAGGGTGGTCTGAATTATGCTTTTACACACGTCCACTAATAGAGGGTTCAGACTGAGCCCTTCTGCATCTTCAAGAGTTTTCCCAGGCCTTCCCTAAAGTCATTCATCGGCAGGCCCACACGGAATCTGCATCCGCAGGACTTTGTAGATTTCCTGCCATACACAAAGTTTTTTTTTTTAATATATTCTCTTCAATATAAAGAACGAGTTTTTTTTTGTTGGTGTTTTTAATGTTTAAGATTTTTAATGAAGTCTCGTACGCTCACCAAGTTTGCTTTTATTTATTTTTTATACAGTAAAAATTGTGAAATATTACAATTTTAAATAACTGATTTCTATTTTAATATATTTTAAAATGTAATTTATTCCTGTGATGCAAAGCTGAATTTTTAGCATCATTATTCCAGTCTTCAGTGTCACATGATCCTTCAGAAATCATTCTAATATGCTGATTTGCTGCTCAAAGAACATTTACTATTATCATTATCAATGTTAAAAACAATTGTACTGATTAATATTTTTGGGGACATTGGATTTAAGGATTCTTTGATGAATAGAAAGTGCAAAAGAACAAGTCAAGTCAGTCAAGTGACCTTCATTTATATAGCGCTTTTAACAATATGGACTGTTTCAAAGCAGCTTTACAGTGATAATAGGAAATTAAAGTAACAGGGATTGTTTTGGCTTTACAGCAGCTCTAGAATAAAGTTATTGTCCAGTTAAAATTAGTTTTATTTATTTGAAATAGAAATCTGTTAAAATGTTAAATCTTACTGCTACTTTTGATCAATTGAATGCATCTTTTAAGTATTTTTTTTTAATTACTGACCCCAAACTTGTTAACAGTAGTGCACATATATATATACATACATATATTTTTTTTCTTTTTTTTCACAAGTACTTTAATCCGAACATAATCAATGTTTTAAAAGCACCACAGATCGATTTTTTTTAACACTCTAGAAATTAATCTATGAATGTCTTAAAGGTTTTGAAGAAGTATTTTAAATTTGACAAAATTGCATACTTAATATTTAATTGTATTTTCCTTTTGGAATGTCCTTTAGATCAATGTCAGAGCATGGCTTCATGCATTTGACAGTCATTTCAGGTCACCCGAGCCAAACTCTATCTGAGAAAGAATCTCTAACACTAAAAATCTGTCAAAACTGATTCATGAGATTATTCTAAAGAGTCTGTTTTTAGGTGCATACACACTGCTGAATTAAGATGTAATGCTGGGGTAATGCTTTATTCATGTATACTGCCTTTTCCTGGATACCAAACGTGTTGTGTCTGTTGTCATGAATCCTTTATGGCTGAGCAATACTAGAGCAAATAGTAACCAAGCATTTGAGGATCTGGTGGAGGTACCGAGGAGGTTCCCGGAGAGGTTGACGGGCAAGATGATGGTGAGCGACAGCAAACACACCACCATCAAGAGAACGATGATGTGGCGCTGGAAAGACAGGTATGTGATCGCGTCAATGCCACATTTACTGCGGATCTCCTCGTCCCTGTGGGAAAAGAATAGGGACAAAAAAGCCTCTTTAAAAAATATTTACATTTACATTTTTTCATTAGGCAAACATGTTCATCCAAAGTATGAGGGTCAACGACAACATTTTTTATCCCATCCGTTAATTTGCACAAAAATACATAAAAAATGCACTACATGGATTAAGTTTTTTATCTTCTGAATTAAAAATTATTTCTATATTAAGACTTTTTTAAATAAAAAGTGAAAGTAAAAAATATTTAACTGTCAACGATTCTGATACTGTAATCAAGAATAAAGCCAAGAAATTAAGAAAGAAAAAAAAACATTATTAAAGGCTTTGGCATAATCGTCTGTTGTGGTGGATCAACTAACATGCAGTAACATTCCAAAAAACAAAAAAACAAACCGGAAATGATATCAGGACCCCTACAGACTCTTCTGATTATTTATTGCCAAGGTCAATAAATCTCTTATAATATCAGATAATTTGACATTTTTAAGTAGAGTTAATTTTGTAAAATGTCATGTGGAGCGACCCTGCAAAAACGCACCGCTCATATTTAACAGTTGACTTATACTGTCCCGGGACGCTTGTCTCGCTTTATTTATAGCTTTGTTTTTGTATCACATGTTTTAGTAATCATCATAAATTAGGTATCACTCAAAATTCATCCTGTGAAACCCGTTTTGAAATTGGATATTGCATTACCATGGAAACAGTACTTTAAAACCTTTTAGCGGGCTCCTTCCCCTAGTGGGTGGTGTCATGTTTTATTACACAATATTACAGTTTTTACTGTATTTTTGGTGAGTATAAAAGTCAAAAACATTTAAATGTATATAGTGTATATGTAAGTTTTTCAAAACAACAGGAAACCAACATGAAGACAAACTTGGCACACGTTTAAAAAAAAAAAGTCTTTCTTTCAGATTTTTTCTTTCCTTTTACAATATTTTTTGGACACTCTTACATATCGATGACCCATTTGAGTTCTCTAAAATTCCAACCTATAACCCCTTGGTTTTTGTGGCGCTACACTCAACTAAAATTACAAAGACTAACTTTGTGAGAGTTTTCAGTGTTTCCAATGAATTATTGAATTCAGTCAACAATATTCAGTATGTGTAGCAGTCTTTTTAAAAGACCACATGAATACATAAAGGCGTTGAGGGCTATTATGATTACAAGGAGCCGTCATTCACACAAAAACACACAGCCTCGCCTCACACGGAGTGAGGAAACTCTCAGCATGGCCTCTCGGTCTCCGGAGAGATCAAGAAGCTTTTAAAGGAACCAGCTAAATATGGCACCAACATGCCATCCGACTCATCCAAATAACATCTCGGCAACCGTGGAGACAGACTAGCAGCTGGTTTACGGTTCTGAGAGGCTTTTGAGCGTATCCAGGCTTTGGAAGGGCTGGTAAAGTGCCCGGTCCACCTTCACCCTGTGTTTTCCCTTCTTAATGAGATATAACACGAGCAAACAGGATGCTGGTTGATGACATCACCACTTTCTTGCACACTTACTTCATGTGGGACAAAGATGTGAGCCAGGAACAGAAGCCCTATAAAGAGAGGGAGGGAAGACAACGGTGTCATAAAAAGGTCTGGCATATAAAAACACAGAGCGCGTCTGGCTAGCTTAGCATCTGTCAGAATCATTTGTTCTTTAAGTGAACATGGATAGCGTAACAAGTGGAAAAGGCAATGCAATATCTTTAACGTGGCTGTGATGTCTCGAACTGTCATTGCACATAAAACGAAAGGAGAAATAGTGAGGTCAGAATTTAAACGAACAGATAGTGTGCATAAAAGAAAATAGGGACTAAGTGCACAGGCTATTTTTTATGACATCAGCTCTGGGGCGACGCTTCGTAACAGCAGCTGAGTAATCCACATCGACAGATTGAACTTTATGTGTGCCTCTTTATGTCTTTACGTATCAGCAGTTGAAAATTTGCATCAGCATGAAGACGATAGTGACTTTAAAAGGGTCATGACATGGATATTTTTGATTATTTTAATATGTTCCTTGAGGTTCACTTAAATAAAGTTTTTTTTTTAGATTATAAAAACAACAAAACAAAACAAAAAAACAAATATAAATATATATATATACCCTTTGTCTGAAATGATTAGTTTTTAAGGGGCGGCTCCTTTAAGGCTTGTGAGTAAACGGCCACTGTTATGATTGGCTAACATCACTGCATTTTTCATATAAAACTGTAATTTACAGACAAAGGCTTATGAAATCATTTACTTACGGTTTGTGATGCAGCTGCTGTCAGATTCAATAGTTGGCTGCTTCATCTTTCAACAAAAGATTCTCTCCATTACATTGTGTCTCGTTACGCAAAGACATCATATATGTCAAAAGATCAAGGCAAATTTGATTTCTCATATCATGACACCTTTAAAAAACACTATCTATTAATTTTAATCGTTTCTAGTTAGGGTTGGCATCGATAACGAAGTGCAGGCCTTGTGATGCGAGAGGGATTTTGCACTGCCAAATTTAGTAAATTCAAACGAAGATCCTGATCAAACGTTTCTTAAATGTGTGTGATGCTTTTTTTCTCACCATGTCCTTGGTCTCTGAGTCTGATGGGCTGGATTCTGACGGGGTTTTCTCCTTCTCACTTTGTTCTCCATAGAATAATGATGTCAAGCTACAGAACAAAGACAAACAATAAAATGGACAGGTAATCATTTTTCACAAAATACACTTAAGAAAACCTCACATACTGTTAGAAAGGTTGAATTATATATAGACCAGGGCCAGTTATGACAATTTTTACTCTATTTTTTTCAAGATGGGTATATTTTGTTTCTTATTAATATTACAAAAATGTAAGCCTCTTATACCTTAAACTCTTGGCAACAAAAAAGCTACAGTACATTTTTACAATCGCCAGTTAGTTTAACACACATAATAACATATTGTTTAAAATTTGAGTTCTATATAAATTTAAAAGCAATACAAGATATCTGTATTTAAAACGCAAAACATTATTTTGGCCAACAGAAATTTACTGTAACTGAATTAATTCTAATAATTAATAAATACACATTTATTCTGAGAACACAGTTGAACTTTTCAGTTAAAATCTACTTTCATTACATAGTAGTAGACACATGCTTGAATGAATCTTATCGCGGTTTTATATTTATTTAAAAAAAATTTGATCATTTGACATTTTAAAATAAGGCCCCATTGGTTAACGTTAGTTATTGCATTAACTAATATTAACTAACAATGAGCAAGATATTTGCTACAGTATGTATTAATTAATAAAAATATGGTTACAATTTATTTTAAGGTGTCATGGTTACAGTGTAATAATACAATTTATGTCCTGAATATCGGTAATATCAATAAACAACATACCGTATAATTACTATGGGGATTTTAATTGGGTTTAGGGTTTGGTTTGGGGTTAGTTGCATGTAATTATGGATAATTCACTGTTATTACTACAGTAAGTAATGTAATATTTGTAATAAAAAATAAAATAAATAAATAAAAGGCACTGTAAAATAAAGTGTTACCAAAAAAACAATTGTTAGCTCATTGTAGCTCAGGCCCATGAAATTATATTAACAGATACAACTTTTGATTAAAATAATGTATTAATAAATGTTAAAATTACATTAACTAAGAATAATAAATGCTTTAAAAGTATTTTTCATTGTTAGTTCATGTTAAATAATGCAGTTAACTAATGTTCACAAATGGAACCTTACTGTTAAGTGTTACCAACATGCCATGGTTTTGAAGGAAGAAGTCTTTGATAACCACAGATTAACCAAACATTAACTGAACGTTTGACTGAATAACTGTGATGTAACAACTCTGAAATCTTCCCATGTGATAATAAAACATTGTCTTATCTATATATCATGTCAGTCAGTGACAGTATTTTCCTGCCATTTCAGCCCATCAAGTGAAATTCTAGAGTACACAAATGTAAACATATTATTACTGTGAGAGCCGATGCTTTCTCTGTGGGCTGATGCAATGCTTTGCAAATATACACACTGAAAATCACCGGCACATTCGGATAAACAAAGACTTTAATGCAACATGCTGATGTAGAATAAAGCAACACTGCCAAACCTTTAGAGTTATGATTTAAATTTCACCCACTGCTCCCACAGGGAAACTGTGTGTGTGAGCTGAAATGTTTTAATAATAGTAACATACTGTACAGGTTTCCCAAAACTATGAGCAAAAATTCAATGGTATGCAAAATGAATGAAAAATTGTAAATGAAAATATAAACTATGTATATTGTATATTATATAATACTTTTTTATAATGTATTACATATCATATCACATATATTAACATATTCCATTCATATCATAGTGTTGAGACTGCATTAGTTAAGATCTCTAATGACTTATTGTCAGCTGCTGACTCAGGACTTATTCTGCTTGACTTGAGTGCAACATTTGATACCATTTCACACAGGTTTCTTTTAGACAGACTAGAGTCTATTGGGATCTTTGGTTCCCCCTCTGATCTTATCTTACGGGTCATACTCAGTTTGTACAGCTGAAGCAGTTTCGATCAAATCCTTCTTATGTCACTACTGGTGTTCCACAGGGCTCCGTCTTGGGCCCTCTCTTATTTATTATTTATCTTTTACCTCTTGGTAATATTTTTAAAGAAATTTGGGATACAATTCCACTGCTACGGTGATGACGCCCACCTTTACCTGTCCTCCAAACCAACTTCTACTTTTCCTCCATCTATCCTTTCAGATTGCTTAGCTGAGATTAAAGCTTGGTTTACATCCAATCTTCTCTGTAGTACAACTCAAAATTCTTCTTGTAGGTTCAAAAACCAATCTGGCTAAATCAAATTATTCCTTTGAGAACATTGATAATTTTCCAGTGTCTCTGTATAAACAGGTCAAAAGTTTGGGTGTCATCTTTTTGTCAGTACTTTATAATTTGAAGTTCATAAAAATAGAGTCACTCAATTTGCATATTTTCACATACGTATTATTAATTGAATTCGTCCTGCTCTCTCAGTGAAGAAGAGCACTGCTATTCTTGTTCATGCTTTAGTGACATCACGTATTGATTATTGTAACGCTCTTTCCTACGGCCTTCAAACTTCGGTTAGTGCAAATTATTTGCAGAACTTCTGTAACTGAGACTATTACTCCTATATTACAACACTTACTTTGGCTTCCAGTTAAATACCAAATTGATTTTAAAATCCATGGCACTTAATAATCTTGCCTCTTAATACTTATCTGTCCTTCTTCACATCTTCACCCCTACTCGTATCTTAAAATCGTCTTCTGCACTCACTCTTGTTCTCCCTCAAACTTGCACAACTTCTACGGGGTCCTGAGCCTTTAGTCCCTAATTATGGAACGAAAGGATGTGCGAAAAAGTCTTCTTGTTTTTAAATCTCATCTTAAAACTATTTTTTTTAGGCAGGCTTTTATGTAATCCTATTTGTATCCAGTCTGTAATGAGGATCATTTATTATTTAATGTTGATTGTTTTATTATGTTTGTAAGGTGCCCTTGAGTGTCATGTATGGTGCCTATAAATAAAATGTATATTAATAATAATATCATGTCAAATAATACAATGTCCTAAGTAACCAGCAGGTGGTGCCAGGATCTCACACTGACCTGCTAAGCATTCAGTTCACTCAACCACCACACACAGTTGTTCAATTATTTACATCTTTAATGCATTCTGCAAACAGTCAACAGTAATAAAATGATACCTGTCATTTTCCATAAGAAGAGCCAGGCGGCCGTAGTCCCATGCTGCCTTCCTCAAACAGGAGAAGATTAGAAGCAGGAACTACAATAAAAATAAACCAAACCTCAGTGATCATGTTCATGTATCATGTTCAAGATATGAGTGACCTTAATAAAAACAGCATAACTGCAAGTAAAGTACATGCAAGTGAACAATATCTGATGCTCAAGCATTTTAAAAGATGTAATATATTCCAGAATATATCCAGAAGACATTGTGCCACTTTAAATGTGTGCTAAAGCTATTGGCATAAAAAACAGAATAAGAACTATTTGTGTAAGTAGACCCTTGCACCTACTATACCCCAGAGCAGCAGTAATAATTAGCTGTTTCTTTGGCCGGATAGAGACGAGGTGTGTGGTTGTCTTGGAAACTAACAGGCTGTGCGGTCTGCATGCACACTTGTGTTCATAATGACTCCGGGAAGAACAGTCAATGAAAAGACAACAGGAAACTCTGACTATTTGGAAGCTACTAGTCTCTATTTATCTTCCTAGGTTGCTGGATAGCTACTTATTATAAACTAAAAGGTGAAGAGTGTTATTTCTTCCTCACTAGCGTCACCAAAACTAACGGCAAAAAACACTCCCTCTGTTTATAATTTAATCATGAGCGATTCAATGTTGAGTTCTCAGATGTGCTGTATATAAACTACTGTTTAACAGTTTGGGGTCAGTAAGTAAAAAATAAAAAAAATAAAAAATAAATATATATATACTTTTATTCAGGAAAGATGCATTGAATTGATCAAAAGTGACAGTAAAGTCTTTTTCATTGTTACAAAAAATTCTATTTCAATTTAAATGCTATTCTTTAAACTTTCTATTAATCAAACAATCCTCAAAATTAAACACTTCATACTTTTCAAATGCGATTTTAAACCGTGTTAACTGTTGCAACATTGATAATAATAAGAAATGTTTCTTAAGCACCATATCAGCACATCAGATAAATGCAGCCTTGGTGAGAATACAAGACTTCTTTCAAAAACATCCCAACCCTAAACCTTTGAATGGTAGTGTACAGACATATACAGTATATACACTGCAAAAAGTGGTAACCTGCAATTGTTACTTTAAAAAGCCTATTCTACCTGAGTTAACCCATATTATGTAATTTTGGTGGTATAAATCAATGTATTTAGGTTGATTTAGCAACATTACATAATACTAATAATAATTAGTAATAATGTAATAATACGTGACTTGAATAAAACTTAAATGTTAGCATTTTTAGGTCACCCTTTTTTTCAGTGTATATGCAGCAGCAGCTATGCTTTTCTTCAAATTAATTAAAGTGTGTTAACTTTCCTTTTTTATAGATTGGGTGAATGTCATGGGAAAGAATACGTGTCATATTTCACCCCAAAAGCAAATACCTAGTTGATTTTTACATAGTGACATTATTTTCATGACAATTTAGGACATTTCCCTCCCAAATTCTCATTAATAAAAATAATCCAATATTTTTTTTCATTAAAGTCCCCATGAAATCAAAATGTATATATATATATTTTTTGGCTTTTAGTATGAATGTTAGCCTTACTTGTCATGATTCTGCCATCATGTCCTTGTATTCTTCTAGTATTGTGGCAGGATCATGACAGACCCATGTTTTATGTACAAGCGCATGGTCTGTTGTTTGGGCCATGTGCTTGTGTTGTCTCGTCTTGCAACCCCGCCCCCTGCTATCCTTGTTTAGTCATGATTGCCTTGTTAGCGTCACCTGTTCCCCTCATTAGTTTCTTGGTATTTAATCCCCTTGTGTTTGCTGTCTTGTGTCGGTTCATTGCCTATTTATGCGGAATGTTGTCGAATCTGTCTATGTTGCTATACCTTGCCATATCTTACCCGTGAGTACTTAGTGTAGAGTCTTGTCTTTGTGTACGTTTATTTGAAGAATTGTCAGTTTATTGTACAGTCATTGTCTAGTCTAGTCTTGTTTTGCCCCCTCGTGGGTTTTGTTTTCCTGTTTTGTTACCAATAAACCTTGTGTTCATCGCAGTCTGTCTGCATTTGGGTTCACCTCCTGCATCCTTATAACATTACTGTTATCTATAAGCTAGTGTGCTCCAAAACAATGACAAAATTCGCATTTAGAAGATATAAACATTCAAAACCTACAGTCTCTCTTTTCTGCCAATAAGGATCAATAGTTTTGATGATATCACTCTGCACTTCTTCTCATCAGATTTTCTGTCCAATCAAATTCTCTCTATAATCAGAAGCGTGAAATATCCCACCCCCTACATTATAAATAACCGCTGATGCTGCAGCTGAAATCAGTTACTTATTCACACTATATAGGGCATAGGGAACGATTCAGACAGTGTAAATATGCTTTCCACTGTGTCGAATGAAGTCTGATTTCACAATAGTGTCACGGGAACCGCCGCAGCTCCGGCTCAGAGACACGAGAGCACAGAGCGGATTATATGTGCGAGTCGGTGCAGACCACAAAACACATTGGACCTATTTGAATCCTGCACAGAATGCTGTATTGTTAAGCAATATGGAGGAGAAACGGTTAGAGATTAGGAGGAAACTGCGGCTTTACCGAACTCAACGGCTCTGGCCGTGCTGTGATATACACAAAATGCTATTGGCTATTTAAAAAAGGAAAGGAGCTGATCGATATGCCTTGCCCCGTCGTCCGGTTTCAGTGGAAATTATTCAGATTTCTCTCAACATGGGGACTGCAGAAATGTCAGTCAATAAAGGGCAAAACAAAGTAACTTGAATTACTAATTTTAAAAAGTAACTCTATATATTTTGTAATACTGCGCATTCAAATTTTATTTGAAATTTTATGCAAAGTATTTTTATTCTTTTGATTTTGGTGTGAAAAAACAACAACATGTTCTTCACCCAGACACTGGAGTTCTTTAGGTTTCAAATTCTTATGATTAAATTCTCAAACAATTAGAGGTAATAACATCATTGAATCTCAAGAAATTACATAAAATGCACTTTACATTAAGCGCCAGATTTACTAAACAGGGCAAATGAGCATGAGAGCGCAATTCCATAGAAGCGGAGATGGGAGTGCAAAGTTCTGCACGTGATTTACTGACGATGTGCAAATAATGGTGCAAATACCAGTAAATTGACTAGCGCAAACCTTAGTAAATCTCCTTGCATGATTCATTTAAATACTTTCCTCGCATAATTTTTGCATCTAAAAGGGAAACTCCTACAAATGCATATGCAATAAGGTCAGCCGCAAAAATAACCCTGTCCACGTCTTTTCAGCGCTAATTTTTCACTGTTACCCTTTTCCCTTTCCTTTTCCACCAAAAAAGAACTGGTTCGGAACTGGTGCTGGTTCAAAGTTGGTTTGGAGTTGGTTCAACTTGCGAAACTTCTCAGAACCTGTTTGTTTTTCCACTGACTAGAGCGCCCAGCGAACGACGTCGTTACGTCACTGTGTACGTCGCCATACGTCTTAGCTAGAAACGCTTGCAAGTACAACATTACTTTGGGATTTTTTCTAACTCGTGTACCAAGAAGGCTTAAAAAACATTTGAAATATGTAAGTCTTTTAATCTTTTCCTTTGATATGTAATCTTTTCTGATTAGCTATGTACCCCTGTCTTGTGTATTTTTTTTCTTTCCATTTATTTGTTCTATATTGTGACTGTTTTCTTCTTTGCTTAAATTGCTTACATAATGTTTTCAATAAAAAAATAAAACTAGAAACGCTTGCGCCAACTTCAACCATAACAATTACAATGGCGGACTACATTGTGTTTCTGCAAATGTCTCTCCTGGCTTTGCGATCCTATATTATGGTCAGAAATGATGTTTAGAACACATCTAAACCCGCCCCCAGCCCCCGACGTAAGCATGACGTGGTAAAAGAACGGTTCTACTCCAGCAAAGAGTTGGTGCCGCTTTGGAACCAGTTTTCCTGGCCGAGAACCGGTTCTTTGGCTGTCGAAACACAAAGAACTGGTTTGCGTGCAGGCACCGGCTCCGAACCGGCTCTCAAAATGCTTTGGTGGAAAAGGGGTTTATGTGTCTTTAGTAAATCCTGAAAGTACTTTTTAATGCCAAAAGAGGGTTTGCGCTGGCGCAAGCTGTTAGTGCATCTGGCCCTAAATGTCATGCAGTTGTAGCAAAACAATGAAATATGTCAGCAGGGATGTTGTACCAGCCACACAACGACATTGATGGCGAGGACAGTGGGGACTCCTCCAAAGGGCAGGCCCTGCAGGACACTGCTGCGAGAGTGAGAGCGATAACATCTCTCTGCTGTGCTGTTCTCCTCCATCAGTGAGCCCAGGAAACTCCTGACGTCCAGCTCCTCCGAAGGACTGCCACCACCTGCAGGCCAGGACTCAAACACCGGCTGAGCCGAACCCAACAGGTCAGAGCGCATCGCCATGGCTCAAGAAGCCCTTCAAACTGTCAAAGCATCACTGAGGAGAGACGACAGGGAACACACAACATCAAAGACATGCAGAATATTTGAAAAGATAATAACAGTGAATGGATTATAGTGGCCAATGATGATGTCAACTACTCATTCATATGGAAAAAATACAAAATTAGTCAGTCAGGAAACTAAATGAAATGAAGCAAAATAAGTTTAAATAAAATAAGTAGAAGTACTAAAATTTCTAAAACAAAAAATTTAATAAAAATAAAGCTAAATAGAAGTATTAATATGTCAAGAGTTTAAAAATGAAAACAAACTGAAAATAAAAATAATAAATAAAAGCTAATTCAAAATATTAATAAATAGCATATAATATATAAATCTGATCTTTGACTTTTGATTGCAGACTTTGGTAACTTGGCAAATCAGGGCACAGATTAAGACATTGTTGAGATATCTTCTGAAACCTCTGAGATTACTAGGGTCTGTTTTCTTAGGAGAAAGAGATTTTTTCCCTAGGGAAGATTCCTTTTCATCAGCTACTTCCATAGACGGAGTGTGTTTAAAGCTAGAAATCGCAGTCTTCCCCTGGCCATGGGCAAGATATGTGTAATACACTTTTTTTCAGCGAGGATGCATTAAATAAAACGTGACAGTAAAAGTAACAGATAAGACTTTTACATTTTTGTAACAAAAAATACATTTCAAATAAATTATGTTCCTTTGAACTTTTAGCAACACTTTAGTTTAGGTTCCAATTCTCACTATTAACTAGTTGATTATTAGCATGCACATTACTATGATATTGGCTGTTTATTAGTACTTAGCACATATTAATGCCTTATTCTGGCAGAACTTTCTATTCGTCAAAATATCCTGGGGGAAAAAATATATCAGTTTCCACAAAAATATTAAGCAGAACAACTGTTTTCAACATTTATACTGTAAATGATTCTTGAGCATCAAATCAGCATTAGAATGATTTCTGGAGGATCATGTGACTGAAGACTGGAGTAACAATGTTGAAAATTCAACTTTGCAAATACATGAATAAGTTACATTTTAAAAATTATTAACATAGAAAATACTTGAGATGGCATTAGTGATTTTTTTTTAAAGACATATGCCTTGAACTTCTGAAGAAGACAGTAATTGGATTTCCTTTAAAATATTTCAGTTTAATGCTGACACTGATGTATATGACCGTATATAATCATCTTTACGAAGTACCCAGGTCTGAGCAGTAAAAGCCTTCTGCATTCATTCTGCAAAAAGCTGGTACTAGCTACGGGGCAACTTGAACAAACATTTCTAAACCTTTGAACAAACACTGGGGCAGCTTGAAGCACCATTTTCATTCAGTTTAACAGATGTGTTTCAATTACCTTTATGGATATTGCCCTCAAGCGCATTAACAGGAACACATAAAACAGGGTCAACGCTCATTGCTTTGTTTGTTGATATTACAGATAATGTTCTGCCTTAAACTGATAATTCCCATATTCCTAACAAACCATCTCCCAACTCACACATAGACTAAGCCACTTCACATCAGTCACTTAATTTAAAATTAAATTTCTGAAGCTACATCATCCTCAAGTCATACAGACAATTTGACTCTAGAAAATCTGACAAAACTGACTAAAATGTAAAGCTTTCAAATAAACTATAATTTATGTCGTTTTTTCTTTCTAAATTGTTGAAATATAGGCTACATGGATTAAAGTTAGTTATGATGCTGTCATTTCCTGTTGTTTGTAATGTCAAATGGCAATTTGCACTGAAAAATGGGCTCTGAAATATTATATATTCTTGTATAATATATAATATTATACAATATTGCAATAATAATAAATGTTTAAATTGATTAAGTTAATATTAAATGTTTTTAAAGAAGAAAATTAATATATTTAAATAATTTTACAGTTATAGCTCAAGTAAGAACAACTAACCATCTTTGCAGTATAACTGGTATCTAAATCGGGTCATACAGCAAGCTATCAGTATGAGTTAAAGTTCGCTTTTGATGAGAAAAATCTTGTTGACAGAAAATAATGTAACATCCCCCATAAATCACTAATTTACTACTGTCAGCTCAAATAAATAACTAATAGGTTTCTGCACGGTTGCTGACAAAGACGAGCTTTTCCAGTCGGACAGACGGTGCATAAATAGTTATTTTGCGTAGTACAGTCTGACTCTCATCCTCTTGCCATAGGTTAGGAGAGAAAAACTAACAGCCATTAGTCACAGGTTAAGAAATTATGATGATGAGTCAGCAGTTCCCTCCTCTAAACATGGCGTGTGCAGTATACACACACATGGTATACTATAATATACTACACTATACAAATGCTGTATGCTTGTTTGTTTGTTTTTATTTCAGGAATACACGGCCTCTCGGCCCATAGTTGCAAAGTCTCAATAGCATGATAGATGCTCTTTTTTTCATTCCATAATATATATACAATGCCAATCTCCATGCATGCTTCGACTCACAAACCTGTGACACATCAACACAAACATCTCCCACAAGTGTGTCATCACTCAAATATTTCTTACGCAGATCCGTGTACAAAGAACAATCATACAAGAAATGTTTCTCATCTTCAATCACAGATGTATTAGTTAATTTACAATAACTACAGATTCTCTCTGTCAAAAAGGTATATTGTTCCATCTACCCGTTTCTAAAGCTAAACAGTGCCCTGAGCATCTGAACAATAACAGAGATCGTACCAACTGTATGTGTACAGATGCTATGTAGCTCTCCTGTACCACCATTAACTTGCATTGTGAATATATATTCAACTTATTATCTAGAACTGATGTGTACCATGCATTTTGTGCTCTTTCTCTCAATCGTTGATTCAGAATAGATGTGAATATTCTTATATCACCTACACTTTGAGCCTCCCAAGCACTAGAGAAACCATTGAGATACAATAGAACTCGAATGCAGGAAGCCCAAGATTTTCTACCTACTTCATCTAACTGAAGAAGCATATTATATCATTTTCTTGGATACCGGTAATTAGACATGGACACTAATTTTATCCAGTACATGATGCACCTTTTCATATAAGTAATAGACAATGCAAATCTACCTAGGTCGCCCAGAACAGCCACATTGCTCACACCCGTACTGATTCATAAGAGTCTTTTACAGAAGGATAACTGAACATTCTCAATACACTCCACTGGTTCAAAGCCCATCTCTCAGATCCATAATACAATATGGTTGCAACCATATGGTCGAACAAATACAGCGCTTGGTTACAGCTAATTTTATGCTTACGAACAAACCTTAATAAAGAAAGCATTGCCTTCTTTCCTTGGTTTGCTAAGTGTTGTCGAGTTTTCCACCATGACAATTTTGGTGTAAACCATATACCCAGATATTTATAAGCATTAACCACTTCAATCTGTTCACCAGAAAAATGCCATTTTTCATTCTTATTTAAAAAGCCCCCTCTTCTAAAAACCATAACCTTAGTTTTACTCAAATTCACTCTCATACCATAACAGTTACAGATTATTTCGAGCTGTTCAATTTCCTTCTGCAATCCACCAATTGTATCTGACACATTAACCATATCATCAGCATACAACAAGGTCTGTACTTCTGTGATACTTTCAATCTGAATACCTTTACCTTTACAGTTTTCCTTTAGCATAGTTATATATCCGTTTAGGAAAAGAATAAATAAAAGAGGACTCACCATACAGCCCTGTCGTACACCAATGGTACAGTCAAAATACTCAGTTAAACCATCAATTCCTTTCACACATGATTTAAGTTTAGAATACATAGATTTTAGTACACCAAAAGTTTTTCCACCAATACCATTCCTAATGAGTGTAAAATACAAGAGACTATGTTGGATGCTATCAAAAGCTTTGGAGAAATCAATAAATATACAGTGCATCCTTCCTTTTCGCTTTGTAATGTATTTCTGAACAACCGACTGTAGGATGAAAATATTATCCGTTGTGGAGTAACCTGCCCTGTAACCTGCTTGTTCGTCATAAAACATATTATTTGCTTCTACAAAAATTGTTAGTCTCCTGTTCAAAATTTTTGTAAAAATGTTACCAAGTACATTAAGCAGTGAGATTCCTCTATAATTTTCAACCTTGTATCTATCACCACTCTTATATAATGGGCAAATCACAGCCTCACACCAAACCTCAGGGAAATCACCTGTATCTAATATTTTATTGTATAAAGAAAGCAAAATAGGACATAACATGTGTGTAGTTTTAAACATTTCATCATAAGTAATGTTGCTATCCAAAACTTCAACTTGTTTAAAAACTTCAACGCGATAAAAATTGGCAGTTTCATGGGCGTTCAGACGATTTACCACAACTTTTTCAAAGTCTTCATCCATATCAAATTTTGAATCGGAAAATAAAGTGTTTAAGTATTTTAGCCACTTTTCGTCCTTGATATCATTTGCCTTTGTGTTAAATTTTTCATGACTTTTATCTGTCTTCCACAATTGTTGTGTTTTCATGTCATTCTGTAACACATTAACTAAAACATTACAGTTATACCGCTTTTTTTACTGTTACATAAGTTTTTAAAATGTTGCCTCTCACGGACATAACTGTTCAAATTGCTCACTGTACATATACAAATGCTGTACAACACATAAACAATAAGTTCTACTAAAACTTCCAACATTATTTCATAAGTGAATATGCTCAAAAAAATATGCCCACAAAAATCACATTTCCTTTACAGCTACTACAACACAAGATTCATGAATATATTGTGTATATTAAAAGCATCTCAGATAACAAAGCTTATATGTCAGTACTTTGTTATATGAGATGCTTTTACCCAAATCAATGAATAAATTGATTTTGCAGGTGTAAATATCAAAGCAGCAACAACATACTGTGTGAAAAAAACACGTCAAAAGCATACATAAATAATATTAACGTCCAATGTTCATTTTTAAGTGTCAATTAGATCATGTAAACAGTGAAATCTAATGGGAGACAAACTCATTCCTGAAAAAATGAAGTGTCATCTCACTCTGTTTTGTAGTTTCCTTGAAAGTACTCAAAAAGATGAGTAAAAGAAGAAACACATGTGCATCTACAGTCCCATTGTTGTGAGGGTGAGCAGCTGGAGCTAAAGCCACCTGAGCTCATAATGACACGCTGAAAAAAAGGCACAAACACACCTCTCGTGTGACAGAGAATCACTGGGTATAAATCCAACATGAGAAGAACATCTCAGCAAGTGTCCAGTACAAACAGACCCTTTATGGCTGCACACTGAATAACTCACCTATTGAGGATCATTTTATTTTTTTTCTAACAAATTTCTTCAGAAATATATTATAATAGCATATTATTATATATTAATTTCACACAAATAATTTGTGCCACCTCAGTTTGCTTGAAATTTATTTGTAAAAAAGAAATATTTCAGAAAAAGCTGTTTTGATCATGTTCACAAAAGGTCTACCAACTGTGTTCTTTAACCTATGGGTCAGAGGAGACTGTGTATGTGTATCAGCTAACAATGTGTGCGATGTGTCCAGTCAACTATGTTACTGTGAACTTTGTTTTTTTCTTAATTTTTAATAACTAAAGTGCTGCTTGTCATATCCAATACAGGGTATTTTATACCCAGACAGGTTGGAGTTTTGCATAACATCTCTTAAATTTACCGAATATATCTTTTTAAGGCAAAAATTTTGTCCTTGGTTACTGTGCTGAGAATATCACAATACCTGCACAAAAATCTGATTGTTTATAAATTTTTTTTTAAAATATATAAAACATATAAAACATATTGGTAACACTTTATTTGAAGGGGTGTGCATAAGACTGACATGACACTGTCATAAACATGACATAACACCTGTCATGAACATGAAGGAGTCTTTATGAATGTTTATGACTGTTGTCATTAATTGTCATTCGGTAAATTATCACACTTTTAATGCAAAGTTGACATTGTTTAAAATGTCTTTGTTATGACAACTTGACATTAACAAATACAGAAGTGTCTTTGTTATGACAACTTGACATTAACCAAGAAATCATAACCTGTCAACCTGTCACAAATATGTCATAACAGGTCTAATTATCAAACTTAAAGAAGTTATTTAGCTTTGCGTTAACATTACATTACCCTGTCATATGTTATGGTTGGTTTTAACTTTGGTTGTAATGACACCATTATAACTGTGACATGAATATTTTACTTGTCCTCAAGTAAAGTGGAACACATTGCACTAGTTATAAAGATGTCATTAAGGGTTATTACACTGTCAAATGCTTTAACAACAGTGTCATTAATATTTCCCCTTACCTCAAGTAAAGTGGAACACGTTGGACTAGTTATGATTTCTTGGTTAATGTCAAGTTGTCATAACAAAGACATTTTAAACAATGTCAACTTTGCATTAAAAGTGTGATAATTTACCGAATGACACTTAATGACAACAGTCATAAACATTCATAAAGACTCCTTCATGTTCATGACAGGTGTTATGTCATGTTTATGACAGTGTCATGTCAGTCTTATGCACACCCCTTCAAATAAAGTGTTACCAAAATGGTAAAACAATCTCTGTACATGGCAGAACAGACAAAATAAGTAGCACTTAATCAGAGTTTGTGGTGGCATACAGTTTGTCTGTAACATAGTTGACAAATTCACCAGGGAAAACGGTCACAAAGTTATCATTACAGTTTCATTTTCATTTACTTTTAGGGTAAGTTTACATGACAATGATGTGCTAAACACTAAAAGTTTTTCCTTTACGTTTTTCACGTATAGACGTCAACGCTGTCAAACCGATCCCCGTTCACACTGATTTGTGAAAACGACTAAAAACGCTGAAAGGAAATGAACATTTGAATTTCTCTCTCGTGCTCCATTTGAGATGCAAGTCTCATCGTCCCCCTCTTTTATGCGGAGATACTCATTGTGTCAAGGAGAAGACTCTGCATATCTTTGCCTTGACCCCCCCACTCCCTCTTCCCTTTCTCTCACCTGAAATTCACCCAAAAATCTATATGGGTTAATGTGAATAATTATCATACAGTTTTACACATGTTTGATATCATTTGAAATGCCAGTGCGACTGGTACAAAGGTCTCATTTCCAAAGAAGTAAAGCAAAAGGTAATAAGGTATTTAAGAGTTTAGAGATAATTCGCACATAGAGGAGGGTGTGTCTTCCAGGCAAATGGCATCCTGCTCTCAAAGGTGTAGACTCTGAATGCAAATTCTCATTGTTAGCAAATGTTTGCATGTGAAAAGAAGGTCGGTCTATATAATGAAATGCACCGAGAGGCTCGAGGCGATTTGTAACTCAAGTTAGCCCGTCATGCAGAGTGGATGCCGGCACTCCGCATTATGTATTTTATAAATGTCAAGGTTCGCATCTTCCCTCTTTAGAGCATTTGGCATCTATTATCTTTGAACTGATTATGAAATTGGTATGATACATTTACATGACATAATAAATTGTAAACATTTGATTTTATTCTAACTGACTCTGACATTATTTTCAGTAAAGAGTTAAAAAGAATAGTCAAACATCCGCTCACATTTAATGATGCACAGAACCTTTTTCATTTATGGAGTCAGATGAATTAACGAGGTAATTACATATGAAAACATTTATTTCATTTAATCAAACGCATGACTTTGCCACGTGGAAAGACTGACGCGCAAAGACCTTCACCCGCTGATCGGATGCCTCCATTGGGCCGATTGAACTGGGCTTACAGTAGTTTACACAGAGACAATAATGTCATTGCTTTCATAAACTTGCACTTTGAAACCCCTTTTCCAAAGGTTTGCCTTTTCCGGCCCCCAAAACACAGTTGTCATGCAAATAAATTGCCAAAACGCATAAGAAAATTTTTCCATTTTTAGCTAAAAAAGGTGTTGCGTAAACAGACCCTTAGTTTTGTTACGTTGTTCCTCGAGTATAGATTGCTCGTTTTTGTTTTGTAAAAATAAAGTTTAAGCTGCTAAAATATCATCTACTCCTCACCTTATCTTCCCCCTATCCTGGACATAACAAAAACATCTTTAATTTCAAAACGGTATTTAATGATTAAGTTTGACAGCTAGAAGATGTGTTACACAGATTAAATATATAAACTGAAACTAATAGTAATTTTATTAAGAAAGCATATATATGGCTTATTCTATAATTGGTGGTACATTTCACATTAAACAGTTAAAATGCCTTGTTTAATGCTATGTTTAACTTTCAGCAAAGTTGCACAAGGTTTTGTCCAATTGATCTTTTCTCAGAAGATTTTGCAGAGAGAGTTTCCTCCGAAGGATGGTACAGAAAACCACGCACATGTGCCATGATGATATGTGATCCACTAGAAGATATTAGATTATCTTATATTGTTTGCTTGTTTTTAGTTTTGATATATGAAGCCTTTGGTCCTGGAATTCAATATTAGATTGTCCTGAACTCTGAACCAGAATCAACTTCAGTGCATGTTTACAGAGTAAAACAATTTGTCAGCTGAAGTTCCATTACCTGCTTGAGGAAGCACATGATCTTGGAGTATGTACTGTATGAAAAACAGACATAGACTTGAGACAGCAAAAGGCAAGACAGGAATAACACTGTGAACTATAATCGACCCGCTTAATGAAACTTGTCAAATCATAAGGATAAAGATAAAAGAGTGTTATGCCCCCATGAAACAACTAACAATTACCTTTAATGAAATAATATCAGAGTCTGGTCGCTCTACTGGCGAGATCACTGAGTCATGTTACAACATACTTTCATCCTCACAGTGCTTGTTGTTTGTGTTGTGCTTGAATATTTTACTGCAAATCACTGAATCTAGGTTACATTCCTTCAAATCAGCTCTCAGATCATCAGGGCTCATAAATACAAAATGAGTCACAGCGTCACATTCTCATATTCACTTGATGCATCTTGGAAGTATTTTTGGTTCCCAAATAGAGAGGTGCAGGCTATTGCTATAACAGCTTTCCTGTGTTTAAGAATCCAAAAAAGGACATTCTACAAAATAGTTTCAAAAGTAATTTCTAAAATAAATAGCATGTAGTTCAAGAGAAGTAATTTCCCTTTATATTAATATTTAACATCCAAAAATCCATACATCCATAGCTTTCTTTCTTTCTTTACTAATATCATGAATCATTAATTCACAAGTATAATTAAGTTTTACAGAGTCGCAGCACATGACATTTTATAACCTCTGATTTTTAAAAAGACTTATCGATCTTGACATAATCAGGGTCTGCAGGGGTCCTCTCTATGATATTTTTTCTGTATATTCCTGCATCTTGTTTGGACCACATTGCATTGGTTCTGTGGGGGGAAATTATATATATATTTCTGTCATGACAACTCTCAGAGTGTTTGGCATTGTAATGGATATGAGAATGTTGATATGTTTTGTCTTGGCGGAATAGATCTGCTACGCTGCTGCTGCTGCTGCTGCTGTTTTTGGACTTGCTACTGCCAATACACACACAACACGCTGCTGTGAGCAAGTAATACTTGCTGCTGCTGTACAATATAGCGTACATAAATTACCCAAAGCAGATTTACTGTATACAGGTGGAGTTCAATGAGCAATAGCTTTGCTAATGCCAGTGCAGTAACATGTTTATTTCTACCTGTGCTAAGCTAACAGCATACAGTCTTTAAATTGTACAACACGACTCAAAGTCAAATACAAACAGGTCATATCCGTTCATTCAAAATCACACACATTTGAATTAGACTGTCATAGACTAAATAATTTAGGAGATTTTACATGATTGATTCGGGTAGATTGCATTAAAGAAATCAAGCCTTAAAAAATAGCTTAAAATATCATGTGTAATATTGTTACCATATATATATATATATATATATATATATATATATATATATAGGCTATATATATATATTTTTTTTTTTTTTTTTTTTAAGGTAGATAGCATGTAACATTTTTACAGTGTGCTGAAAATCCTTGCAAGGCAGAAAATATTGTATTACTTTTACCATTCTCCCCTCTCAAACTTCAGACAGGAATCCCTTGGCTTGATTCGCTGTGACTGAACGAACGGATTAGCCACAGAATATCCAAGGAGCATCCGGCCAAGATGAAAGAAGCCCTCCTCTAGAGATCCCACCACCCACAACTGATATTCTCATCTTTCAGTCGGTAATCCAGAGATTTTAAAGACAATAGTCCTGGGGTAGATTTGGTGACGTAATGAATCTGTAAAGATCTGTCAGATGACAAAGCCTTGCGGGAATTAAATATGCTAATTAGAATAGAGCAATTTTATATAAGCTGCTGTTACGCATTATCGGTGGCTTGTACTGTGTTCTTGTGCACACTGTGTGTTCATAGCACAAATGCTGTTGAGCATCAAAGTTTAAAGCCGTGTTACAATTCACAGGGTCCCCACGCAGTTTCACAGCTCCCTACAAACTCAGCAGGGGGTGCCTGCAGAAGTTCACGTCACTTGATTATATTTGTTCATTTGGGCTGCCCTGCTACATCATTAGACACAGATGACACTTGAATCACACAGATTAGAGGTGTCCAATATGAAAATTTATACAGTATATTTCTGTTATGACAACTCTCGGAGAGATTGACAAGATAATGGATATGGTGCTAATGTATTTGGTCTTGGCAGAATAGATCTGCTGCCAAAACATTCATAGACATGCTGCTGCGAGCATGTAGAGCATGCTGCTGTTGCTAATATAATATGAATGAAATAACTCCTGTGACAGATCTATACAAGTGGAGTTGAGGAAGGTTAGGGGGTTTATGAAAGCGCACTGCAGACTGCTAACAGTTAACAATGCAAGGTATCTGAATGTTGAGCCGCAGCTCATTGGCTCATTGGATAACGATGTGATTATTGGGATCACGCTTAGGGAGCCTGTCATCTTCGAGTACCGTTAAAATGAGCCAATGCTCATTGCATCACACGTGAAATGCATCACACACTCCGGAAAATACGGAAGTGGATGCACGCACTAGTTGTCTTTCACTTCGGAGCCGATTGATCTTCATGTCGATGTCTCTGAAGAGTGTCGTTATATTACAACGAGCGAATGTGTCGGCGCTTCTTCAGGAAGTCTCTCCCGGTGCTGGTGGTTCTACAGAGCCCCGCTCCCGGTGGGCCTCCAGCCAGGCCTCAGCATGGACCAGACCGCAGTAGGGACGCCCAGCCCGCTCCAGGCGCTGCCAAGCCAGGTGGCAAGCGACAGTGAAAGCATTCCTGAGCGGGCCGCTCAGGGATGGAGGAGGATGCTCTTGGAGTTGATCACCGATCCACTCCCTCCCCCCGGGTGAGGGCCGTGTGGAGTCTTCGTTTGTGTGTGTGTTTGTTCCACCACTGGCTCCCAAAAAAGCAGAGCGAGCAGTACCCACACTTCAAAGGAAGAGCAAATTCCTCTGTTCCTGGGCCCCAAGAGGGCAAGTCTGGTGGTGTGCGACCCTGTAAAGCCTTGCACCCCTCAGCCCCCTCTTGTTCGCCAGCACGGCAGAAGAGTGCGGTTCGAGGGCCCGGTCATCCGCCTTCTCACGCATCCCTGGCCGCCTCGTGGAGACAGGTAAGTGTTGTGCACCACACTCAGTCCCTGCTTCGGGCCACCTTCGGGCCTTTCGAGCCGGGTCCCTATCCTCCACCTCGCTGCCCCAACCCGGGTACGTCTGTGGTCCCTTGGCCCGGTTTGTGGAAGCCAAAAATGCTTCCCAACCAGTCGGGATGGACCCAAACTATTCCATCAGACTTGACTTGCGATTCCTTTTTGCTTGGTGTGGCGAGCAGGACGAGGTCGAGGGACGTCAGAGAACGGCGCGAGGCCGGTGGCGTGATTGGTAATGAATGACACCTGCGAGACGCACCTCTCTCGATCTCCTCTGTCGTCGCTCCCCCTTTATGCTTCCGCTCCTCCGTGAGAGATGCGAGACCGGTGCGTCTTGCAGGTGTCATTCATTACCGATCAAGCCACCGGCCTCGCACCGTTCTCTCACGTCCCTCGACCTCGTCCTGCTCGCCACATACCCCCATCGGGCCTCGCAGGCCGGGGGGTACCCACGAGACTCCCCCCCGGCGGCGGCGGCGATCCCTGGGGGTTATGAACCGACGAGGTGAGGGAAACGGAGACGGAAGCACGAGGAGCGACAGATCCAAGAGAGGGGAGAGAGGACAAAAAAAAAAGAAAAAAAAATCTTGGTCCGGTTCCCGGATACACTGCCGCTCGGTCCTCAGCCAGCTGAGAGACTCACTCGCGGTGCCATGCGATGGTACTGGACATCCGTTGGGGGACGGTTCGACACTCCTCCGCCTCCTGGCGGACGGCGATGGCTCCTCCGGTCGAGGGCAGCCGGCAGCGAGTCCCCCGTTCCCTGCTCCGCCCCCATCATGGCCGACGGCAACAGGCTCCGGCCCACGGCGAACGGGAGCGACTCCTCGGCTCCCTCTCGGACGGCAGGCACCCCTCCTCGACCCAGGAGCACGGCAGCGAGATCTCCGTCCCACCTGCTGTTCAATCGCTCCAGCACCATCGCCTCGGGCAGCAATCGGCGGGCATCGCTCCCTCGTGCTGCCTGAACTCCTCAGCACCGCGATCCCCCTCAGCAGCGAGGCTCTCCGACAGCGTGCCCCTCCTTCTTCCCGGGTTTCGGCACCAATGTAACGGGGTTCAGATGTTATGGGAAGAAGAAGGCGGGAACCGGCAAACATTTAACATTTTTAATAATACAAATACAAAAACAAAAGAAACTGCCAGCAGCCCCTCACGGCCGACTGCTGGCAACACCGAACAGAAACAAAACATGAAATAAAACACAGGCCTGTCCTCTCTCGATCTCCTCTGTCGTCGCTTCCCCTTTATGCTTCCGCTCCTCCGTGAGAGTGCGTCTCCGGTGCGTCTCGCAGGTGTCATTCATTACCAATCACGCCACCGGCCTCGCGCCGTACTCTCACGTCCCTCGACCTCGTCCTGCTCGCCACACTTGGCTTCCACCCAAGCTCAGTGATATTCATCATACCAAGGTGTTGAGCAGATATGCTCCTAAAATTAGTGATATTTATCACACCTAGGTGTTGAGCAATGCTCCTGTCTTGTTTGTGCACATCACAGTCTACTTGCGAAGGATGTGATGCAGCCGCTCCCTCAAGCCGATATGAAGGCCGGCTTAGTATAAGCCCGTTCTTCATTGTACCCTAGAGAGGTGGGTCACGACCATCTTGGTCCTGTGTTAGTTGAGACAGGCCCTTTTTTCAAATCCTACGTTCAATTTGTTACACAGAGATGCATTTCCAAATGCTCCGTCCCGAAGATTGGTCTGCAGCGTTAAATCTGAGAGACATGTACTTCTCTATCCTTCCGCACCACGGGCCATCCTGTGTTCATGCGTTTGAAAGGTGTGAAGTATCAGTACAAAGTCCAAAGTCAGCACTGACCTTACGGCCAAATCCCGAGGTGGCCATGGCAGAGCAGCACGCTTCGTGTGAAAGCACCCTGGCCTGCCGCCAAACCCTCAGTCCGTAACAGACCTTTTGATTCTCCGGATCAATGGCTCCTAGAATAAGTGTCCATCAATACCGGCTGAGGGGCCACGTACAAAGGGCATGCAGTAACGGAGGTCTGACGACCTTCCGACTGCATTGGCATCCGTTGCCTCGAGTTGCTTTCAGTTCACTTTGCTTTGAGACATGCTCAGCGAGCATGTACTGGTCTGAAAAGACAACATAGCAACCGTTGAGCTATGCTCCCCTCGCATGTTGCAACTCGCCCGCCACCTCCTCCTTGGAGTCAGAAGCTTCTGAGGTCGCTTCATTCCACTTATTACTTCTGGCCTGCTCAATCGTGCTGCTGATGAGCTTCACGACAGCCTCTGGCCCAGAGAGAGTGAAGGCGGTCCAGCTGTTGGGGACCACTTCGGGGCCGCACAGTTACATCTATTGCCCCTCCGGACTCGTCCCTCTGCCAGCTGTTTTTTCTACTGTCTGAGGGGACAGTCCCTCGAGACAGAAAGACTCTGGCCAGAGCTCTTTACCCTCTTGAGACTTATGTCTGGTGCTACCGCACTGCAGAGACCTCCCTTGAGCCCTGCAGGCAGTGAGTTAAAAATCCTGTTTTTAGAGAAACAGTTCCCCTACTTGCTTGGTCTCCATCTAGAGGGTAGGGACTTGCATGCATTTTCGGTCAACGAATCGGGCCTGGAATTTGGGCCGGCTGACTCTCAAGATATTTGAGACCCCGGGCTGGATATGTGCCCAAGGTTCCTACCTCTCCTGCGGGACCAGGTGGTGAGCCAGCAAGCGCTGCCCCGGAGGAGGCAGACCCAGCCCTGTTTTCTCTGTCCGTCCGCTCCATTGCGCTTATACATGCTAAGAATGCAAAGCCTGGACCTCAGACCAGCTCTTGTCTGTTATGGAGACCAGCAGAGGGGAAGGCTGTTTCCAAGCAGGGGTTGGCCCACTACATGTGGTCGCCTTCAACTTGGTGATTTACCAAGGTGTACGTGCCCACCTGGGTGGTGAGCTCCTCCCAAGTGAGTGTATTGCTCCCTCCTAGGTGTTGACACAGAGTGCCTTGCTAAACAGTTGATAAATGGAGCACCCCCAGTGACATTCCATAAGTTGTACTGCCCGGTCATTCACCCAGTCCATATGTGTATTCTCCTCATGCTACCTCCCTTCGGGCAGGATGTGGCTTCCGCAGTGTATTCCTTTCCAACGAAAGAGAATGCTTTCCCAGTGGTCTTGTGGAACAGCAGTGACATCCCTGGCCTAAGCCCTGTCCATTCTCCGCCTCAAATAATGCGGGGGGATCAGAAGGCTTTTGTCTGGGCACTGGAAGGTGGCAGCGTTAGTGGCATTTTAATTGGAATCTCTCAGTTACGTATGTAACCCTCGTTCCCTGACGGAACAGAGACATTGTCCCGTCGCCACTATTGCTTGACCACCGCTGACTCCGAGTTAGGCTCAGCTCCTCAGCGATAAATAACTATTGCGTGCATCCACTTCCGTATTTATACCCATGCATTGCCATGCATTGGCTCTTTTTAACAGTACTCGAAGATGACAGGCTCCCTAAGCGTGATCCCAATCAGTCGACACGTTGACTACGTCTCCGTTCCCTCCTGAAGGCAACGAGGGTTACATTCGTAAGCGAGACGTTCCAACCCTATTCAAACACACCTGAATCAGCTCATCAAGCTCTTCACGCTCGCTTGAAAATACAATGGCAGGTGTGCTGATATTAGCATAAGAAATATAGATTTTTTTTCAAATGTTATCAGAAAGAAAAATACAAATATTTAATATTCTAGGATTTTAGGACTTCTAGGACTTTTTTTATTCTTTTTTCTTGCTGTGTCTGGTTTTCATTTCCTGTGGTTTTATTCCTGTTAGCCTTTAGGTGTATTCCACTAGGTTGGAACTAAACTTTGCAGGACAGTGGCCCTCCAGGAGCAGAATTGAAGACCTCTGACATATGTGGTCCACTTTATACTGTTAAATTAAACTGAATAAAAATACTAGACTCCTTTTTCTGTACACTCAATATTAAGTACTGGGGGGCACCAATTAATTTTTTTAACAACAACAATGATTTTTAGAAAAAATAATCCCCCCCAACCAAAACACAGCACCCCTAACCTAAAACATCTTCCAGCGCCCCTACGTTTACTTGTATTATATGGACTCACAGAGATGTATCATTTTTCTAAAAAATCTTTGTTTGCGTTTATCTAGTGAAAGAAAAACATATACATCCGGGATGGCATGAATCAATGAATAAATTCATTTTTGGGTATGCTTATATATAAGGGGCTCAATATTAGCATAAGAAATATGGATTTTTTTCAAATGTTATCAGGAAGAAAAATACAAATATTTAACGTAGGCTATATTTGTCACGATTCCTCTGTGTTTAGCATTCCATTTACTTATTCTATTTATCTATTTATTTTGTTATTTTTTTCTTGCTGTGTCTGGTTTTCATTTCCTGTGGTTTTATTCCTGTAGCCTTTAGGTGTATCCGACTTGCGGTTAAAATGCGGCACTGTGCAGACTGATTGGTGTATCCGTATGCTTTCTAATCACTCTCATGGTACTTTGATGTCATACACTGTCCTGCACAGCGCCGGATCAAGTCGAATACACCTTTTGTTAACATAGATGCCTTTTTTTGTTTCCATGACAATTCATCACCTTCACCTGTTCCTCATTAGCCTCTTGTTTGCTTGTGTATAAATAACCCTGTGTTTCAGTCCTTGTTTGTCTGTTGTCTTTACATATATATCTAAAATCTTGCGTTTCTAGTTCCCCCACTGGATTTTGATCTTCGTCTTCCTGGTTGGATTTATGTTTCCTGATTTGGATAATCATGGTTTGTGTGCTTGTGGAATAAATACTGCTTGCAAATAGATCCTTGCCTCTCCTCTTCCCTCTGTAACAATATTGAAATTATATGTATTTAAATGAATGACGCAACAGCAAAATAACAATAAATATGTATCTCGTCTATGTAAAAGTAATGTTTTCATAAGCAAACTATGCTAATTATGATTTCTCATGGTCGTACAGAAGTGCTTTTATCTTTTTGGTTAAAGTTTGAATGATGCACATTTTATATAGACTGCCTTCTTCCATAAACTGTAAACTGTGCAGTGATGATTATTGTATGTTCTTTATGTTCTATTGAGATATATTCTTGACAGAAAGGATGTGAGTCATAAATGCTGTATAATGCGACATCTAAGCAGCAATCTGGCATCTCACTCACTCTCTTTTACACACACGCACGCACTCACTCACGCACACACGCAAACAAGCCAATATTTAAGATAAAGTGTGTAATTTTTTGATGGTACAATACTTTCTTCTAACCCAGCTTAATTTGCACAACTCCATGTAAGCCATATTTATGTTGGTCTTAACACTATCAAAACTTTTCTCTGAGCATCACAACCAGCCAGAAAGAGAAACATTGGCTTAACCAATGGTGTGTGTTTGGGGGAGTGGCTAACAGTTTGACGACCAATAACAAATGTGTGAAATGTCAAGGAAACAAGTTTGAAAACAATTAAATTTTTTAAAATTCCATTCGGTGACACCAGCAAATAAAGCCGTACATTGCAAGGAACATCTAATTACTTAGTCACCGTTAAAAAAGTATGTTCTATATAGTATGAATGTGGGTATACGTACATATCAGTGGCGGCTGCTGGTCTTTCAAAGAGGGGAAGCTAAAAAAAATTAAATCTCGACTGTCAGGTGTGGGGATGGAGAAAGGAGCGAGGGGAGTTAGGTGCAGAGTTGATGGGCTTTATTTTAATAATAAAATAAAACAAAATACAAACATTCTACAAAATTCATCTTCTGATTTTTTTAATGGTGGTTGGCAAACAACATTTTAATGTGCATTACTGCCACCATAGATACATACACTAGATGTCGCCTTGGCTACGGCAGTTCATTGGAACGAATGCGTCAATAGAGCCACCATCATGGAACAGGGGAGCCCCTCCTCTTTAAGCATCAGCGTCAATGTAGGAGAAGGTCTAACGGAAATAAAATCACTATAAATCATCATGAACGGGATTTTATAGTTGTTTTGGTTCGTTCCAATGGTCAGACATGTATTTATCATTGAGTCCAGAGAAATTTTTAAAAAATTACACAATTTCACATTCTTGTCTGGTTTTTAAATTTCGTTCGTGTGAACATCCATACGCAGCACAAAAGTTTAGCATCATCAATGAATTCAGCGTTACCTAGCTACTTCCTATGACAAGACCCCTGTTCCAAGATTGCGGCGGTTTTGACCCATGCTTAGAACCCCAAGGCAACATCTAGTGTATATATCTATGTACTGCCACCAGCACAAGACTGCCAACAAGGAGAATAATAGGGAGAAAACAAGGCAGGGGGCAAATAAACCAAGAATCAGGTCACAAGATGGGGAGTCGACACAATCGACTGTAGAGCACATGGCACAAGGAAACACATGACAAGCCATGTGCTCACACCAAACATAACAAAAAACACAAGCACATGGCCAGTAAAACAAATCACAAGCAAAGTGCTTACACAAAATGAGACATGAAGAACAATGAGAACACTTATAAACGTTTACATGAAAGCACACAGCTAGTGTAAAACACAAGCTGTGTGCTACACAGCACAAGACAAAAGATGAAATGAAAGCATGCGGCCGATGTAAACGAACCGCGTGCTACACAAAACACAAATGAACAGAGCGAACACAAGACCGCACGTTCACACGACAAGACAGAACGTTATGCATGAAAAAGAGCATAAGCTCATCCTGTGCGCTCACAACAGAAAACAAACACGCGGAGCATGAAGGACACAAAACCGAAACCAAACTAGACAGATGTGCCGTTATCGAAACACCAACATGCCCCCCCATATGTAACAAAGGGACCTGACATCGACGGAGGAAATGTGGGAATTAGGTTAAACTGTGAAATGTATGATGAAAATTGGCTAGTTTCGAGTACACAAAGTCTGCGATGGGACTGAGCTCGAATAGCTTCTGCGTCAGCGACTTTTTATTGTACAAAATCGCTGTCAATCAAAGGGAGATGCAGTCTTTCGACAGACCCTCCAATCATCACGCAGACGCCCAGCGTTCAGCCCGACTCCTCCATTCTCCCCAGAGAAGCTGAGCTTCCGTTGGCGGGACATAATCGCAGCATTTATCCAATAACCATCAAGTTTCGAAGCACTGAAAGAAACTGTTCAAAGCAGCCCCATTGAAGTCAATGGAAGCTCGGCTTCAACAGGGAAATGCACTGTGACGCTCTGGGAATGAATGAGAAGGAAATCGAGTCAGCCAACCTGCTATATGTAGCTGATTTTGAACCAAATCGTCTTCGAGATGAACGTGTTCTAACGCATTTTTAGTCAATAAAATGTTAACACAATAGTACAGATTTGACCATTTATTTTTTGACATTATAGGGGAAGCCGAGCTTCCCTTGCAGTCTTAAAAAAATCGCCACTGGTACATATATAACCTACGTACTACATCCGCCATGTTGTTACTGTCATGTGAACTACCAGCGTCAGTTGAGTCGCTTCCCTTCCATTCATAAACCCTCTCCCGTGGCCTAATGGGATAGCAAAGTATCCATCAAATGTGTACTTCTTGGGAGAAATAGTAGGTCATCCAGGCTTTTTATTTTTTAACCAACTGTTTTTCAAACACTTTGTATTTGGACATACTACTCTTTTGCCATACTGTTTTCTCACATTCTAAATAGTAGGGAAGTATTTGATTTCGGACGCAGTGATTGAACATTCACCTGACTTTAAAAATCGTGAGCATTTACAGCGACAGGCGACATACTATCACTGCAGTGCGCATTTCTAATAGTTATCATGCATTGGTGTGGATGCTATATAGTTTCGCTATAGTTATCTTTTTACACATAATATTTTTTCCCCAAAATCAATATTTTCAATAACTCAAATCAATGTCTATTTATTTATTTGTTATAGTTGGCATGAAACTGAAGTTCCTTTAGTCTTTCCTTTCCTATTGTGACGTATATCTTAGGGAAACTGCATCTCGAACAAGACAAAAATGGGGAGAACGGCTTGATCTCTTTGGTTTTGTCAATGTTCTTATGAATATTATTTCAGGGTCATTAGCTTTAATAAGTAACCTTTATGATAACTGGCCCAGATGGTAGCCATTCATATATACTATCTCAATAGGATATTCAAACCTCTGTCAGATAGCAAGGACACAACTATTTCTTACTTACTTCACTATTACACTGTGAAGGCCTAAGGTACCAGCATCAGGCTTTTTGTGTATGCGTGTGGGTGTTAGAACGAGACAATATTGCAACAAAGATAATATTAGAAACAAATGCATATGAGGTCCTTATCTACAAACCTTGCAATGATGACAACGTACTGACAAATAGGGGCACAAACAGTCTACATCCCAGCTGTTGGATGTTTCTATGAACGTCATGATGCACAAGGGAATCTATGGATGACGAACCGCTCCATCTAACCAAATCCTACCACTACCTATGAGAACTTTCTATAGCTCACACTCCAGCTTCTGTACACTTTGTGTACTGCAGCGGGATGTATCAACTTTCAATCTCAGCCAAGTGCACCATCAAATATTCATGCCTGTGCTGCGTAGAGATGCCAGATACACATTTTACTAAGGATTATTTGTTGTGTTTTCTCAGGAATGCATTACAGGCTTTTGATTACTGAACCACTGGAGAGAAAGCAGCAGTCAGAAAATGACTAAGCAACATGTCTACAACCTCTGCAAAAGCACCTTACGATGTAATCACAGCTGTTGGCTAAAATTAAGGGTTTGGCACAATTCCCAACAGCTGTTTTTGTATTGTATCAATGAGGTAAATATGCTTTTGGTTCATATCAGAACTGGAGACAATAGTGCATTGCTGTTAAGACCATTAGTAAGATCCTGAATCATGATGTTTTATAGATTGCTATCATGACTTGTTCAAATTGTCTTATTGTAAAGCTGATAAACATCATAAAACGTCACTGAAACCAATCAGAGATTGCAATCAAATTGTCTATACACTAATGCTAGTCTAGCTCTGCTAACTTGACTAACAACATAAACGTATTATGTAAAAAATATTTTTTTTTATGAATGTTCTATGGAGGTGGCAGAAATGCATGCCTGCATCCAAAAACGTAGGTATCCGACTTGTGTTGCGTTATCAGGCAATGACTTTGTAGGCAGTGTAACGATTACGGTTAATGATCTACAGCAAAACAGAGAGAGCTCTGGTGATAACTAAGCAAATATTTAATTACTACAATAGTCATTTATTGCCAGAAAAGACATCAGAAGTGGAAAACAGTCAAAAACATAAAAAAACTGACCACATTCAGGCGCCATCTTTATTTATTTTTTGCTTAACTGTCACAGAATGGAAAGCACAGGATTGTGGGATATCAAATGAAGCTAATATATATGTGTACATCTATGCTGCCTTCAAAAATCGATCAGATGAAGGTATAAGGAAACAGGAAGTGAAGCTAACATTACTATATTAGATGTCACACAGGCATAATGATGTGTCCTACATTACTGTTAAAATTACTTTAGAAATGTTGTTTTTTTTTTGCACTTGGATAAATCGGTTTGCTCTAACTGTCTTCTTCAAAAGCTGATCAATAACATTTAAAGCAATATAGATGTTGCTTGAATCAAATTCAGATCAAATTGTCCATTTCACACTATACTAGTGCACTCTAGTTTAATTCGACTTATTTGACTATCAATGTAAATATACTAAGTTTATACACTGTTTACATTTTATGTATGTTTTATTGATGTGGCAGAAATTCATATTTTGCATTAAAATGGCAAAATAAGAAGAGATGTTGAATGCACTTTTTTTGGCCACACACTTTAGTGCCTCATTTAGTGTTCAATTGAGTCACAGCGCAACTGAATTCTTTCTAAATTATCTTCTGGGTTTGGACATGAAGGTGAAATTCTAAAATTATTTTACAGTTTTTCATCATACACTTACTTGGACAACATTTCAGTCATATCTGAATCGAAATGAACTTGAAACGATTATCAATGAGTGAGATGCTTTACCAAGCACTTAAATTAAAGGTGCATCTCTGTGCCTGTGATCTTCATGATACCTTACAAATAATAAAATCTACATTAAATTTTATATTAAATGTTCTTTACTGTATTATTGTAGTTGTTACATTATATTGAAGAAATGTGAATAATGTTAAAAAGCATATTAACTTGATGAGACTTTATTGTACTTGGTTTAAAAAATTATTAATATAAACATTAAAAAATAGTATAGTATGCGCCTGTTGATTTATCAATTAATTAGCAAGGTAATGCTGATTCATATCCAGAAATTTAAATTTAAATTTAAATTTTAATCCAGAAACCATGCAAACTTCAAAATTATTTGGAACATGAAAACCAAACACAGAGAGGAGATTTTGCCGGCTCATTTAAGAGATCCACCACCAGTGTTGGGGAAAGTTACTTTTAAAAGTAATGCATTACAATATTGCGTTACTCCCCAAAAAAGTAACTAAGTACGTTACTTAGTTACTTTTTATGGAAAGTAATGCGTTACATTACTTTTGCGTTACTTTTTCTCACCTGCATGGGCTTGTTTGTTTGTTCTTTAATAACAGCTAAAACAATCAATTTTTGCCAATTGTTAAGGCCCTTTCACATCAAAAGTTAAATGAATAAGCCTAAGGCTGAAGGAAATGCATATTTACTACTGTACAGTAGAGAGCGCCGCTCAAACAAACCTTTCAGCTGCTGCTGTTCTTGATTAAATAACAATAGGATACAGGAGAAGGAAGTTCAACACTCTTATTTCTAAACCTAATCTAAAGTCATTTTTGCTTATTAGTATGGTTGAATTAGATCATTGTAGGTCAGCAGCAAAGACATTGGTTAATAAAGTGAGATTAAATACATAAAGTATATTTGTGTAATTTAACATAGTTAATTATAAAACTTTTGCACAAAATTCTGAGATTGCATTTGACTGTTTTTATTCATTTTGAGGAATACTGAATGTTTTTGTGCAAGTGAGATGAGTAAATGCATGCTCAATGCAAATGCACACAACACCTCACTTTATTTCTCTCAACATGGGGACAGGAGAGCTGTCAGTCAATAAATGTGAAAAAGTAACTAGCGTTACTTATTTGAAAAAGTAACTCAGATATTTTGTTGTAAATTGAAAAAGTAATGCGTAACTTTACTAGTTACTTGAAAAAGTAATCTGATTACGTAACTCAAGTTACTTGTAGTAAGTTACCCCCAACACTGTCCACCACACACCACTGTATATACTGTAAGAGCCAGAAGTTTTCACCCATCCAGAGCAACTTGCAGAGCAAAAACCAATTCAAGCAAGGTGCCACTAATATTTCTCCTTTAATGAGACTAGTAAGGTCTAAGAGCTGAAAGAGACATCAGCCAAGAGCAGGTGTTTCAAATGATGATTTATTCATGATCCAATTATGAGATTCAACCAACATTCTGTCATAAGTGCAGTGACATTTCGACTACTATTAATTGCTTTATACAGTCAGTTTGGTAATCATGCGCTGCTGAATATCATTCCAAGATGCTCCATTTAGATGGAAAATCTGAATGGTGCCATAACTGTGTCTTATCCTTGATAGATGGACACTGGCCATTGGTGAAGACAGCAAATGTCAGGCATTTATCACTTAGTGGAAGAACCTTTTTCTTTTTTTTTTTTACAGATTACTTCTTTCCGAAAGTGTGACAAGTTTTTCAAATGCCACTGAGAATCAGAATCTTATTTCAGCTTGATATAAACTGTGATGTTTGCTCTTTTAAAGGTAATACTGTAAATACCAGCATAGTTGTTTCCCAATGTACAGTATGTTGTGTTTTGACAGCTGGTTTGCAGGTTTGTTACTGCTTTTTTCCCTACCTGCCTTTTTTTTTTTTAATCTGGGATGAGATATTTGAAGATTACTAAGAAAAGCAACATACCAGTGTTAGCATTAGCATACATTAGCAGAGCAAACACTTCCCTCTTCACAACAGTGGCAAACCCTAAAATTCTGCCCGAACAGAATCCTTTTTAAGATCCCAGTAACACATAAGCAGTCAAAAACACATAAAATAACAAAACTTTCTACTTTTATTATTCCCCTCCAGGCTCATGCAAAGCATGCTGGGTACTGAAACCCCCATTGACAACAATGTTACTATATGTATGTAAAAAAAAAAAAAAAACCTATTCATGAATTCTTTGCTTAATAAATCCAAAATGTGTGCGTTGTAACATCGTTTTCATAACAATTCACACATAATTCTCATTCTCATTTAGATGATTTAATGCATTAGGATATTTTACATTTGAGGTATTTTTTTAAAAATTAATTGCTTTTAATAACAATGATTATTCTTGTTTTAGTCTTACAGTATGACTTTTTTTATTGAAAATGGAATAAATTAAAGGAGGTGCACAACAAATACTACCATGATGTCTAAATCTAATAAAAGTCTACCTAAAACAAATTTAATGAAATATTTAAATAATTATTAGGCTATATTTAATAACAATGTAATATCAAATCATTTATATAATTAATTCTTTTTAAAATTCTTTTGCAATATTGAATGGGGGAATGTACTTAATTGTCATGAAACAAAAATAAGCTTCATTTAATTTCATTTAAGCAATATATATATATATATATATATATATATGTGTGTGTGTGTGTGTGTGTGTGTGTGTGTGTGTGTGTGTGTGTGTGTGTGTGTGTAGGGGAGGAGTTAGGGTGATTAATACTTATTAATATATAATTAATATATTATTAATTAGTATATATATATATATATATATATATATATATATATATATATATATATATTTTATATATATTTTTTATATATAAATAAAATGAAGTCTATTGTTGTCCCTTGTTTCTTATCGTGTTTGTTGACAGTACCTGCACGTTCATGCCAGGTTCGATATTCACCCTCTAACAGTTAAAGTAATACTTTTTGATTCTCAAAGGGAAGATTAGAGACAACCTTTATAATTGTGAAAGTTATTTTGCATCATCACGGCTTCTTGGCAACAGCGTGGAGAAATCTATCCGCCCCCATCCTATGATTTGTAACGCGCAGCTTTGACTTTTACCCCATTCAATACATTATCCAGACATTAATCTCCCTGCTGTCAGCATGTGCGCACACATACAGCCATTATCAGTGGCAGCGGAGCAACAGAACTTTAAGAAGATAATACTATAGGATCCCACAATAAATGCACAACGTGCGCACTCCCATGGCACAATAAAACAGCGGGGCTCCTGATGTTTACACGAGACGGTAAACAAACAAGCCAAAGAAAACCAATCTAGTGCCATCACAATGCCCATTTAACCTCGAACGGTTCAATTATTTATGTATCACCCCCTCCTCTGTGTTTAGCACCCATGCATTGGTCTCTGCTGCAATAGCGTTTTACATACAATTGCTACAACTGTTAAAAACGCCCACTTTTAAAACCCGTTGAAGTTCAGATTTAATCATGGAATCGTTTGTTAAATGATTTCCTGTACGATATAACTGAGAACAGTTGATCGGAAGCGATGTGAATATAACAATAGTGCGGCTTACCTTTGAAACACCTCCTGTGGTTTATGTCCGGTTAGATGCTTCAGCCTGTCTGCATCAGCACCAGCACACTCGGGGAGCGCCCTTCTTAGGGACCGTCTGTGAAGGGACACTCCACCAACAAACACGAAAACTGAGGGTCGTGCGAACTATAAAGTTTTGACTGTTGTTCTGCGGATCACAGATGTAAGCTTGTAAGCATGGCTCACATCATAGAATGCTAACTTTGTCTTAAGGCATGATTTTGTCTGAATAAAACAAAGGAGAGAACATTAAAGGGATAGTTCACCCAAAAATAAAAAAAATCTGCCATAATTTACTCTTTCTCGTGTTGTTCCAAACCTGTATGAGTTTATTTCTTCTGCTGAACACAAAAGAAGATATTTTGAATAATGTGGGTAACCAAACAGTAGACGACAACCATGCATTGACTTCCATAAACAATACTATTGAATCAAGGATGCCCCCAAAACTGTTGGGTTACAACATTCTTCAAAATATTTTCCTTTTTGTTCAGCAGAACAAATACATTTAGGTTTGGAACAACTTGAGGGTGAGTAAATGATGACAGAATTTTTATTTTTGGGTGAACTGTGTCTTTAAATAAACGTATCTGCTAAAACTTAAACGTTGGTTTGCACTGCCATCTGCTGGACAAAGTAATACGTTCGTGTCGTCCATCCATAATAATGAGTCGACGTGGACATTGTGGGGGAAATAGTATGATTCTGCTGTATACTTATACAATAGGGATATAAAATCACAAAGCAATATAAAAAACAACAACAAATAAACATAAACATACCCATAACATAAGTGTAGCTAAACAGGTTTGTCTGATTTTCTTAACGTTATATCTAGTGAAGCTGGATGATGTTGTACCCACACCAGCAGGCGGCGGTGCTAAACCACTAAGAGACATTGCGAAGAGATGCGTGCTCAGTATTACAGAATGATAAGTGATTTAGTATTTCTGAATGAATTATGTGGTTTATCTCCGAGCACGAGGGTGAGGGATGAGCTCGAGCTCCAGTGCTGCTGATCCATCGGCTCCTCCTCTGGTCTAACCGGCGTCAGGTAACCGAGCAATATCCTCATCCTGCTCAACAATAAGCGTCTGTTACAAATATATATGTGACGGGCCTCATAGTTCCTTCATCTATTCATTACAAACCGGGTCTATAAAACGTTAGTTTGTATTATAATGTAATAGTAGACCTCTAAGAATCATTTCTGTTCGTTGCATCCTTCTCTCACGCATTTAGCTTCATGATCACTAATAAAAATATGCTATATGCCTAAAGCCTATATTTACACCCTTGTAAATGATGGCGAGTTTAGTTCCGTTGATATCGAAACGAAAGGGTTATGTGTCCGTTCTTTGATATAAAAGCTGATGTGTGCATATTTTTTTCCCATGTTAATACTTAGCACAGTTAAATGTGCCGCTTTTAAGCAGTCTGTAGATTTAGGCTATTTATTGCTTCAAAAAAGTGTAAACACTGTGGCTGGCAACATTTCTTATTACAAGTCAAACTTAGCAACATGGGTTCAACCAATGGCGTGAGTTTGGGGCGGGGCTATCTGTTTTACCGACCAATGGAAGACCGGGGTTTTACACGCATCACCTTATAAAATATATAAAAACATATATTTCCAATTATTTATTTTATTTATTTATTGTTAATTATTTGTTTTATTTTCGATTTTTTTTTCCCGGCCACACATGAAGACAAGACAAAGTATTTCAGTTCAGTTCGTTTGGACTCGCTTGATCATTTCTGCTGGCAAAGTATCTTTGTTTATTAACAGCCAGTCAAAAGTATCTATGTATATAGCCTATGTAATATCCATGTAATATCTTTTTTTTTTTTAACTGTTACTGTTTCAAAGTTTACAGTTTCTTTCATAATTACAGGGATGAACTACTGATACCAAATCCAAGATGAAATATGTGATTTTATCATCTTCAATTGACTATTTTGTTTTATTAATTTAACAGGCATGTTGTTCAGGATGGTGAAACTCAGACTACTCAACACGATTGCACCTGCATACTTCTATACGGCAACCGTGGTCACGTTCGCCCTCTACTTCCTACTCTTCACGCCCACTGTATTCCAAAGGCAAGATGTGATGTTAAATCCCACCATGCTGACCCACACTGCCATCTTTCTATTCTTCATGGGGAACGCGCTGGGTAATTACACAATGACTATATGGTACCCATCTGAGAGTGCCAACGAAACAGTTATTCCAGTCTGTTCACCCGACTGCCCGGACAGAATTGACGCACACTACCTCCTGAATGGACGCCACTTCTGTAAAGTGTGTAAGAAAGTGATTCTAAAACGGGACCACCACTGCTTTTTCACAGGAAACTGTATTGGGAATAGAAATATGCGCTACTTTATTATGTTCAGCATCTATACGTCATGCTGCTGTCTCTATTCATTGGTGATTGGGGTGGCGTATCTTACGATGGAGTACTCCATTTCCTTTGAGAACCCACTGACATTCCTCTCTCTTCTGCCACTCTCGACGGGTTACTTCTTCCTTGGTAAGTTTAATGCTGGGTTCAGACTACATGATATTTAATTCACAGTGAAGACTAGCTCGATCCGTTTGATGTTGGGTATCGTGGTGATTTATAAACGACAATGTGTTTTTAGGATGTGTAACCGTCCTACTCGACCGACTCCAATCAGGATTTGACCCGGAGGCTCCGGCATGGGAGGCGGGCGCTAACAAGGCTAACAAGAATCGATTAAGTGTGTTCGACTTGAAGCTGCACTGCGCAGACCGTTCAGTGTATGGCATCAAAGTACAGTGAGAGCGATTCTAAACATACAGAGCCGTCTGCTCTCTAATTGCTCTCATGGTACTTTTATGTCATACACCGATTGGTCTGCACAGAACATCTTCAAGTCGAACACACCTTTAGTTTAATCTTGTATAGTGTGTCATAGTGGACGATAACCGACGACACATCTGCAATGCTTCACGATGTCATGACAGAAATACTTGCATATTTTCATTTTTTCCGATCCTCCACGACGTGTTCTGTAAAGTTGGCCAATAGGAGCACAGAAGGTCTTTTGTACACAGCTTTCAAGCATGGCGAAACGAGAGAGAGAGAGAGAGAGAGAGACGAGGGTATTGGTGCTGCTAGGTGTATTTATGTAATGGAGAAAAGGTTTGTGGAGCTATGGAAACAATACTCCAGCCTTTATGATGTTTCCTCGAGGAACTACCATGACAGAGTGAAAAAATAAATGCTGGCGAACAATAGTGGAGGCACTTCGCAACCCGGTGAACACTGGAATTAACATTAAGCTAACACACCGCTTTAGTAGTTTGTTTACACTCTTGTTTCCGGAAGTCAGTCGCTAGTTCTGCTTTCTCAATGACATCACACACGTCGTTAAAAGATGCCAAGCGATGATTGGTCGGAATCAATGTAGTCTGAGGCCACATCCACACGAAGCCAGAGCTGTCCCTATCCGATGTTTTTTTTTCCTCGTTCTAAAAAAAATTCCGTAAATGGCGGCGTCTCAAGAAATATCTGCGTACACACGAAACCACTGAAACCGACTCAAACCGATGTAGTTTACATGCCAGACCAGTACTAGGCTCTTTAATTCTGACACAGATACACTAAAAACAGAGAAGACTTGCGCATAAACCTTGCGCGCTGTATACATAGACAGTATGGCTGTATACAATAATATTAGGAACAGTAGCTTTTTTTTTTCTTTCTTTTTAACCATGAACTTTATTGAACAATATGAAAAACCATAAATGGCCTGGTACAAAATAGGGATGAGTCACGATATTCGATTAGTTAGCAGACGCATAAAGCTTGTCACAAAGAACCGGCAAATAGCCCAATCATTATGAATGTGTCAAATATAGCAAGGAGACATTTTAATTATTTATTAATAAACTAGTGTTTTCTGTGACGATGCTGACTCGCCACCTTGCAGTATAGGTGAAGGTGCTTATAGAGATAAATGCACACTTCATACGGATTATAAGAAAGTTGTCTGTTTCCTTTCGTTTTGAATTTATTTGTTTAAAAGTGGACATTTCAAGCTTAGATATATTTCTGAGTTTCTGTTCATTTATGAGACAAGCTCCAGTTCACGTGGGATGCAAATTACATCGCGTCGGCGCCTCCATGTCCTGATGGCTACTGTGTGCTTTATTTGCTTCTTGTTTATTAAATCCAGGCAATTGGTTGATGAAACATTGATTAAGATTAAGATACAATTTATACAAAACGAAATTCACTTTAAAGAAAGGCTTTATATAAAACAAAACTTAATGAAGTGGTCAAAATTATGTCTCGATATTGCGCATCTTATGATTAGGCTACTCACGCTGTTCACTTTACATATAAATATCAACATATATGAAATGGAAAAAATAACATATTATTTAAACATAAATATGAAACTAACTTTTCTCTAATGGCTACAACATGTAGGCCTACAGTACAGAGAAATTTTATGTCGGAGCGAACGCCGTGTCACCGGTGAGCATGAGGCAGAGGTGTGTTTTTTGAATAATAATCAAATAATTCCCAGCGATCGTCGAATATTATTTTTGCTTGAAATGCCCATTCCTACAAAACACGAAATGTCTTAATCAGACAAAATACAAGCATCATAGCATAACAAAGAAATATCAACAAATAAAGAAATAAAATATAAATACACAATAAAAGAGGCTCAGTAGCTTCCGAAGCATGAACTCAAGCAAGTAGTCGCAGTTGTTGTTGCTGTTAGTGTTAGCCTACTGATTTAGCATGTCTGACTAGTCGACACGTGGGGTGATGACATCATCGTTTCACAAAATATACGGATTGGCCGTACACACGAAGATGCAAGGGTGTCGTTTTCACATTTATCCACCCTGGGACCCGGTTTCAAAAAATAGTGGTTTCAGTCTCCCAAAATGCCGGATCCGTCTGGACGAAACGCCGATCCGATAAAAAATGTGTAGGCCTACGTATACAGCTAAACGCGTCTCCGTGTGGACAGGGCCTGACATATTTCTTGTCCACACCACGACGCATCGAATCGCATAATTTGACACAGTGACTATCGTAACAGACAAAAATATTGTGTAGTCTGAACATAATTCAGCCTTGCTTGAGGCTTTCTTGATTTCTGTCAAGGACAAGACAAATTATTTTTTTATTTTTTTCAGGTTTGATTTCAGGTCTCCAGTTCTTTCTTGTTGTAATGCTGTACATCTGGCTGGGTATCGGACTAGTGAGCGCCGGCTTCTGTTGTCAACAGCTTCTACTAGTAGCCCGAGGGCAGACCTGGTGTGAGCTGCAAAAAGGGTATTTGTCAGAGAGTCGTGGGACCTGGCGTGCCAACCTGACCGATGTTTTTGGTTCCCGTTGGGCTCTGGGCCTTTTCCTGCCTGTTCAGACTGTTGAGATCGTACCTGGGAATTGGCAGGTCTACCATGATCACAAACATGACTGAAAACCCTATCAGTTTGTTTATCATAATTTGACCTGTGTGGACCAGATATTATGTGTGATAAAGGCTTCAGTTCATATGACTTGTATAAGCCTGTGCAACTGATCTACCTTTTTAGTGGATTTCTGTCATCACCGTGCAAATTAGGATAACATTATGTCACAAAGATGTGGTTACCCCGATATCTATGTCCATCAGCACTGACCTGAAACTTAATTTGAGCCCTAGATCAGGGCGGCAGTGAATAGCAGCGGTAACTTCAGAGAAGGAGGCCAGGATTAAAGGATGGATTTACAAAACAACGCACACTGGGTAATCAGCACACTGTTACACAAGTGGCCTGCTAAATTGTGGGTGACTTTTAGTTCAGTTAGAATTTGAATTTAATTGGCCACGTGCCACAGGAAATGTAATCAATTAATTTGAAATTCTAAAACATTTCAAAACAGGTAATGCATTGTGGGAAATGTTCTTCCACCTGGTCCACGAAAATGTATTAAATATGACAAAATATTAGGGGTGTAACAATATACCGTGTCACAATATATCACAATACAAAAATGGAACAATATGTATTGTGTATAGTTCACCCAAAATTAAAATTTCTGTGCGAGGAAAAAATTCAAGTTTACAGTTTTAGTGTCAGTACTACGTTAAACTACTATATATAATGTTGAATATAATGTATAATAATGCAATGGGGGAATATTTGTGGGTCCTGATAATGCCAAATATCTTATGTTACCAGTAAAAAGTGGCCTACATTATTTTAAATATATCTAGTGTGTGACAGAGTGCAAGAATATTCGTCTAAAATAATTCTGTATTTTCAGCTTCAGAATTATGAATATTTTTATTCTGATTATCACCATTGTCCTGTGCATTGTGTTACCAGCACCAAGTCTAATCCTATTAATTTACACCCACAATTTAATATCAAATTAAGCATTTTAATCAAAAAATTTTTGTTAACCTTTTACCATATGTGTTGGAGTATCGCAATAAAATTGTATTGTGAGCTCAGTATCGATTCATGACATGAGGGTATCGTTACACCCCTACAAAATATAAAAAATAAATACTCAAAATAAACATACCAAGTACACCACCCTTCAAAAGTTACAATGCCTTTATTCAGCAAGGATGCATTAGACTCAAAAGTGACAGTAAATACATATTAAAAATGTTAAAAATAACTTTTTCTTTTGAACTGTATATTCATCAAATATTTGTTAAAAAAAATCTATCATAGTTTCCACAAAAATATTAAGCAGCACAATTATTTTTAACATTTTAAAATTCATTTTAAATTGTAATAATGTTTTACAAAATTAACGTTTAAGGTATTTTAGATCAAATAAATGCAGCCTTTGTCTTCTTTAAAAGATTTCTTTAAAAAAAACTAATATAACTTTTAAACGGTAGTGTACAGTCACTCATAGTCAAAAAAAAATAAAGTAATAAAAAAAAAGGGCCAATCCCAAATATATCCAAACACTTAGCTTACTACCCACAATTTACTGGTAAGAAAATGATCAAGAATTAAGCAAAAGCACTCCTTTAAAGCCATTGCTGTCTCAGAAAAACATCAAAGGCAGAATGATCCTTTTGGCACATTATGGGAAGATCGATTCAGATTTGGCTCTGCTGAGTTATGTGGAATGATGAATCGTGGTAAAAACAAGAGTTGGATGAAGATGCAACAGAGCGGCGTCTTCGTAGATCTGATGAGAAATACACTGAACAAAATTATAAACGCAACTATTGTTTTTGCCCCCATTTTTCACGAGCTGAACTCAAAGATCTAAGACTTTGTCTATGTACACAAAAGGCCTATTTCTCTTAAATATTGTTCACAAATCTGTCTAAATCTGTGTAAAAGGCCACTCTAAAATGTGCAGTTTTACTGTATCGGGGGGAGTCCGAAAACCAGTAAGTGTCTGGTGTGACCACCATTTGCCTCACGCGGTGCAACACATCTCCTTCGCATTGAGTTGATCAGGTTGTTGATTGTGGACAGTGAAATGTTGGTCCACTCCTTTTCAATGGCTGTATGAAGTTGCTGGATATTGGCAGGACCTGGAACGCGCTGTTATATACGCCGATCCAGAGCATCCCAAACATGCTCAATGGGTGACATGTCCGGTGAGTATGCTGGCCATGCAAGAACTGGGATGTTTTCAGCTTCCAGGAATTGTGTACAGATCCTTGCAACATGGGGCCGTGCATTATCATTCTTCAACATGAGGTGATGGTTGTGGATGAATGGCACTGGGACTCAGGATCTCGTCACGGTATCTATGTGCATTCAAAATGCCATCAATAAAAAGCACTAAGGCACACCTGTGCAATAATCATGCTGTCTAATCAGTATCTTGATTTGCCACACCGGTGAGGTGGATGGATTATCTCGGCAAAGGAGAAGTGCTCACTAACACAGATTTAGACAGATTTGTGAACAATATTTGAGAGAAATAGACCTTTTGTGTACAAAGAAAAAGTCTTGGATTCAGCTCATGAAAAATGGGGACAGAAACAAAAGTGTTAAGTTTATAATTTTGTTCAGTGTAAATACATCTCTACAGTAAAGCATGGAGGAAGAGTTGTATTTTTAGCAGCTGGTTCACTGTGAAAAGTCAATTGATGCTTTGAAATATAAGAGAATATTACAGAATATTACTTCCCACAATTGAAAAGTTTTTACAGTTGTATCTAAAGAGGAATGATCAGATGTTATTTTTTAACAAGACAATGCTCCTGCCCACACTGCAGAAGAACAAGTGGCTTAAGAACAAGTCCATCAGGCTCATGTTTTGGCCAGATCCAAGTCCAGATTTGAAACCTATAATGATGGTCTCACATTAAACTTGGGAGATATTTTCAACTACTCATGAACTGTTTGAAGCCATTAACATTGAGTGTAACAACACTGACTCTTCTTTCTGTAAAAAGCCTTCTGCAAGTTTAGTCACATGGCTTAAACATTTAAAGAAAACAAAGGGAAATGCTGTCCTGTACTAAATTACTTTATCTATCTACATTATTTGTGCAATTCTTGCTAATTTCCATACCAGTGATTTGTGGTTAAAATGGTAAAATGTGCATTTTAATTCCATTTCCATTCAAGGTTTGAATTTCTGCATCCTGTTTGCTACCTCAACCTAAATTCAATTCAAACTAATTTGAGATACTGAACTGGAATTAATGTATTCATTTCTGAATTGAGTGCACACTGATTTAGCGGTGTGCGGTATCACCATTTTAGATTGTGAATTATTGAAATGTCTCCACAATCTGCTTTTGTTGGGAAATCGTAGTATCGTGCTACAATTCTAGTCCCTAGCCTTTACAGAAATATTACACACACAAAAAACACCTTAGAATTACAATTTCTTTACATTTTAAAATAAAACAATATGTTATCTGAACAATTACACCTTCTTGAGCCATCAAGTGGCAATATTTAATTTTTTATTAATTCTATAAAATTCCAAGCACATGATAAGTGCTCATCCCCCCAGTCATGTACAGAGGGAAAATGCTTTATTTTGAGGTCAATAACATGTTTTTACACCATTTAAAATACAATAATGTATACATAACTATCTTATATTCAAATTAAATGACCCATCATACCACTGATCAGCTCTACCAAACTTGGATGTCTTTTTCCAGTAATAAACAAACACTGTTAAGTTGTTTTGATTGATACTGTGAAGCAGCTTTGATACAATCTGTATTTTGAAAAGCGCTATATAAATATATTTGACTTGACTTGACTTGACTTGACTACAGTGCACAGTCTATCAGTTGCAGTTCTGTCACCTCCGTCCAAATATTGTGTACAACACAGCGTACATTCACATCAAATGTTAAACACGCAAGGTTAGGGTTACGCTCACATGACAATGTAGTTTTTCACCATCACAAAAGTTTATTATTTGCATGCGTTTTAAATTCATGCCTGTTCTGACAAGCTTTTCTGAGCACATAAATCCAAAGTGCACGCATTCTAAAAGCCTGTCACACAGTGTGGAGTACTGTACTAAGTTTTCTTTCCTGTCTTATTGTGCTTAACCTGTCAAATACATACAAGGTTTACATAAACACAGTTGTTTATATCTTAAGTGAATGTAAACTGTTTGGATGCGTGTCAGTATATTATGATTATGCATGTGTTTCATTATATTGGATCTCTGCATTAGGTCATAAAGTGACAGCAGCCTAATAAACCTTCTGCCGTCTGTCATTAATGTCAATCAAAAAACAAAGAGAAAATCACTCTCTGCTCTTGACTGAATAACTTAAGTAGTTTTAAGAATCAGTGTATATTTAATTCACAGTGAAGTCTATGTAGTGTTTTATTTTTACATTTGTTTAATACATTTTTGAATGCTACTGTTACAGAAAATGCTCCTATTGTAGCTGAAAATAGTAATGCACTATTTATTTGTATATTATATTCAATTCGTCTTTGTTCTTATTTTTAATATTAAAAATAAAATGATAATATAAGATATTGGTTGTATCGCCCACCCATACTTTGGCCTAAATAATAATAATAACAACTTTATTTTTATAAAAGCGCCTTTAAAGCAGCTTCTCAAGGATGAAAAAGCCCTGTACGCAACCGAGTCTGTGAGACTGCCAATAGACCACCTTGTGAGGAGTGTAAATGACGCTTCGGTGTGTATAAAGTTAAAAGCGCAGATAGATACTGAGGGGCCAGACAATGCAGTGCCTTGTATGTGAGTATAAGGATTTTAAAATCAACTCGGAACCTGACCGGGAGCCAGTGCAAAGACTTTAAAATCGGTGTAATATGCTCATTTCTCCTGACTCCAGTCAGGATCCTAGCAGCAGAATTTTGTACACATTGTAGTTTGTTAAGTGTTGTTTTAGGAACCCCAGCAAGAAATGCATTGCCGTTTTCAATGTGGGAAAAACAAAGGTATTAATAAGCCTTTCAGTCACAGAGAGGGATAACATAGAGCGGAGTCTTGCAATGTTTCTGAGATGAAAAAAGGAGTTCTTAACAGTGTACTGCACATGAGACAGACTGGGATCAAATGATGTTTTATCAACAAACTTCGGGAGGAGCACGCTCAGATAATTAACACGAGTGGAGAGCATTCAGCAATTTGGTGGGTGGGGGGGTACTCTGGGTTCGGGCCAAACTCCGAGCTCGGAGCCCTCCCCCCGGACAGCACGCCAGATACGCATTAAACTTTACTCCCTTTAATCGTATGTAAGTGTGAACTCGTGAAATATAACTCCTACGTTTTTTTATTTAGTTTGTGCCTCCAAATCAGAGCCAGCTACGTTTAAAATTAGTAAGCCAGCTTTACAAAGCTGATGAGAGGTGCCAATGAGCAAGACCTCAGTCTTATCACTATTAAGACACAAAAACACTTGGGACATCCATGTTTTTATCTCAGAAATACAATATGTTAAAAAAGGAACATCCTAATTTTTACCAGGCTTAGAGTGAATATAAATCTGATTGTTGTCTGCATAAAAGTGATAATTAAGCCCAAGTGATCTTAGAAGCAATCCGAGTGGAAATATGTAAATGCTAAAAAGTAAGGGGCCCAAAATTGAACCTTGAGGACAAGGCCGATCTCAGACCTGAAACCACTCATACAGAGAAACTGTTGACGATCAGAGAGGTAAGATCTAAACCAGGTTAAAACAGTTTCAGAAACACCAAAGACAGTTTCCAGACGAGTGAGTAAAAGATTGTGATTGACAGTATCAAAAGCGGCACTAAGATCAAGAAGGATAAGAATAGACAGAGAACCAGAATCTGAGGCTATTAACAGATCATTGGTGACCTTGACCAAGGCCGTCTCAGTAAATTTTCGAAAACCTGACTGAAGGGGCTCAAGAAGATTATTTACTGTCAGATGACTTTACCTGCAAAGCCACAACACGTTCTAGGATTTTTGCAAGAAACGGAAGATTTGACATAGGGCGATAATTATTGAAGTTATCCAAATCTGCATCATGCTTCTTAGGAACAGGTGTTACAGCAGCAGTTTTCAATGCTTCTGGTACAGCACCAGTACGCAGAGATTCATTAACAATGCCAAGAACAGCTGGGCACAGTGAGTCAAAACAAGATTTAAACAAGCTTGTAGGTAGGGGATCAAGTAAGCAAGTGGTAACTTTCATACGTGATACCTCTCTAGAGAGCAGCTCAGTAAATTTCAGAAAAGGTAGTAAAGGATGTTCCAGAGAAACTAGACAAGCATAGTGCAGAACATTTGCGCTCCAATTTACAGCAAGCTGCTTTCCAAAAGCACAGGTCATCATTATACCAAGGGGCAGAACGAGTAAAAGAGCCTCTGTGTGACATCAAGGGAGCAAAATAATCTAAATTAGAGGCCAGAACAGTTTTCAACTGTAAAATCTTTTCTTCAAGAGGAGGTGACGGAAGATCAGTAAGAGAGGAAACAACAGAATCAGCAAAATCTGACGGATTAATTGATTTCCATTTACGGAAATTAACAGTGTGTGAAGACATACAAGGAAGAGGCAGTTCCAGATTAAAAAAATATCGCCAGATGATCAGAGAGACCGATATCAACTGAAGACAGCTGTGATACAATTGAATCATTTGCAATCACAAGGTCTAATCTAAATGTATGACCTTTGTTATGCTTTGGGCCACTAATAAACTGTTTAAGATTAAACAGTTCAATAAAAATAGCAAGTCCGCTGCCATCACACAGTTATTTTGGTCAATGTGTATGTTGAAGTACCCTAGAATGAGGATACTCTTAAATTTAAAACACAACATTGACAACAAGTCAGCAAACTCAGACATAAAAGCTTAATTTGCCTTTGGTGGTCAATAGACAGATTGGTTATGATATGTACCACAAAAATTCCCCAACCTTGACCAGTAAGTCGCGGGAGATCATACAGTTCATACCCCTCAGGAGTGATCTGGTTGAAGAGGAGTCCGTCGTTTTGTTTATGCCATGTTTCAGTTAAAAACAATAAGTCCAGTTTTCGCTCTGCGATGATATCCGATAAAAGCAGGGCTTTATTGTTTACTGAGTGTGCATTGAACAACGCAACATTTACGGGGCTCTGGCACACCGCAGAAGGCAACTCCGAGCGAACAAGCAAAGATAAATTACTCAAGACTGCACCAGTATGAGACGCCCTTTTTGCCTGTCGCCAACTCATAGGCACGCAGATGTTGTTAGAGGAAGAAAGGCCATAACTGCGTCCAAAACTCCGAAGTATGTAGACCACCGTGTCTGTCTCAGCAGGCCAGCGTTACGGCAGAGTTCATAAGCATCTTTTTGTAAATGGTAGTTGTGTTTTAAGTTCAGCAACTGGTGTGTGGTGTACCTTAAAGCCATGCTTCGCGAGTCTGGACCGCAACACTCCCAAAGCAGTGAATGTTTAAAGTAAGGCCATGGGTAAACCCCACAGCCATCACAACACGTCCGATCATCTCATAAATGGTCTGTTATTCTTTTCTTTTCTTTTTTTATACCTTGTAAAGCTAAAAAAAATTAATAAGGAAATTAGTTTGGATGCACTGCTCAGTGACTTGCAAAACGGTCTTCAAAACCAACATGAAAAAGTATCGTGATAAGATCGTGGATCGTGATCCTGTCTGAAGAAAAAAATTACTTAGAAAGATGATTAAAAAGTTATTTTATTACAAATCATTTTGAGTTTGGTGCTACATTAAAATTTTATTTACATTTCCCCTAGACAACGGATTAGCACAAAAAAAATTGTGGTGATTTACAGCAAGCAATTTGTGTGTGTATTTTTTGCTGCGTTCCCTTATCCAACACGGTCAAAGTAATTAGTAATAATGGAGGGTCACGCATGTTCTGTAACTGAAACCCTCTTATAAAACAGCAACCCACTATTAAGTTTCATGTCAGTGTTCAAATTATTATAAGTGCCCGCTTGCGAGTGCTTCGCACTCAATCCTGTTTAATGTTTTGAAACATGATCCTCAACATCCTCAGCCCGGCCCGGCCCGACACATTAACTGTAATTATGAGCCCGAGCCCGATTTGAACCCGTCCATTTTTTTAATACGTGGGTCGTTATAACGACTCGGTTACTAACGTAACCTCGGTTCCCTGAGAGGAGGGAACAAGTATTGCGTAAGTAGCTTATGCTATGGGAAAACTCCTTTTCTCGAGAATACTGAAGTCTTTATGTAAAATGCATTGCAGCTGCACAGCTGACAGCAATGAACGAAGGAAGCTCGGTCATTGGCTGCGCTGCGGCAACTTGCCTCGAACCAATGACGGGCGACTCTGAATGCGCGACCAATGAGCGCGCTTCGCGCCCGCGCGCGTCAGAGTCCGTCAAGATGGGTGTGGCCAAGAGCTATTTATTGGGCGCCCTGTCATGAGAGTTCTTTAGGTTAAAACGACTGAAGCGAACTAACCAAGCACAAGCACGGCAGCTTACGCAATACTCGTTCCCTCCTCTCAGGGAACCGAGGTTACGTTAGTAACCGAGTCGTTCCCTTTCGAGAGGTCCCTCCTATTGCGTAAGTAGCTTACGCTATGGGAACACCATGCAAAACGCCGTGCATGCTGAACTTCGCCTTATGATAGCCAGAGGCAGGTGCCTGAGCTGAAAAGCAAAGTTATCATCCAACTAGCCGGCAGAGGCGAGCTTTATATGTGGGAAAAAATACAGAGCGGCTAGAAGGCGCTCAGTGTGACACAAGCACATACATAATCTAGATACGAACTCGTAGTTCAACTAGCATCATGCTGATAGTACATTGGAATGCAATGTCGGGACCTGTAGGTTGTAGAACCTGATAAATGTGGACGGTGAGGCCCAGCCTGCCGCCGCACAAATATCCTCGATCGGTATCTCGCTCAACCATGCCCAGGAAGAAGCCACACTCCTGGTGGAGTGTGCTTTGACTCCCCAGGGGCATTGAAGTCCCTTAGCTTCATAACCCAGTGCTATAGCCTCAACTATCCAGTGAGAGATTCTCTGCTTTGAAACGGCGGAGCGCAGTCTTAAGCGAGAGCTGTTTAAGGTGCACGGTTCGGAGTGGTTCGAACGGGGGCCTCTTAAGAGCGTCTAGGACATTGGCTAGGTCCCAGATCGGCACTGAGGGGGGGCGTGAAGGGTTTATCCTCCTAGCGCCCCTTTGGAAACGAATAATTAGGTCGTTTCTTCCCAATGGACATTCCATTACAGGGTCGTGTGACGCTGTGATGGCCGCCACATATACTTTGAGCGTGGAGGGGGTGCGGCCCGCCTCCAGAAGCCCTTGTAGAAAAGCGAGTATGTTCGTAATCTCGCATGTTTCAGGTTTCAGGCCCTTGGCATTACACCAGTCACTGAACACTTTCCATTTCTGAGCATATAAGCGTCTCGTGGAGGGCGCCCGCGCCTCAGCAATGGTTTTTAGTTCTCCGCTCGTGAGGTTCCTGGGAACCCGTTGAGGGGCCATGCATGAAGGGCCCACAGATCGGGGCGGGGATGAAATATCATCCCGCTGGCCTGACTGAGGAGGTCTGGCCTCAGTGAAATCGGCCGTGGTGCAGATTGCATTTGCATGAGATCTGGAAACCATGTTTGGTTCTTTCAGAAGCACTGCGTTTTGCTCCTCTCTGACCCGAATGATGACCTGTGGCAGCATCGCGATCGGGGGAAAGGCATATAAGGGGCGGCTCGGCCAGCTCTGGGCGAGTGCGTCAGTGCTTTTCGTGAAGAAAAGAGAGCAGTGCGCGTTCTCCTTGGAGGCGAAGAGGTCGATCTCCGCTTTGCCAAAAGTTTTCCATAACCACTGAATCGTCAGCGGGTTGAGAGCCCATTCTCCTGGGAGAATCTTGTCTCTGGATAGCATGTCTGCCCCCTGGTTCAGGGCGCCTGTTACATGCGCTGCTCTCAGCGAGCGCAAGTTGTGCTGGGACCATAAAATGAGTCTCCTGGCCATTGAATGCACGGAGCTCGACCTGAGTCCACCCTGGCGATTTATGTACGACACTACCGTCATGTTGTCCGTTCGGACCAGGACGTGTTCGTTTTTTAGATGTGGAAGCAGGGTGTCTGAGAGCCAAAGCGACCGCTTTCATCTCCAGACAGTTTATGTGTAGGCGCTTTTCCGGGTTTGACCAAAAGCCGGAGACAGGGCTGCCCTCGTAAAGGGCCCCCCAACCTATTTTGGAGGCATCTGTCATTATCATCTTTCTCCTTGTGTTCACACGCAGACTCACGCCTGACTGGTAACAGTCGGCGGCTTTCCAGTGCGTCAGGGCTTTTATACAGCCGTGGTTCGCTCTGATTAAAAGGTGGCCCGAACGCCACGCGTGAGTAGGGACGCGGCTCTTGAGCCAGCGTTGGAGAGAGGCGCATATGCAACAATCCTAGCTGGAGTACGGCCGATGCTGAGGCCATGAGACCGAGCATCCTCTGAAACCGCTTGACGGGGGCACGTGCGCCCGCCCTGAATGATGTTGCAAGGCGCCGGATGGTGAGCGCGCGCTCTGATGAGAGACGCGCTGTCATTTGCATCGAGTCTAGAACTATTCCCAGGAAAGAAATCCTCTGGCTGGGAGATAGTATGCTTTTTGCAAAATTGATTCTTAGACCCAGGCATTCTAAATGGCTGATAATCCAAGATCTGTGTGTTATTAACTGACTCTCTGATTGTGCTAGGACCAGCCAATCGTCGATATAATTCAGCATTTGCACTCCCCTTCGTCTCAAGGGGGAAAGTGCTGCATCCATACGTTTCGTGAATTTACGGGGAGCCAGGGACAGGCCGAACGGAAGTACTGTTTACTGGTAAGACTGTCCCTCGAAAGCGAATCTCAGAAACGGCCTGTGATGAGGCGCTATTGGAATGTGAAAGTAAGCATCTTTCAGATCCACTGAAAGAAACCAATCTCCTGGGCGTACTTGCGCGAGGATATGCTTGGTTGTTAACATTCTGAACGAGCGAATCATTAGTGCTTTGTTCAGGTGTCTGAGATCTAGGATGGGGCGGAGACCGCCATCCTTTTTCGAGACGAGAAAATAGCGGCTGTAAAAACCTTCCGCGCTCATAGAGGGGGGAACAGTTTCCACAGCGCCTTTTCTATTAGTTTGCGCACCTCGGTGCGTAGAACATGTGAACACTCCTTTCTCACTTTCGTCTCGACCACAGTTGTAAAACGTGGTGGTCTGCGAGCGAACTGGAGCGAGTATCCGTGCTTTACTATATCCAATACCCATTTTCGGCATATCTGGAATGTTTTCCTATGCCGCTGCGTGTACAGATATGGGCTGAATACAGGCTAGGGGCGGGCCGCTGTGACGTAGGGACCCGGCCAGCGAATCGCCTGAGCTCGTAGCTCTCAGAGGCGCGCGCTGAGCAGCTGAGTGAATGGGCGCGTGTGTGATTACAACAGCGCGCGCCGTGTCTGTAAAAAAATGGCGCATAGCTTGTGAAGCGTTCTGGGCCTCAGTGAAGCGTTCGGCGAAACCCTTAACCGCCGGTCCAAACAGCCCGCTGGTGGAGATAGGCGCGTCGAGAAATGGCGCCTTATCCGCGTCCTTCATCTCCGTCAGAGTTAACCACAGATGGCGCTCGAGAACAGTCAAATTAGCCATGGCACGGCCAATAGACTGGGCGGTGGCCTTCGTGGCTCGCAGAGCTATATCAGTTGCGCTGCGTAGGTCCCTGAAGGCTTCGGGTTCGGGGCCAGACTCGTCCATAGAGCGGAGAAGTTTGGCTTGGAACACTTGAAGTACCGCCATTGAGTGAAGCGCTGATGCAGCTTGGCCGGCGGCGGCGTAGGCGCGACCGGCGAGAGCAGAAGTAGTGCGGCAGGGCTTCGAGGGGTGGGAAGCTTTGGCTTTCCATCCGGTGGTGGAGGGCGGGCAGAGATGATTGACCACGGCCTCCTCGAGGGGCGGTGTTCCCTTGTAGCCTCTTTCCTTCGCGCCGTCCACAGAGGAGAGCGAAGAAGAAAAAGAAGGCTTTAAGCGCGCAGAGGGGGGGCTTTCCACGACTTGGTGAGTTCGTCGTGAACTTCCGGGAAGAAGGGAGAAGGCCTTTGCCGAGGGGCCTGCAGAAACCACTCATCCAATCGGCTCCGGGTTGGTTCTTCGGGAGAAGACCAATCGAGCCCGAGGTCTTCCACGGCCTTAGAGAGGACACGGATAATCTCGGTATCCATGGTGGAGCCCCCACTCGTGCTAGCTAGCGTCGATGCAGCGTCCGATGCAGCGTCCGATGCAGCGTCCGATGCAGCGTCGATGGACACGATGGACAATCTAAAGAACTCTCATGACGGGGCGCCCAATAAATAGCTCTTGGCCACGCCCATCTTGACGGGCTCTGACGCGCGCGGGCGCGAAGCGCGCTCATTGGTCGCGCATTCAGAGTCACCCCGTCATTGGTTCGTGCAAGTTGCTGCAGCACAGCCAATGACCGAGCTTCCTTCGTTCATTGCTGTCAGCTGTGCAGCTGCAATGCGTTTTACATAAAGACTTCAGTATTCTCGAGAAAAGGAGTTTTCCCATAGCGTAGGGAACTGACGTTCTCAACTACTTTCTATGTTACTCCCGCCCGCAACATTTTTGTCCCGCTCCCGCACGCAAATAGACTTTTTATGTAGGCTACCTCCAAATACTTTCGCCTGACGTGTCACCACCATACACATCAACATAAATGCTCCTGATAAATTATTTGTTATTAAAGCATTAACACACAAACCACTGTTATAGCATAAAAACAAGCGGGCTACTGCGTGCATGGTTTGGCATGACTGAATGCGCGCAAAGTGCGGTTCCTTAATAATTCCTAAAAAGCTGACATCAGTTCATCGCAATCTGACAATCTCACACATCTCTGTTATCAATGAAGCTGACTGCACGATTAATCTTTCATAATATATATATATACTTTGTTTGTTATAATTAGAGGATTTGCCAGCATACAGAATCCAGCACTGAACAAAAAGTCAGTTTTGAGCGATGAGGGGATTCTATATTAAATGCATTTGATTGGTCATTGCGTTCAAGAAATCAACACAATATGTCTGTGATTGGCTACATCGCTCAACGCTGCAAACATGTTATAAAAGAAACTCTGGCCTGTAAATCGTTTCTATTTTGTTTTAGTTGTTCTTGTTGCTTTTCTGCAACATATGAATAAAAATGTATTCGTTTTTATGTTTTATTCACAGATATTTCTAGTTTCCGGGAGTCCCGCGAATCGTTTTATTCTCCCGTACCTGCACACTGTTGTTTTGTTTCCGGTCTAGCTATCCGGTGTGATGTTGTAGTTTTTCTAACGTTACTAGTTGTTGCAACAGCATGTGAAAAAAACTACAAAGTTTGCTAGGCCAAAAAGAGCGATGAAACATACGATGAAAAGAACAGTTGAAATAATCTGTGGCCCAGGATTTCGAGCAGGTCTGAACAATGGTTTAGGTGGTGAAATATCTGGCTCATCTGATGTATTCCATCTATATTCAGTGCCAGATAAAACAGATTGGATCGGTCTTCCACGCCCTCTGTCTGTCCCTCTCTTGATGCTTCTACCTCTTCCTCTCTCACTTCTTCCTCTTCCTCTCTCACTTCTTCCTCTTCCTCTCTCACTTCTTCCTCCTCCTCTCTCACTTCTTACTCTTCCTCTCTCACTTCTTCCTCTTCCTCTCTCACTTCTTCCTCTCTCACTTTTTCTTCCTCTTTCACCTCTATTTTCACTGCTTCGCTCTCCATTTCTTCTTCTGTCACTGCTTCTCGATCTTACTCTTCTTTCACTATTTATCTCTCTTTCTCTTCTTCTTTCAATGCTTCTCTCTTTCTCCTCCTCTCTCACTTCTTCCTCTTCCTCTCTCTCTTCTTCCTCTCTCACTTTTTCTTCCTCTTCCTCTTATTTCACTGCTTCTCTCTCCGTTTTTTCTGCTCTCACTGCTTCTGTCTCTTACTCTTCTTTCACTACTTATCTCTCTTTCTCTTCTTCTTTCAATGCTTCTCTCTCTTTCTCCTCCTGTCTCACTGCTTCTGTCTCGTCCTTTCCCTGTTTCACTGCTTCTCCGTCTGGTTCTGGCTCTCCCTCTCCCTCCGAAATTACTAGGAGCAGCTGAAGTAAGTGATTCCGATGATGATGATGGTTGGCATGTTTGTTCAGCAGTCCAGTCCTGATCAGAAGTATCGTCTTGACACCTATTATAATATGCAATAATATGCATATATAAACATAATACATATTGGCATATAAAAAAATTAAAAACTATAGCAGTGCATTTCAAGAGGATAAATATAATACACATCAAATTTATATGCACATTTGTATGTTCCATAACATACATTAGTAATGACTGTAAATGAAATTGTATAAACTAAGCAAAAAAACTAAATATAATACATAATTACACATGTCAAATTTACACACTGCTCTCTAACATACTGCATATTAGTAAAGATGGTATAAATTTAAGGTCTGGGTAAACAAACAATCAGTTCTCATAATCAATGTGTTCTCTGTGGATGCAGCAAAAATTGGGTTGCTCCCGGTCACCAGTGGTGAGAATTTACCAACAGTGGTCCGAGGAGGAACAAACCACAAACTGGTGACAGGGTGTTGGGCGCAAAGGTCTCATCTATGCATGAGGGTTACAAAGGCTATCTGTGTAGTCCAAGCCAACAAAAGGTCTACTGTGGCACAAGTCACAAAATTGTAATGATGACAATGGGAGGAATATGTCACAACACCCAGTGCATTAAACTCTGCTGCGTAGCCACAGATCAAACAGAGTGCGTATGAAGACCCCTGTCCACCATCGAAAGCACCTCCAATGGGTACGCAAGCGTCGGAACTGGACCTTGGAGCAATGGAAGAAGGTTGTCCCGTTTTCTTTTACATCAAGTGGACAGCCGTGTCCAGGTGCGCTGTTTGGGAAGTGGGAAGTGCTGGCACCAGGATGCACTGTGGGACGATGACAAGCCAGTGGAGGGATTGTGATGCTCTGGGCAATGTTGAATGATAAAAAAACCTTCCAAAGACAGTAATGCATGGTTAAATGTGTTCGTCAGGAGTTTGTTAGATATGCAATGTTGAGAAAACACTTATTAAGTGAAATGATTTCTATACATCCAGTGATCAAATGCTGTGGTGGTCTCAGTTTTTAGTGACAGGCCTAAATCTGAATTTCCACAAACCTGGAAGAATCTCTCAATGTAAGCACTAGGCTTTTTTAGAAAGAAAGTAGTTGGGAGAATCAATAAATTATGAATAATTTACTGCCATTGTGAGGATAATGTAATCATGTAATCAATAAAAAAGTAACTAATACAACTGATTATGAGTATTTTAAATTTATGATTTCACTTTTTTACCTTTCGTTAGTTTGTAATTTTGCTTTTTTGAGCATAAACAACATCTGCAAAGATACAACGTTAAAAGTTCAATGCAAATAGAGATATTTTCCTTTAAAGTAATAGCTTTTTAAGGACTACAACAAACTTCTAGTAGGGACTACACGCGCTTCTTCCCAGGTTGGTGACATCACAAACCCTAAAACTGCCATAAACCCACCCCACGGTGAGGCCATGTTGGGCTGCTTTAGAGAAGAGGAAGTGGAGTTGTCGCTGTTTTTTACACCCCAGAAAAAGTTTGTCCTAAAGCTGACGAACTAAGAAACGTTCCATTTATTTTTAACACTGTTCCTGAACATTATAACCTTAACGTTTGTCTGTGCGCTGCACATTTTACGGAGAACAGCTTGCAGAAGAGAGTACAATGCAGGCTATACGCACAAAAGCTTCTCCTGAAAGACATTCTCGTTTTGTCGGGACAATCTGTTGTTCATGGATCACAACTTGTAAGTATGTATTTTTAATTATAGTTGTGTTTTCTATTAACAGTTGCAATTATAATCTTTATGTAGTTGCTACAGTATGATAGCTATTATGTAATTGAAGTGCAATGCTTCGCCTCCGCTAGCCTGCTAACTAACATTGATGTAGTGTTTACTTTAGCTTTTGTAAGCTCTTGCTTTTGTATTTCCAATAAATATGATTAAATGGTGGATAACATTGTATCTATAAGAAAATTACAAACAAAAAAACATACCACTCTGAAATGTCCTGTGAAATCCGTGCTGTGAAAGTCCGTGCTTGAAATTCGTTCAGCAGAATCCTCTTGTTTGTTAACATTGTCAGGGTCTGAATCAGGCTCAAAATGGTTAAAAAAAAAACGATGCCATTTATGGCTGCATCCGAAAACTGATAAATTCTGCCTTCGGAGGACACATTCTAAAGTCGAAAGGCATCAAGGCATGTCCGAATGCAATGTTAGTTTCACTTCCTGTCTCCTGAGATACCTTCATCTGTTCGATTTATGAAGGCGGTATAGATGTATGTATCCTTCGCTGCCTTTGATATCCCACAATCCTATGCTTTCCATTCTGTGACAGTTGAGCTAGAAAAATAAATATGGCATCTTAAAGTTGCGGCTGGGGTAGACAGTTTGTGTGTAAATGTACACTTTTGATCAACATTTTAAACTTATGATGTCATTTTAGTGAGAAATTACTATTTTACTCACTAAATATTCACTCAGTTTTCACCAAAGCTCGATCTATTTTGGTGTAGATCATAAAACTGTTTTGCTGCCTCAGAAGTCTGTCCGAAATCAGTTTCAAGACGTACCTTCGTGCAAATTTGCAAACTCAGCCTGCAAAGTCATTGTCTGATAGGGCAGCGAGACAAGTCAGCTGGCGTTTTCGGGACGCAGTCTAACTTACATCTGAGTCGAGCTTGTGGTTATGAAGGGGTGTGACATTTCCAAAACACACGCTAAGCGCTGCCAGAGATTGGCGCTGCCAAACACAACACATTGGTCAGCTAACCAATCACAGCGCATTTCATATTTCGGAAGGAGGGGCTTCGTCGAAAATGATACGTTCAACCCATAGACAGTAGGCTTGTTCGACTTGAACCGGCGCTGCACAGACCGATCGGTTGATGACATCAAAGTACCGCGAGAGCGATTAGAGAGCAGACGGCTCCTTATGCTTTTGAATCGCTCTCGCGGTACTTTGATGTCATCAACCGATCGGTCTGTGCAGCGCCGGTTCAAGTCGAACAAGCCTAGTAAAAGAAATGGACACAGCAACCCCATTGATTTCTGATGGTTACGCGACTGCGCAGGCTCAAACTGAGCGTGTCGACAGTCTGACAGTTGTACATCTTCTAGTAGCTGTGGCAAAACAAATCTGAATCACCTAATTCCTCAAAAACGTTGTTGAAATATTTTGTCCCGTTGTTTTTATGGACTCTCTATGTATGGGCTTCTCCCTTGACTTTATGCCTCTATGTTCCCCCGATTGCCTCATAGACCGTAAATTGCCTGCGAGCTTCTCCTCCTGTCTGTACGGTAACGTCTCTATTGTGCGACATAAAGTCGCGTGGTTATGACGCAATCGTTAGCCTGTTTTTAACAAAAACGGCTTCTACGGAGCCATAACGTAAGATACAAAGTAATGGAGCCTTTTATACATTTCGTGTTTATTTAGAAATAAATAATGGACAAATGAAGTCTTTGGACGCCTCAGATGTAAAGTTATTCGCTGTCAAAGTGACACCAAAATGAATGGGAGTCAATGGAATGCTAACAGCATGTGAAGTTCTGCTACAATGGCGGCTCCCGCGATGCTTCATCTTCCGGCTGATGGATTACCCCCCTGGTTCAACCAGCCTGGGAGAGAGGAGCTGTAATAATGTAAAATATGTGAAAATGTGTTTTTTGAACAATCAAGTATGAAAACATATTCCAGTACACCCAAAAACAAAATCAAGACTTTGTAAAAGGTTATAATAAGACCACTTTAAAATGTAATAATTACAACAAGTACCTATAGGTCTACTTCATTTTAATTTGATTATGTACTCCAGATGACATGTTAGTAACTACCCAGCACAGTGTGTGTGTGTGTGTGTGTATATATATATATGCAATGTATATATATTTACTATTTTAAACTGTTTTAAACTAATAAACAATTTAATAGTTTCAGAGATCTTCAATCTTTAGCTTCTATCTTAAAACACATTACAACATGATTTAATGAAAAAATCATTGTTCAAATTTGAAATAACCAGAGCATAATTTGAAATGTATTTCAAATGCCTTTATTTTTTTAAGGCACATAAAAAGTCAAATGACACCTACAGAATACAAAACTGCACTTCAGCACAATACTAATGCTAAGACTATTGCATAGAATTCTACAGCAAAGAAAAAAAAAGTATTGTGTAGTATCGGGTTCTGATAAGTCAGAAACTTGTTTGTAAAGTACACTAGAATGTACATGTTATCACATAGCACATTCTACTACTACACCTGATCAAGTACTTACTGTAGTACCTGCTTTCCCGAACACAATAAACAATCTATATGCATGCAGTATAACAGATTGCTACAGGAAGAAAAAAAATAATCAACCTGTGCATTTGCCCATTCACACCCAAACCGAATGAAAACTTTTCGTTTTTTCACACTCGCTCTATGCAAACGTCCCACTTAAGAATTCATCACAATGCATTACAAATAAAAACCATTCAAATACACCCTGACTAGCACAAATGGTTATTAGTCCTCTTACTCTTTATTCCCATAGATAACAGTAACAAGAACATTTACTTGGAGATGAGAACACATTATACACATACAAATCATGTGTATTACAAAGACATTATTACAAATCCTCAAATACAAGGATGATTTTAACTGATTAAAAAAATATTATTAATAGTATTGTGCACTTAAGTATAATCTCTTAAAGATAAAAAAAAAATTATGTGTAATTTGTCAAAGGCATTTATTAGATACAGAGATTACAAAATAAATGTTTTTCCATTTTCGTCATTCGGAGCAGAAAATATTTTAACTTTCCAGTTCTGGTATTCCAAGCCCTCCTTTCCAAATAGTAACCAATAAGAGTAAAATACAGTTAATAGCATTCTTTTTAAATGGGAGTATACTGTTTTTAGCATTATTTCATTATCGAATTAATCACTTTATTTAAAAAAAAATGCAGTTGTTACCTAAACATTGTATTTATATACTTTTGACAAAACCACAGGTATAAGGATGACTGATATCGGATAGATAACATATGATGTGATAACTAGATCTCCAAAGTCTCAAATCTTTGACATTTCCAACTGAATCTATAAAAAGAAGCTGAAAATTTCCTAAGCTTCTGAGGTCTAAGCAAAGATGGTTATTCCATAAAACCGCAGCAGTTGAAATATTCATATCTAAACCTGCTACTACACCACACAACCCGCATCTGAGGTATCCTCCTCCGCATCCTTTAGAGAGTCCACCGGTGATTCCATTGGCGTCTCCTCACTGTTTCTAGAGTTCTGGAGGTTGAGCTGTAATCTGGTCCAGTCTTTGGGGTCTCCACTATATATGGCCTCCAAGAAGAGGTCAGTCTGAGCCTGCAGACTCTGAAGTTGGGCCTGGGAACGTTTGTTCTGCCGAATGAGTTCCTTTGTGCGCAGTGTGATGCCCAGCAGGCCTGACCGATTCAGAATATTATACGTGTTGCAGAAGCGTTTGCGTTTGCTGGAACTTGGAGAGAAGTCATCTGAGATATTCTCCCCATCACTGCTCTGGGCTACTGAAGAATTGGGACACTTCTGAGGGAATAAAGCGAGGAGGGAGTGAGCGCAAAGTGAGAACGGTGAAGTGGTGGTATGGGGCTCCTGAAGGTCAGAAAGCCTGGATGAGGGGTTTTCCACACCCATGTCTCCCAAAGAAGCAATGTTAGGGTCTACTCCATAACCCTTGAATGTGTCAGAATCATCCTGCTTCAAAGAGGAACTGTGGAAAGGTTTATCATCATAACAGCGTCGTTGATGTCTACCACTATGACTGTGGTTGTCCCTCTTATGGATGGCACTGGGACCCTGGTCGACTGTAGACCCTTGTGCAGGGTGTGGGGCAATTTTTGCGAAGGTGTTTTGCATGGGAACATGCTTTCTGGAAAGTTTCTGCTTGTCAGAGCTCTGGCTGCTACAGTCACTAGTGGGTATGACTGGCTGTAGGAAAAGCAGCTGGGACTGAGGAACCACATCCAATGAAGTGTTTAAGCTCCAAGGTTTTAACGCAGGGGCCACAGAGTTTGGCTGAAACAAGAATTATCAATGAACAATTTTGAAAAAAGGATACTCTTTAGTTCTCATCCACAATAACAGGTGGGTCAATGATGTGTCTTATTCATTTATTCAATGAAAAAACAGCTGTACAAGCAAGGAGCAAAGTGTGACCCTTATAACGTACAATGGAAAAATGCCCATAATATTTAATTAGCCACAACTGGCACCAGTAAAATAATTTGTTGTGAAATAATCTCACTTTATATCAATATGTCAGATTTAACTAAACAAATTTCAGAAAGGGTATGAAATTTATTTTTTTATATTATTAAATCATTGATTTTGAAACTGATTTAAATGTACAATATTAGAAGTTTCGAATTTTTCTTGCCTACTTCAGCTGGCCGCATTACTTTAAGTAATTTTAAGTACATAAAAACATGGCATTCATAGACTAGTTCCAATGATTTACAGACATCTCTCTTCATATTCAGCTTACAGACCTACTGAATTGTATGAGTGTGTAATACCTGCTTGAGGACAAGGTTGTTCATTACGATCATGCGAGAAGCGCCTGGATGTGAGGCAGGAATGAAAGGCACCCGAGGAGCTGTCGGCATGCTTTGAGCTGCAGTACTGGTTGGTCCCACGTCTTCAAAGTCTGTCTGGTCCAAAGCACTGTAATATCCTGAGCTGGCATCTATGGTGGGAAAATAGTGTTAAGAGTAAAACCTAGTGATTATTGTATGTGCAGTTATACACCATTAACAAGCTAATAACGGACACAATTGGGGACATTGCATATAATTACACCACTGCATTTGAGAAAGACAAGTAGAGCACTATATTTTGCTTAAAATTATAATACACAGAAAAACAAGGGCTGTGAAATCGACTTTCTCCTGAGATTGTGTTTGTTTGTTTGTTTTTAACACCATGAGCGATTTGAGCTATTTTCATGGCGCGACAAATTTATGGTAAACTATATTAGGTTTTTAAAATCTATTTTTGAATAAATAATTATAATTATTTTCTGGAGCCCCGCACATAACGTGGGAAAACAATATGTGTATAGTGGCTACAAATTTACAGTTTGTTCCCATGACTTAATACGTCAGCACGTTTTACTAATGCGTTCCCTCGCTTTAAGCAAATCATGCGCACAATATAATAGTTAAATTATTAGTTAAATCGAGAGAGCGAGTTAGTAAGTTGTGGGAATAAATTCTTAATTTAACTAAAATGAGTGAACGAATTCTTAATTCGTGGCCACGATATATACTGTATAGGCCTATATACCATATATATTTTCACACATGCCATGTGGGGGGCTCTGTATTATTTAACTTAAACTCTAAAATTATATTTGGTCAAACTTTGTTCAATATTTCTTCCAAAGTGTTAACTGAATAAAAAAGGTTTCTCACAGGGTTAAGCCCAGCACAATCTAATAAAACATGCTTCAGGGGTATAGGATTTGGATGAAGAGAACATGTTGGTGGATCTTCTCCTAATATTAAAAACTTGAATGTCATCCTGGAGTGGCCTATTTGGCAATGGGTATACACAATCTTGGGTTACACTTTATTTTAAGGTGTCCGTGTTACAGTTAACGCACGGAGTAATGATAACTAACTACATGTACTTACTATAGGGTTAGGATTATGTTTATATATATAAATGACAATATAGATATAAATGACAAACCTGAATCTTTGTCGATCTCATTGGAGGCTTTCCGTTTGTTGCCCATGTTGGATCTTCTCTGGTGGTCCAATTAGTTTGATTTCAGTCCATATGTACAGCCCTGATCCAGGCAGTGACTGAGAGAAGGACAGAGACATGGATTAAATAAAGGAAAGTCAAAACCCTGAAATATGATAGTCTAGTGTAACATGAGCACATTAATGACTCGAGTAAATGAAATGCACCTCCAAACTGACTTAAATACAACATATGGTTTATTCGTGCAAAATCCCTTTATCGTGAATAAAGAAACACTACTAAACACAGTTTCTGATAGTAAATTAAATAAACAGAGCAATGAATAACAAGAAGTTACTGAAAGAGAGACATAAAACAGCTCGTAAACACCACAGAAATAACACAATACATATCAACATTTTAAAATACAGCTTGAAAATAAATAACAGTAGCACCTTATTTTAGATCTAGAAGCGAATAGTTTATAAGTTACATACGAAAAGAGTCTGAATGTCGCGAATCAGCTAACTTACTGCAGCACTTGAAACACGATGCCAAACACGAGACTATACAATAAACACACGACAACAAAAATTCGCACGTTTTTCTATACTTACCAAGACAAATGATCTTCTCTTGTTATGGCTTATGTACGAAATGACGCTGTCTTGACGAGTTCAAACTAAGCTTATATTTCTGTTGTTGTGGGAACCAGACTGTCCAGAGTGCAACGTGAGTTTACAAACGTAGCTCCGCCTTCACAGCTGACTTAACTGGCTGTTACCAGGGGAACAGCCTAATCGTCACCTGCTTGACTTTGCAAGGCCCGCCCTTCATTTGCATATGGTCTTCTGATTGGTGCAGAGTTGAACCCTTGCGACTGTAAACGTGACTGTGAAATGTGGTGAGCATTTCTCACACGGTGAAATCTGCACTGCAGCGTCAAGAGTGAATCTAGCACGCGTTGCAGCGTCATCATCCTCTCCAGCCCATCATTTTTGATGAATAAAAATGTTGTGCAAATAATGGAAGCCACGCAATAAAAACATAGCTATTGTGATTTTTCACGCAGTTCAAACGTCAGTGACATCCAAATAAGTTTGAGTATCATAAAGTTAGTAAACAAATAAATATTGGGTGGATATGTTTTTATTATTGTTGTTATTATTTACCAAGGGTAAAACTGTAATTTATTTAGAATTATTAACTGGTCCTTCTTTTGGAATGGTAATACACTTGGCCCTCATCTCCACTAACGTTACAAATCTTATCCTGAAAACAGATCTTAAACACAAATGTAACTGCTCATTCCACATGATCATGATCATGTCCTCCAACTTCAGAAAGTCATAAACGTCAACAATTCTATAACTCATTGCCAAAATATGTAGCCTATTGCATTAAAGTGTAAACCATATGCATAAAATCAATCGAAATTTGGATACTGGATACATGAAAATAACCTAATAAACAGACCAGACATTCTAAAAATCTTTTTTTGGCTTTATTTGTGGTTTTATTGAATTGATTGACTATAATGCAGAATGTGGGACAAGAACAGACCCGTTTACCCTTTAAATTAACACTTGATATGCTTTACTGTAGGCCTAGGCTGACTGATATTTAATCATATGGAACATATATTATTGAACTGTGACTTTAAAAATCCTACATTTAAATAATGTTAAACTACATTTCCCACCCACAACTTCCATTCACAATCAGATAATCAGATAGAGTTAAGTAGTATGCTTGGTATTTTGGCCCAAACCCTGAGCACACACACACACACACCACACACACCACACACACCACACACACCACACACACACCACACACACACCACACACACACACACACACACACACACACACACACACACACACACACACACACACACACACACACACACACACACACACACACACACACACACACACACACACACACACACACCACACAAACACACACACACACGCACACACACACACACAAAATATATTTCACAATTTTTTTTTAATGATAATCAGAAATAAACAATAGTCACTTTATTCTGAAAGTTACTCTTAGATTTGTATAATATTAATACGTTAACAGTATATTATGAAAAACACACAATATTTTTATACACTGGGAATTAAATAGCCCTTATGGTAAAAAATATTGCATTTATATTTAGGGCCCTACACTCAGTCAGCAGCAAAGATAATAATGCTCCTTTGGATTAATTCCAGCACTTGACAGACCCGAGTCTAAAGTGTGGGAAATTCAGTCATTTTCACAATAATACAATACACCAACATTCATTCATATCGTGATGAACGTCTGTCTCGGTTCCTGTTGACTGGCCCTTTCAGAGCAAAGTCTTTGTCCTTATACAGTGCACACATCAAATCTTTTAGTATTACCATAGCTGGAAAACTATAATGATATTATTACGGGATGAATTTCAGATCAGTATTAATCTTTGTTGAACACTTTGTGAATGTACGTACTGTAATTATTTTATTATTACCACTAGAGGTCAGTATGTCAATCCACTTATTTGATGCTCAAGTCGAGGGCTAAACCCACAGAGAAGCTTTAAAAAGAAAACATCACCTAACAAGGTTTTCACCTAAGTAAAGTGTAATATAGTCTAGGCATAGTTGTGATAAGACAGATGAAAATAGAATATCTTTGGCATTGTTTGTTCTGTGGTTGCTACTGGATTCATTAACAAATACCAATGGCTTTTTTTAATATATTGATTAATGGAACACAAACTGTTGTACTTCAGTGGATTTCAATAAATAAGAGTTGGAAAAGCTGGCTGCTAAACCTGTTCCACTACTATTACTATACTACTTTTACTACTACTAATGTTATTAATATAACACAATAAAATAACAATCTTATTATATTATAATAATATAAGTCCTTAGGGTTTAAGTCAGTCTCAGATTTTAGGTTTGTTTTTCTTCTGTAGAGACTAGCACAACAGGAGTTTCCTGTATAGATCACTGCAGACAGAAGCCCCGTCACCATAACAACTGCGCATCTGGGATCGTGGGATGCGGAGCAGTGGCAGTATCCATGAGTGAATGATGATGATGGTGAGGGTCGCACAGAAGGGGGGGGGTGCGCGTGATTGGCTGGCATCTCTCCAAGACAGCATTTACCTACGGGGAGGCTGACACCTGTGAGAGAGAGAGAGAGAGAGAGAGAGAGAGAGAGAGCACATATCAGCATAAGTGGGCTGCTTACGCTCAGAAAAAATGCACTCTTTGTCCTTGTGACCTTTAAATACATAAAAAAACTGTCAAATAATCAAAATGTCAATTTCAGCTTTGTTTTAGAACCGAGTGAGATGATGCTCTTCTTCTGGTAATGTCTGAAATTACTGGCTTTAAAGTCACAATGAAATCAAAAACAACATTTTTTAATGGAATATTGCAGTATTATAAATGGATTATCCATGCACATCATTATTTTTTAAAGGGGACCCCAGAATGTATCTGTTAAGTTTCAGCTCAAAATACCACACAATCCTTTTTTATACCATGTTGTAAATGCCCATTTTTGAGTGGAAGGAAAAACATGCTGTTTTAGTGCATGTACTGTATCTTTAAATGCAAATGAGCTGCTGCTGCTGCTCCCCGCCCCACTATCTAGAAGAGGGCGGAGCCTTTACAGCTCGTGCCTGCGTCTGGACCAATCACACATACACAAATTATTCATTATATTTAATTAACAGTCTGGCGAACTCACTCTCCCAACAAAGGTCTATGTTTTCCCCGAAACTAACTTCACAATGAAGCTAACACCACTGGCAGAACTCAGTGTCCTGTTACACTGATAAGACTTTACAGGGTCTAAGGTGTTTTTGGGGTCCTTGAGATGTTTTGACATGCCCTGACATTTGTGCTTTTTTAGTAAAATAGTACATTAATCTGATGATTAAATTTGTTGTGTTATCGCGTTTATGAGGGGCGTTGACACGTTTGCATGTGTCGCTTCAGATCATTTGCGTTTGAATAGCGCGCGCCGTCCGTGGGCGTGTCACATTAGCAGAATAATGAGCTGAGAGAACGATAATGAGATCGGCTGCCACCTCTCTATTTTTTTATAGATTACATAAACAGAGAATATTTATTTTAGTTTTGAATTAGATATTTTAAAAGTACAAACTTAAATGATTATAAAGATATATTGCTCATGCCTGGGTGAATAGTATTCGCTGAGTTTTGTTTAAGTTTAGAGACGTGCTCCAGAAAAAAAGTTAACGGAGATGGAGAGACAGAAAGCACACCCTGTTGATTTTCTTTATTTTACAAAAGCACAATGTTCTATTTCGATTGTAAGTGGACACATAAACAAGTACACCTTCAACAGTTTATTTTTTTATATTTCTTAAGTCTGTATGACCAAAAATGACAGAGTATTTTAAGTCTATTTTCCTGCTATGTGAAAAAAATCGAGCAAAACGCGCCGGCGCATTTGTCGACCCCAGAGGGTTAAAGAAGGACGTGTTAGAACTAAACTGATGGTTTGCTCAAGGCTGGTGATCTGCTGGATTTCAAACAATGCCATAACTTCTTGCTTTCCTGTATTCTGCTTTAACTCTCTTTCCCTTGGTAAACTGTATGCATGTTTGTATGTGTATTTTAGAGTCGTTTAAATGTTTAGTCTAATTAGTAAAGTCTTTTTCATATCACATGTAAAGTTGTCTGTGTCTCAAGCTCATATCTGGATTCACTAATCATATAGATCTTAACTACTTGCTCTAAGTAGTACTGTAAAGTAAGAAAGACATTTCCCATGCCCCGGAAATGTACATTTCTATTAATTAATTAATAACCAATATTGAGGGTTCATGGGATGAACTGTGTAATTGGTTGTAATGTTAATGTAGCTACATCAAGTTAATCTGATTAACTGACCCGAATATTCATAATCAATTACAACAAGTTATGATTGGTTATTCATATTTCATAGAGCTAATTTGCTACACTCTGCCAAAAACTAAATCATCTGATCGGTTTTGATTATCATCTCTATCACGTCCACGGTCACGTGACATTGCAGTTCTTCCTCGTTATAAAAGTTTTTTATTTGCATGCTTTAAAGCCGTATCAGTAAAAACTTCTGATATATGGTTTTCTGAGCGCACCTGTACAGTTAAACTATACAAACTATATATTAAACTAATTTCTCTTTCGCATTTGTGCTTAAACTATCAAATACACACAAGGTTATTTTAAAGACGCAGTGAACAAAGGTCACACACAGTCGGTTACTGTATGTATGTGAGTTAAACAGCAGGGAAGAAATCGCATGTGTATATTTGATCTGTTTATTAAAGTGAAAGCAGCGTAATATACACTACTGATGGACAAGGTGGTGATGGCGCAATGGATAAGACACATGCCTTTAGTGTGAGAGACCCGGGTTCGAATCCACTGTGAGCAAGACACTTAACCCCTAGTTGCTCCAGAGGTGTGCGACCTCTGACATATATAGCAATTGTAAGTCGCTTTGGATAAAAGCGTCAGCTAAATGAATAAATGTAATGTACCTACTGCTATAGATGCTATTAATATGAACCAAACAACAAAAGGAAAACAGAAAATCACTCACTGCTCTTGACTGAATAACTTATATATATATATAATTATTATTTTTTTTTTTACTTAATCCTTATCAAGTAAATTACGAAGAACTGGAAAATACATGGGGTCTTTGAATATTATTGTGGACAATTGGGTTAGGGTAAAAGGGTAAGAAACACTGGTTTTCATCAATGAAATTAATTTTTAAGTGTCAAGTCAAGTAGAAATAGCGCATTTTCACTGGAAAAACATTAATCCAATGGCAGATCGTTGATGTTGATAAAAAATATATTGTGGCGAGCAGGACGAGGCAGAGGGCCGTGGGAGAATGGCACGAGGCCGGTGGCGATATTACTGATGAGCGACACCTGCGCGACGCACCGGTCTCATATCTCTCATGGAGGAGCGGAAGCATAAGAGGTGGAGCGACGACAAAGGAGATCGAGAGAGGAACAGGGATGAACCTGTGTTTTGTTTTGTTTGTGTTTTATAATGTGACAGCAGTCGTCCATGAGGGGCTGCTGTCTTTTACTTTAATTTTGTATTTGTTTATTTTATTATTAAAAACTTTAAATGTTTGCCGGTTTCCGCCTCCTTCTTCCCATAACATCTGAACCTCATTATATATATATATATATATATTATTTAGATAACATTAAATACAGGAAAGTATAGTTAAAATGTATGTTAAGAATTAATGCTTATCTATGCTTATTATAATATTGCATTGTTAGCTTGGTTACAAGCTAATGTAAAACTGTCAATATTTAACTTACCTGTCACAGTCTTTCACTCTCTGTTTCTCCTTCCTTTTTCTCCCTCTATTTCTGGGTTTCCATCTACAAAAACATGAATAATCACTGTAATCCAATGTGTCAGTATACCAAAGTGTAATTGCGTATAAGTGAAGTACCACTTGTTACCTGTCTTGTTTTGTTGTAGGTTTTCTTAGTCTTGATCACAATGTAAGAGAAATCATGCAGAGACAAAAAGAAAAGCAGAGGGACTATTACAAACACATATTTCGTACTTGATCAATTCAGTTCATCCAGAAAAACACATTCACAATTTCAACATTTATGTTCAATATTAAATTATGTTCAATAATCTATAATAACAATAAGCAGCTGTATAACAAAATAGCTGTATGCAAAACACGGTTACATAAACTGAATTGATCTTTTCCTTACCTACATTCACAGGCTTTGTGCTCCACAAAGGTCATCTCCACATATTCCTGGCCCTGCTCTGCTGGCTTAATCTTTAATAACTGAAAGAGTCAAAATATTAATATCCATCGCAACTGTGTGCCTGACACAGACAAAACAATGTTTCCTACAGATATAGATACAGATATTACTTTAGTGAAAAAGCAAACAATGCCAAGGTTACCTCCAACAATCAAGGCCATTTTTATATATTTAGGTCATAATATAATATAATATAATATAATATAATATAATATAATATAATATAATATAATATAATATAATATAATATAATATAATATAATATAATATAATACACTCACCGGCCACTTTATTAAGTCTACCTGTTCAACTGCTCGTTAACACAAATATCTAATCAGCCAATCACATGACAGCAACTACATTCTAAGGCATGTAGAAATGTTCAAGATGACCTGCTGAAGTTCAAACTGAGCATCAGAATGGGGAAGAAAGGGGATTTAAGTGAGTTTGAACATGGCATGGTTGTTGGTGCCGGACGGGCTGGTCTGAGTAGTTCAGAAACTGATGATCTACTGGGATTTTCACACGTAACCATCTCTAGGGTTTATAGAGAATGATCAGAAAAAGAGAAAATATCCAGTGAACGGCAGTTCTGTGGGTGAAAATGCCTTGTTGATGCCAGAGGTCAGAGGAGAATAATCAGACTGGTTCAGCTGATAGAAAGGCAACAGTAACTCAAATAAACCCTCGCTACAACCAAGGTCTGCAGAAGAGCATCTCTGAACACACAACACATCAAACCTTGAAGCAGAAGAGCTACAGCAGCAGAAGACACACCGGTGACACTCCTGTCAGATAAGAACAGGAAACTGAGGCTACAACTCACACGAGCTCACCAAAGATTGAACAATAGAAGATTGGAATAACATTGCCTGGTCTGATGAATCTCGATTTCTGCTGTAACATTCAGATGATAGGGTCAGAATTTGGCATGAATCCATCCTGCCTTCAACGGTTCAGGCTTCTGGTGCTGTAAAGGTGTAGGTGGTATTTACCTTTGTGCCCCTTAGTATCGATCGAGCATTGTTTAAACACCACAGCCTACCTGACTATTGTTGCTGACCTTGTCCATCACTTTATGACCACAGTGTATCATCTTCTGATGGATACTTCCAGCAGGAAAATGCACCATGTATAAAGCTCAAATCATCTCAAATTTGTTTCACGAGTTCACACTTACATCAATTAAACAGAGTAAAGATTATGTGTATTTGGCGTGCTGTCCGGGGAGAGGGATCCGAGCTCGGAATTTTTTCCCGAACCCAGAGTACTCCCCCCGTTGTAAGTATATTTAGGAATGGAAGTGAGGAGATGGGGTGGTGGAGGGATGCTGTTAAACTGTCAACGAACGGAGGTAAGTTTGCTGTATATATACACCTCTTGACTGTTGATTGAGTTGATAGGCAGAGTGTGCTCCACTCGTGTCTAATTAGGTTTGATTGTCTGCGTGTACTCCACGTATGTTTAATTAGGTTGAATTTCATGAACGTGCTCCTCCCAAACTTTGTTAATAAAACATAATTTCTTGAACATGACAATGAGTTCACTAAACTCAAACGGCCTCCACAGTCACCAGACCTCAATCCAATGCACATTTGTGGAGGAACGGGAGATTCGCATCATGGATGTGCAGCTGATAAATCTGCAGCAACTGTGTGATGCTCTCATGTGGACCAAATTCTCTGAGGAATGTTTCCAGCACCTTTTTGAATCTGTGCCATGAAGAATTAAGGCAGTTCTGAAGGCAAAAGGGGTCCAACCCGGTACTAACAAGGTGAAGCTAATAAAGTGGCCGTTGAGTGTATAATATAAAATAATATAATATTTAGAGGAATCAAATGTCTAAGTACATTGTGGAAGCCAGTTTCCTCGCCAAAGTAAAAAACAAAAAAAGGGTAATTTTTAGAGAAATTCGAAAATAAAAAACAATTGTGATATATAATGTCGCAATTACAATAAGACCTGTTGTGCTTCTTTTGAAACAGTAAGTATTGTTGTTCTTACCTGCATAGTGATGTTAGAAGTGAGCGTAGGGTGACACTCCAGGTTCTCATCTCCACAACAACCAGCACAGCGGACCAATGGCACGCAGGCAGGGCTGAAAATGTGCTCCACCTCCCCAGGGTACTCCTGAACCACTTCCACAAGCTTCTCTATAGTGCGGCAGAAGCTTTTCCCCCAAACCTCCTGAAAGAGAATCACTGCGACAGACACAGAAATATGACACATTTAAAAGAGTGCTAGAACACACAAGAAGCAATCACTGAGCATTTATAAACAGTCATTGAGCAAACTATGATAGATAAGATAAGTACTTTTCACATAATCCATAATTAACCAATAATAATGTGCCTCATTAGACTAGAATCATATAGTTCTGAAAATGTCTACAAAATCTATCAAAATCTTCAAAATTCTGAACTTCTCACTCTGGTTGAACCAATTATAGTTTTATCTCAAGATACTTCTGTTCTTATTTCGCAAGGCAAATATACACAGTACATGACCCACATTTATATATGCAGAAATGTGCAACGAAATAGAAATGTTTGATTTACAAAATATCTGGGAAAGGCAACAAGAAAAATCTCGTGTGTGTGTGTGTGTGTGTGTGTGTGTGTGTGTGTGTGTGTGTGTGTGTGTGTGTGTGTGTGTGTGTGTGTGTGTGTGTGTGTGTGTGTGTGTGTGTGTGTGTCCTGTTTTCATTTATCAGGATTTCTCAAAAGAGAATGTCCTATGTGGTCTTGCAGAGAAATGGCTCTTTATTACAAATTTTGACTTTTTATTGCCATATTACTCTCATTAATGAGTAAGCCTCTCGCTTATATCTGAAATAGAGGCTATGAATATTTATTTGACAGTAAATTTGTTTAAAATACTGCCAAAAAGGTTCTACTAAATAAATAACATATGGCACATGAAAGGAATGTACAGTCCCCTTTTACAGTTCCTGAAAAGTATACATTTTTCATCTGTGTCTGATCCTCATAACCAAGACATAAATGTTAAACAGAGTAAGAAAGATGGGGAAAAAATATTTTTTTTTCAACTATACACTCTTAGGAAAAAAAGGTTCAATAGACTTATATATTCTTCACTCAGTTTTAAAGAACCTTCATTCCTAAAAAAGGTTTTATATTAAAATAAATGTTTTAAATGATTACATAATACTTCCATGTCTAATGGATTTTTAAACAAAGTTATACCCATAAAAAGTTCTATATATCAAGCACATGATGGAACCCTTTAAGGTTGTATATTGAACCTTTTCTTCTAAGAGCGTATCATCTAAACATATTTTGTAAAATTTAGCAAGTGTGGCAAGATAAACCAGTGTATCTGATGTATATGTATTTTATATGTTTTAAGTCATGAGCTGATTCTCTTACCTTTAGCAGTGATGTTTACATGTCCTAAGGAAGAACTCTGCTGCAAAAAAGTAAACAAAAAGACAGAGATTATATAATTGATACTCTATAAAGGCAATGATAAAAAAGTGTGAACACACTTCATTAATATACAACTTTTTCGAGAACATGTAATTTCGAGAACAGATTTGACAAAAATGATTTAATCTTCAGGTAAAGTTAAGATACAATGTAATATACTATGCTTTTCCATTCCATAAAAGCAATAATCCCTGTGAAGCCGTGGTTTACAGTAAATATGTAACAGCTCCGCAAAAACAATTCCTATTAGCTGTTATAAATTCACTGTAAACCCCGGCTTCTCAGTGCCCCCATTGCTTTTATAAACCAGTATTAATTCCTTGTTGGTTCAAGCTGGTTATGTTGGTTAGAGCTGTTATAGTGTTGGTCTAGTCATGCTTTTCTCAGGTAAAACTGAGCTGGTGTATCTGGTCCACCTGCACTCCCACTTCCCATGCTGGCGACAAGCAACCAGCATCCCATACTGGTCCCTGCATGAAAAATTATGCTGGTGACCAGAAATGCTGGATTTTTCACTGACTTAAATGACAGGGCCTTTAAACAACAGCCCTCTCTGGTGGCAAGAAACAATAATGCATGTTTCCTCAACTGTGTTTTTGCAGGGCATTTACTCAGGGAAAGTCTTTCTAATGTGTGCCAGGACAACAAGCTGAGCCATATTATATTCCTGTTAGTGTGTGTCTGTTCAAGTTCAAAATCTGCTTCCTGAAGTATAAGATTTAGCTATTTATTTTCCCATTAGTCCATCTCCCTCTGCGGTTATTTTCAATTGAGCCTATGATAAACAGCATGCCTTTTTTTTTCTATCAGCCAGAAAAATGTAGGAATCGGTGTGGTTTTATGTCAGTGCCTTGAAGGAAACAGCATGCGATACTTTGGGATGGGAGATATGGGGAAACTATAAAACAGTGGTAGAGAATTAAATTAAAGTCTCCAAATCTTTTCTCTACAATATATTATGTTATATTGCATTTCTGTTTAATCTATAAACTATTGCATTGAGAAAAGAAAAAAAAAAGTGTTTACGCTTCAAGTAGTCAACTTGAAAAGGGAAGTTGTCAATTTAACAACAGACAATTCTGAAATTTGAGTTATCTCAAGTTCAATCCAGGGAAGTTAATTCTGGTGCTTGTTTACAGTGAAATATTGCTACAGGCTCTTTGCACAACTTTGTAGCCAGTTAATTTTAGCCTATATAAAGGAGAAAAAAGTCTCGATTACATATGGTAACCCTTGTTCCCTGAAGGAGGGAACGGAGATGCCACGTCGAGACTGACGAATAGGAATCTCGCTAGAGAGGCCGATCTACTTCGAGTGAAACTAAACGAGCCAATGCACATTGGCATGCAATCATTTGAATCAGCTGTTCAGCCATGCAGCGCAGGTATATAATGAGCAGAAGGTGCGATGGCACATCAGTTTTTTGGGAGCCGAGCCTGATAAGCTGCCCGCCCCAGCGGGCGGCAGCAGATGTGGTGACAGGACGGGACACATCGAGACCTACGAATAGGAATCCCCACCAAAGGGCCACAGCTGCTGCACCCCATCCAGCGCCCTGTGCAAGCCTCTACTCCTTCTTGCCTAGAAGGGCAATATAAGAGGGCTTACACAGAGTATGCCTGTCACTGTTGTTCCGTGATAACCCACACAATGAGATTTTTGGATAACACTGTGAAACCAGAGCGCGAACGGGACAGAGCAGGGGCATCGCTTGCAGGTTCACCACCTGGTTCCTGAAGGGAGTGGTAGGAACTCCAACTCGACACAGAGAAAAGAGATCCTTTGCACAGGGGAGAGTTTGCTCTTTTCCCAGTTGACCTGAAGACCCAACTGCCTGAAGTGCCTGAGCACGAGGCCCCTTTGTTCACATAACTGATCTCGAGAGTGTGCTATATGAGCCAGTCGTCGAGATAGTTGAGGATGCGAACACCCAGTTCTCTCATGGGAACAAGGGCCCCCTCCGTGACTTTCGTGAAGATACAGGGAGACAGGGACAGCCCGAAGGGCAAGACCTCGTAGATTAAAGTACGCATCCTTCAGGTCGATCGCTGCAAACCGATCTCAGGGATGGATGCATTTGAAATGCTCTCTGCGTGAGCATTTTGAACGGTAGGTTGTGGAGACTCCGATTCACCCACCGCTTTTCTTGGGTTTCTGGCAATAAAAGGTGCCGTCCACCACGCCCCCGTGAGCTCCTCATGCACCTCCGGGAACAAAGGCACTGGGGTGGGTTGCTGAGAACCAGCGCGCGCCACCCCGAGATACCAATCATTCAGCCTCGCACAGTTCCACACAAGCCCAATCCTGTTGGCGGCCCAGGAAAGCATGGCCATTATCTCCGGGTCTGACTCGGGCACTGCTGCCACACCCAAAGGGGGCAGGGGCGTCGAATCGTCATCCCCAGAGAAGTCTGACCCACCCTCCGATGCAGCGATCGACAGCCGTTCATTGTGGGGAGCACTGAAGGAAATGACTGGTATACACCACGAGGATGGTCCAGCACGTTCCGTTGCTGGCTCTACTGGCTGCGGAGTGTGAGAGGGATGAGGGATCTTAGGGGGTTGGTTCCCCGAAGAAAGCACGCTCACCGTAATCCTCAGGTCTCCTGTGCCACCGCCTTCTGGGGAGGGTTGGATCGAGGAAGAGGCATTGGGAGCTCTGAGAAGGTCATCTTCCCACAATGGGTGCATGACTCATCCACGAACGCTGCAACACCGTGTTCGACGGCCAGACACACGAGGCAGCGTTCGTGACCATCCTGCGATCCCAGGTAACGACCGCATCCAGAAACACACAGATAAAATGTCATCTTTAAAAATACGCGTTCTATCTTTGTAAGCTCTTTTAGGGACTGCTCTCCTTGGTGCTGAAGCACGCTGGGGAACGGTCACAGCAAACACAGACAGGAATGTGCACCTGTCGTGCACTGTCTCTCTCACGTCGTTCGGTCTTACCAGCTGTAGAAACGCTCTTTGAGCGCTCTCACTGCACACCTTACTAGCTGTGAGAACAGCTTTTGTTTGCTCAATGAAAACTAAAACAAAAGAGAGAAAAGAGAGAGAGAGAGAGAGAGAGAGAGAGAGAGAGAGAGAGAGAGAGAGAGAGAGAGAGAGAGAGAGAGAGAGAGAGAGAGAGAGAGAGAGAGAGAGAGAAGTGAGAGAGAGAGAGAGAGAGAGAGAGAGAGAGAGAGAGAGAGAGAGAGAGAGAGAGAGAGAGAGAGAGAGAGAGAGATCACTCGCACTGCCGCGCTGTGTCGCCTGCACCAATGTGGAGAGGTCCCAAAAAGCTTGCTCGTAGTTTACAGTTCTGTAGACTTGAAGACAGCATTGAAGTGCACGGCTCCAATTGCACCTGCTGATCATTATATACCTGCGCTGCATGGCTGAACAGCAGATGCAAATGACTGCACGCCAATGTGCATTGGCTCGTTTAGTTTCACTTAAAGTAGATTGGCTTCTCTAGCAAGATTCCTATTCGTCGGTCTTGACGTGGCGTCGACTGACCGACTGAAGAGGAACTAGAGTTATGATTAGGCAATAAAAAGGATCTGAACACTTCACAGAGTTATTCACAGAGTTTAAAGGCCTAGTAGGTCAAAGCTTTCAGCCACCACGGCAAGACTAGTTGTGAAAGTGAAAGTGAAATCCTGCGGGGTCAATGTGATTACTGTTTTTGCCATTTTTTTTTCTAAAACGAGGGAATTTACAGAGACATTTACAGTAAAGATTAAGTACTTCCATTAACCCTATGCTATATATATACACAGTTGGGAGTGCAGAACTTTCAACATCCTGTTCCCTATTAAAAATGTAGCTTTAACAGCTTAAAGGACCATTAATACAGAACTCAATTTTTGTTATTAAAAATGCGAGATGCAGAGCAATGGAGATGCTCTCGAGATGCTCATATGATAGGAATTTGAGCGTCACCAGAATAATGTATCATGCGAGATGCTGCAAAAGACACGAGACACGCTTTAAACACGCCTGTTTAGCATGATTACATATAAAACAATGGAAAATTAGTGCAGTGCAATGCGAAAATGCTAAGAATCCAAGCAACTCGGCTAATGGAACATTTTAATTATGGATTATAATGGATTTAAAAAACGTTAGCACAAAAACATTATACATCATTCATGGAACATTTGTGACAACATGATTCTCCAATAAGCAGAAACGTATCACATGAAAATATGTGTTGAAGCATTCCGCATTAGATGGAATAATTTTTCTTTTGTGAATAATTTTAAGTATTGATTGAAATATAAATGTATTTATAATTAACACTGCTTTTGACTTTTTCTTCCATCTTATATAATAATGACATAATGTTTTACACTGAGCTTGTCATAGTGCATTCTGGGATTTCCTGGATAAAGCCTTTTGTCTTAATTAAGCTTATATATCATATAGTTGCTGCCTACTCTGGAATATGCTTATATTGCCTTAAATGCTGTCTAGTTAGGCAGTGCGAGTTCAGTGACAGTGAGGGATAAAGGCAGGTCTATTCACAGGCAGGTCTTTCAGACATGAGAAGGCAGGCTCTTGGCATCTCCATGCTCCTTTGGTCTTGAACAGAAGAGCAAGGTTCACAAATACTTGGCACGTTGACTCAGCTATGCGAGGGACCTCACGTAGCACCTCTTTGTCCGTGTGTGTGTAACCAGATGGGCTGCATGAAAGTAAAGTACTCATGAAGGATCTATACTGGTCATAAATACTGAAAGGGAATGTTATAGAGTGTCACCACTGGGAACGTACACAAGATCAATGCTTAAAGGTATACAGTAGTGTGTAATTTTGGAACCATTAGCAACACCGAACACTAAGCAGAGAGAGAGGAAGTTTAAATTTCAATCTCTTTTCTCTTTCATTAGTTAGTAAATCACAAAGCTAATGAACAGTGTAGATTACTTTTTACTGTCATATTGCATAATATTTGTCACTTTCAGTATTTTTATTAAGTGGTCATTTTTCTGTACTCAATTGTAACTTGTCACCATTATGGTGTTATGTGTGGTAAGTGTTGACATCCACCTGTGTGTAATATTTAAATGGATTCTTGGTCTGTTCAGATTATTTTGATGAGGCCATGTCAGTACCTTATGCCATTAATGCTACTGACAGGACAGACTGCCCTGGAACACACTGTGGTGTGGGAGGATAAAGACACACTGTAAATTATGGTTCTAAGTACTAACTCTCTTGGAATAAGTAAGTAAAAACAACAAAATGAGACGAGTGCAGGCTAGTTTTACATCATTTAAGTTAATAAAGTAAATAAAACCACCTTTAAATCAATCAATCAATCAATCAATCAATCAATCTGTCTGTCTGTCTGTCTGTCAATCTGCCCGTGAATTCATTTCTCTACCATAAGCATTTGATGGCGCCTGGCACTTTGGAGAGGTGTTCTCTTCACAGATGAATTCCGGTTTTCACTGTACAGGGCAGATGGCGTCGTGTGGGTGAGCGGTGTGTTGATGTCAACGTTGTGGATCGAGTGGCCCATGGTGGCGGTGGGGTTATGGTATGGGCAGGCGTATGTTATGGACAACGAACACAGGTGCATTTTATTGATGGCATTTTGAATGCACATAGATACTGTGACGAGATCCTGAGGCCCAGTGCCATTCATCCACGACCATCACCTCATGTTGAAGCATGATAATGCACGGCCCCATGTTGCAAGGATCTGTACACAATTCCTGGAAGCTGAAAACATCCCAGTTCTTGCATGGCCAGCATACTCACCGGACATGTCACCCATTGAGCATGTTTGGGATGCTCTGGATCGGCGTATACAACAGCGTGTTCCAGGTCCTGCCAATATCCAGCAACTTCATACAGCCATTGAAGAGGAGTGGACCAACATTTCACTGTCAACAATCAACAATCAACTCAATGCGAAGGAGATGCGTTGCACTGCGTGAGGCAAATGGTGGTCACACCAGATACGGACTGGTTTTCGGACTCTCTCTCTCTCTCTCTCTCTCTCTCTCTCTCTCTCTCTCTCTCTCTCTCTCTATCTATCTATCTATCTATCTATGACTTTGTGCATATGAACAGACTGATTTGAACTTCAGGGTCTCCTACAAGTAGAAACATCAGGTTTAATAACTCCGATCTTGCGGTCCAGAGGATGCGAGGCAGGAAGTTTTGAGAAAAATAGGAAAGCAAACAAAATGGTAACCAAACATTTCTGCAGACTTTTGGCTCCTCTTAAAAATGTGGATTATGATAGAAACTGAGGGCATTACAAATGCAAATAGGAAAATATGAGAGGCTGTTTGGGAAAATGTGCTGGCTCCAGTGATGGAGGATTATATTGAAATTCTAGAGGTTCTGATGTCCTCTGTTACTAACACTGTGAACGGTCTTGTGAGTTTCCAGAAATGAGTCTTCTTTCCTTGAATAATTTGACTCAGGACTGGTTAAAGAAGTAAAAAAATGTTTTATGTTAAAATCTATTCTGCTATCCCAGCTTATTTTGCAGAGACAAGTATATTTAAGCAATCAATTCGATTTATAAATCGTGCTATCGTTTTCACTTCCAACTGTAACTCCGCTCAGGTCAGAACCGTCTAGGATAAAAACCTGTCTCTTAAATATTAATCCACAGTGACCTGAAGTCATGCAGAAAAAGTATCCTTCCATCCTGTCTTTTCCAATTGATCCATCAGTGTGGGAGAGGGCTGGCCTTCTTCGACAGGAAGAATCTGAGTAAACTGAAAATGAGACTTCAAGCAGACACAAAGTCTATGGGAACATTTACTTCAACATCACAAATTACAACAAAAAATCTATAAAACTGGTGCCAGACTGCACGCCTTTACTGGCAAAACTAAAGTGAGACAGGGTGGATCACTGGAATATTTTAATGATGCGTAATAACCACAAGTTCCTTTTATTTTTATTAATAAGAACAGAATCCTGTGATCATGGTTTCAAGCAGGCTTTCGCTTGAGGTTACATTAATTCAAACTTCACAGTAAAAGGCAGGGAAAAAAAGAATTTCTGCTATTTTCACAAATATTACCCAACAAAAACAATGCATGTGCTTCTTGCCCAGTGCAAATATGTCAAATCACAGTCCTGTATTACTCCAGCAAACAGCCTAATTTCAGACCAAATATTTGTGAATCAAATGCTATCCAGCTTTTGCAACCAATTTGTGATTTACATAATATTTGTTACAAAAAAAAAAAAAGATTTAGATTAAACTTTGTTCTTAAATTATAAGGCACTGTTTTAATTTAAATGTTTTTTCTTAGACTTTTAGATCTGTTCTAACATCCTGACTAAAATATTATTACTTGTATTAACATTATGGTAATATTTTATTGAAATTAAAGTAAGTAATAAACATATAATCTCACTATCCCTGGTAAAATGACTGTAATGTACAGAATCAAGTAACTTACTGCTTTTTAAAAAATGGGGGCAACAGACACTGATGTTTAATAAAACAATAATCGAAAGAAAAGAAACTACGCAAAGGAATATACTTCATCACAACTGTTTCAACTTAGCACACTAATCCAGAATATATAATAATAAACACATTATTACATTACTTCATGCTCAACATATCATTAGTCAGTGCGCATTAAAATCATACAATAAATTAATATTTGAATGTGCATGACTAATCCAAGTAGTCTAAAGCTACTGATCTGTTATATTTTTATTTTACGTCTTAAATTCCTTTGAATTTAAAATTCATGACTGATCAAAACATTATTTTTCAAACAAAGTTTAAAGTCGGTAAAAAAAAAAATTTATATGTATATATATAGAACAAAATTGTATAGACTTTTATAATAAAGAAATTTAAATAAAATGATAAATTAAATTAAATTAAATTAATGTCTGTTTGTAGATTAATGTCATTTTTTAGACCAAGTAGTCTAAATAAGTAAAGGAAAATATAAAGGAAATATATATGTATATATATTTCAGTTTACTTTCAGGTCAAAATGGACCCCAAAACAAAATATGTATAAATTTTGTTTAAATGGTTATATCTCTTATATTTTTTTATTTAAAAATATGAAAATATCCAACATATCCAAACATATCCAAAGTTAAATTTTCATACTAAACTATGGATTTTTAAAACAATGTTATGTACCTCTTCCGGGTCAAAATGGACCCGGATGCATTAGTTAATGAACATTTCTATAAAGTGTTTAGATTATTATTATTATTATTATTCAGATTCCAGTGAGCAAAATCCTGGAGGACAGCACAAACAATATTTCCTTGCTCAAAAACATCTCCACATAAACTCCCTTGAAATTGGCCAACCATGGATAATTGTGCTCCTTATTACAGTAAGCCCTGTTGTGGCTATGTAAATGGTAGCAAATTGCCTCCAGATGAGAGATTAAAGCCTACAGAGTGGATGACAGTCCCCTGAGTGCCAGTGAAGGAAGGACAGATCCATTTTTCCTGATTGTGATTGCGCCTCGTCCCCTGGGCCATAACCAGGCCCGTACAGGAAAGAGCCAGGGTCCCGTCACCACAACAACTCATGCTACTAACTGAGATGTCTGGAAGCATATGTGTGTTAATGAATGCATGAGGGGCTGCACCATATTTCATGAGGGTTTCATAGTTTATCCATAGTTCAGTAGAAGTTTCTTCATCTTATAGAAAATTCAAGCTAACAAGCCTGAGATTCCCAGATGAAATATTTGCTACAGCTGAATTAATGCACTATATTAATTCATGTATTAAATCTTGTGATACTTGCATTGATACGAAGCACAATTGTCAATGTTTTAAAAAGATGTCTAGAAAATTGCATTGGTAGTAAATTAATGTGGGCATAGAAAATCATTCCTACATACAATATGAGAGTAGGTTTATGCATGTTCTAACAACGGTTAAAAAAAAATACTTTGTGTTTTTTTTTTTTTACGTACAGATGTCAACGCTGTCAAACTGATCCCCGTTTACAAGGATCTGTGGAAACGACTAAAAACGCTGTATTATTTATGCCAGGCCAGTAGATGGCGATGTCACTTTTTAAAGAAATACTTCATGCCTATAGACTGAATATATAATACGCATGCACATGACGTCACTGTTTTCACAAATCGTCACGTTTTTTCGTAGTTTGCACGAAGATGATAGCGGTAAAAATTGGACTTTGAAACCTGTTTTCAAAAGTTTGCGTTTACAGGGCCCCAAAACGTTGTTGTTGTGTAAATGAACGAAAAATGCATTAAAAAGTTTTCCGTTTTAGTTGAAATTTTTATCGTGTAAACCCCCCCTAAAATGTTAACTGTTTTATCTGTATACAATAAAATGTACAAAAATATGAATGAGGTCACTGAATGTGTAACACCAATCTGTGAATTTTGCATCAACTTTTTTTTTCTGCAAGCTGAAATTTCCATATAAAATCCATATAAGAATAAGTGGAGCTATTTAAATGTAATCTAAATTTAAAACGACAAAATAAAATACTGTTACTGTGATAATAATTATTATTATTATTATTAATGTAATTGACATTAATAATTGTTTGATTTAAGGGTTTTGTATTATTCTTTAAATAAATTGTGTATTTTATTTAAAAAAATTATTGATTACAAACTATTAAAGTATAAATAGTTTTAATTTTAGTTGTATTATACATTTTAACATGTAAATGACATGTAAATGTCTTTACTATTGGTATGTATATATTTATACACATTGGTCAACAATATATATATATATATATATATATATTTTTTTTTTTTTTTTTTTTTTACTTAATTAAATTACCAATATAATTCATGGTCACATTACTTGTTATATTAAGCAATAAATACTACAATAATGAAGAAAAAGGAAGAAATTGTATAATATAAAGGCTCGAACACAAATATTATTTCTGTGAATTGTGTCTTCTTCCTCACCTATAGCATCTTAACTATTGTGCTGTAAAAACATACAATATAAACAATGATTCCTTGTGGCCATGATTCAATTGGGTATAGGGAAACTTCAGGAAGGTGTTGTTGTGTGCATGTTGACTCATGCTTTCTTTTAGTTCTACTCACACACAAAGGTGATCCCTGAGGAAATGAGTGGACATGTTTGTTGTAGCATGAGTAAAGTGTCCTGTGGAACCAGGTGTAAAGGACAACAGTCCTTTTTTTAAAACTGTTTTTTAACAGTTGCACACAGTCTAGATAAGATACAATGCAAGAAATGCAATCTGTTCTGAATGTGCTGTCACTAGAAACATTATAGGAGCAGCACTTATACTCATCAAATAATCTCCAGTGAAGGCAGTGCTGGAAGGCTGAGCGGGATCGGTGGACAGTGTCGGCTCAGGTGTTCACTCTGCCAGCAAGTCCGTCAGTGGAACTTGAATAAAAAGCTGCCACTCGTGTTCTGGAGGCAGAGGAAGCCTGAGCACACACAGATGGTCAGACTCAAGTATTATTTAGCTGTAAGTGTTGACGGAGAGGAAGCACCTGTGCGAGTCTCAGTGCTCATAACACACATGTTGTCGCTCCTGTCACTCTCTCAACTCTCATCCCTTATTTGGTGGGGTTTTCCTGACTCAGTTCTTCAGGCTTTTTTCCCTGCTGTATGTTTCTATGGTATGTGCTGTCTGAGTCACATCATCTCTTCTTTTTATCATGATTCTTTTTTTCCTTTTTTGTCAATTCTGGAGGATTTTCAATGATGTTGTCTTTTTAAACTTTTGATCATGACAATGAATTTTCAGCATCATTACTCCAGTCTTCAGTGTCATATGATCCTTCAGAAATCATTAATAATATGCTGATTTGGTGCTCAAGAAACATTTATAATTATTGTTATCATTGTTAAAAAAGTTGTGCTTAATAATATTTTTGTGGAAACCAAGATACATTTTTCCAAGCTTTAGGTTTAAAAGAACAGCATACATAACATACATCTTTTGTAACATTAATTAATTAATTGAATGCATCCCTGCTGAATAAAAGTATTAATTTCATTCCAAAAGTAATTGGTAGTGCATATATACAGTGTATAATTAGTTTGTTTTCTGTTTTGTGGACCAAACTTAATAAATAAATTACAATAATGATGAAAAAGGAAGAAATTATATAATATAAAGGCTCGGACACAAATATAATTTCTGTGAATTTTGTTTTCTTCCTCGCCTATGTTTTATATAGATTATATATATATATATATATATATATATATATATATATATATATATATATATATATATATATATATATAATTTAATACAGTTATTTGTAAAATATTGCAAATATTTAGATTAACTATGTCAGATATGTGATTATTTAATATAAACTTACTATCCATCTATCTGTCTATTCGTTCTCTGTTGAGAATTGAGATCACATAAAAGACATAAGTTATATAAAATGACTATGGTTACTGCAATATTTGAGTTCTCTGCACTGTTCTATGATGCTATTCCATTCCATACTGTAACACAGCCCATTCATTTAGTTGTGATTCAAGCACATTTATGAATCTGCCCTCCACATGGAATTAGTGGATCTGGGCAACATCACAAGTGCACTTAGAGGGAACGTTGCCAACAACACCTTCTGACATAAGGTCAGATGACCGAAATATCCAACAAAGCTGGTACGATCCTCACTTTTAAAAACAGACACCATGGTCATTCACTCTAACAGGAAGCTAGAAACTGTGAATTAACACAAAAGCCTGAAAAATATTCCAGCACCACTATCATGTCTAGAGGGACTGAGGTCTAAGGCAAACATGAAGAACACCAGAACATAAAGTCACATGAAGGGAGAAAGACAATGTACATGATGCAACGAGGAAGGAAATGAAAGCTGGCATGTCGCATGACCCCCCAAAAAAGAAAATGTATTAACACTTGGAGGAAAGACTATGGAAGTGCACACTGCAGATGACACCGGAGACAGGAAGGTTAAAAAAAAAAAAGACAGGAAAAGAAGAAAATAGATTGGCTGCAATAATAGCAATGAACGAATGAACCTGCACATTCGGTAAAGTAATTAAGGAATATGAGGTATAACTGTGGATGCATTTATCAGCATCAGTCACACTAACAACAAGGCTAAATACTTCAGCTGATTTACTAAACATTCAGGGACAACAAGAGGTTACAGACTTCTCAGAATCTGTAATAACCTACTTCTTAACTCTTTCCCCGCCACTGACTGACGTTTCCATCATTTATGACACAACATCCCTGCCATAGACCTTATTCACAACAGCGCCATCTTTGACTTTTAACAGGAATGAAAGCTTAACTGATAGATAGACTATCTCTTCAGAAGGTTGTACTGTTATTTAATGTATTTCTGGATTTTTCTGCTGATGAAACACTGCAAAATTATCTTTCCAAGAAGTTTCAGTAGACAAAAAACTCCCGACAACATGAGCTGTGGAAAGTAAGAAGTGATCTAAGAGCTTTATACCATTTTTTTACAGTGGATGCCATTGAAACATGGCAAGTCTATCCCTCACAGCCTTGCTTTCATTTCAGTTGTGGAGCTGCTCTGAATAAGGTCTATTGACGGAATTTTGAATCCGGCTTTCCATGTTTTTCACTGTTATACGGTAGGGGGCGCTATTACGCATCTACTGATAGAGTGCAGAATCTCCAGATCAAACCACAGGTGAAGAAGAAGCAGAACCAAGCAATAGAAGCAGTGCTTATGCACATATAAGCAAACGCAATCATCAAACATTAAACAGCATACAGTAAATCAAAACTGCCTAATATTAGGGTTAGTTCACCCAAAAATTTAAATGCTGTCATTAATTACTCATCCTCATGTTGTTCCAAACCCATAAGACTTTCGTTCATCTTCAGAACACAAATGAAGATCTTTTTGATGAAATCTGAGAGCATTCTATCCCACCATTGACAGCTACGCAACTACCACTTTGACATTTCAAAAAGATTGTAAAGAGATCGTAAAACTAATCCATATGAATTGAGCAGTTTGGTCAAAATTTTCTGAAGAGACTCAATCACTTTATATGATGAACAGATTGAATTTAGGCTTTTATTCACATAAACATTCATCAGCGAACATAAACAGAAGCTCAACCGAACCTGCTTGATGCACGAGAACAACCCTCTTGCAGAAGCTAAATGTATTGTGTAACAAGGGAAAGAACCTCTTCTCACACGTCAAGCAAACATGCTTGAGCTTCCGTTTAGCAGATCTGGTTTGTGCGTTGATGAATGCTTATATGTGAATAAAAGTATAATTTAAATCTGTTCATATAAAGCGATCGAGTCTCTTTGGACTAAACCACTCAATTCATATGGATAATAGTTCTACGATCTCTTTATGAACTTTTTGAAGCGTCAAAGTGGTAGTTGCATAGCTGTCAATGGAAGTATAGAAGTCTCTCAGATTTCATTAAAAATCTTTTGAAGTGTTCGAAGATGACTGAAAGTCTTACAGGCTTGGTACGACATGACGGCGAGTAAATGATGACAGAATTTTAATTTTTTATTTAATTTTAACAACTAAACCTTTAAATATACGATGGCCGAGAGAGCTCAACTCGCAACAGAAGAAAACAGATGAAACCAGAAAAAACACCAGCAAAATAAAAAAATCTTCATCAGTTTGACAACACATGTGCTGCAAATACTCACAATGCAACCAAATACAGAAACACACAGCAAATACTCACAATGCAACCAAATACAGAAACACACTGCAAATACTCACAATGCAACCAAAACAGAAACACACTGCAAATATTCACAATGCAACCAAATACAGAAACGCGCTGCAAATATTCACAATGCAACCAAATACAGAAACGCGCTGCAAAAAGCACAGACCACAGTGGAAATGTGTCAAGGGGACCCCAACAAGTGTCAAACCTGACGGGGACGTGCTTATTGTTTGTCATATGACTTGAATGGTGAGCTTTATGTTTATTTTAAAATCCTAACCATATGTACGTTGTGAGTATTAGCAGCACATTTCAGTATTTGGTTATGTTGTGAGTATTTGCAGTGCGTTTCTCGGGCACCGTATAAATAGGTGAGGTAGCCCTTTAAACCTCAGCTTCCATTACAGACACATCATCATGGGTGACACGTAAGCTCATGCTGAGGACAGCACATACAACAATGACACATGGAAGAATTTCTCCCAGTGCCTGACTCAACATATTTCGGGAACACTACGCCCGACACGAGAGGACAAGGAGAAGACATTTATAAATGGTCTTCTCAACCACATGGCCAATATTTACTTTCTCATTCTGTTTGCTTTTCTCCAGAAATGGTTAACAGTGGCAGGGCAGATGAGACAGGCGGGACGGGCGAGACAGGCAGCACAAAGGAGACATCTCTCTCTAGAGAAGAAGAAAAAATGCATGGGAGGGAGCTCACATTATTCAGCACAGACTCTGTCCTAGTCCATTGGGAATTGCATTTCATTCCACCCAGGGGCAAAAAGTGATCTGAATGCACTGCACTGCACCAGTTAGCACTAGATGGCCAGTCTGCTAAGAAACAGGTTAAATAAAGATCCAGTATCAGCATCAAAATACCTTCAAGTAAAACTAAAAGGTGTTAAGCCCTTGGTCTTATCCAAACAGGAAAGTGTCCTCATGTGTGTGCATTGGTTAATGTATAATCACAAACTGAAAACTAATGCTTTATATGTATGCACTGGAAGAGCGCAGCTGGAATACCGGGATAACTGAGACATTTTTGGTGTATTGACCAATTTTCTCCATCAAGTAAGCTTGCACAAGTAAACCATTTAAATGTTATTTCATGCTCAATCCACTGAATTTAAAATATGCATTAAATTATATGCATTCAAGTTCTCTTTATGGAGCTTTTTAAGACTGTAATGTAGAGCATCTGTGCATTCTGGCACTAGTTATTGTCTCAAAATAATTGTTTAAAGTGAGGGGGAAAAAAACTGCTAAAATCAATAGAATTCGTTTCATTGCCCACAAAAATGTTGGGTTCTGTAACAACCCAAGCACTCAAGAGGGCCAGATGTATTATTGTGCAAGAATCTTAAGCTAGCTAAAATTAATTTATTTGTTCAGAAAGATTCTTGTCACAATATATCATTATTAACGATAACCAAGATAACTGTAAAAAAAAAAAAAAAATGAATTGTGGAAAAAAAATGTAATACTACACATACTGTATGATAATACTGGCTAGCATCCGAAGTCACATACTTCCCTACTAGAAGGGAGTCTTATAGTATGTCAAAAGAGTAGTATGTTCGAATTCACAGTATTTATAAAAGATGAAAAGTACCCAAAGTGTGCATCCAGTGGACAATTCACTATGCCATGAGGCCACATGAGAGTATTTATTTTAATGCCAGTGAAACGACACAACTGATGCTGGAAGGTCACACAGGACAATGGCCACAATGTATGCTGTGCATGAATGGCTTACAATGATACTACATGATTATACTAGCTTTTTTTGTGGTCACAAAGTTATTACTTATTCAAAAGAAGTACCTACTCAAAGAGTATGGATTTTGAAAGCTACCATTGTAAAAAATCCAGTGCCGGTAAATGGTTGACACTCCAACACAGTAAGTGGTAGTATTGCACTTTAGCACTGTTTTTAAGAGAAAAACATAGACTGTAAAAAAGATGGACAGTGTATCTCTTCTTCCCCCCACTGTAGAAAAATTAAGCCAAAATATCCTAGACATTTTTGTTGTCTTTTACATCATGCGGAACCCGAGTCTCAACCACAAGCACAGCTGTCAATCATGACATAATTTTTTATAGAATCAAATAACTAACTTAAAACCAATCTTACTGGAAAAATGAACCCTTGAACATACGTCTGTGTGATAACAACAACCCAAAATGACAGAAACGACCTTTGGAAATAAATTATTTGAAGTATAATTTGATTTTTTAATTTGGCCCACGTCCCATTCGATTACATGGAGAGGCTGGGGTTTATGACCTATACTGCAGCCAGGGGGCGATCAAAATGCTTTGGCCTCACTTTTCAGGACTTGTGTGGCACATTTTTGACTAATAGCTTTATTGATTCTATTGGTATTGAGATAATATTTTTATCGAGAATTCCTTTGGTTACAATACTCACGTAAAGAAAAATCTGTTGTTGTGACAGCCCATAAAAGAAAACAGCTTATGCTATTACCTGCTACAGTGCCCCATGTGGTAAGTCTGAATTTTAATTGCAGTAACACAAATTATGTAATACAACAATGTATGAAATCAAACTTCTTTCAACTATTGTATTCACATCATAGAGTCATCTCCCATGTAATACCCATACTTGGTATATGATATATGCGGTGTGTATTTTAACCTCTGTCAGACAAAAACACTGAAATTTCCCTGATAGGTTTTACTCAAGTTCAAAGAAATCATCTGTGACATGATTGTCCAACATTGGGAATGATACAGCAACTACCTTCCTAATACAAGTGATCATTCCAAGATTGCTTCAAACAGATCCTCCAGAAACAGAGAACAGGACATGAACACATTGTATAAAAGCAATGTGAATATCCATTCATTTGCAAAAACAACACAGTCAATGCCTTCAAGGAAGGTGGAAAAGTATTAGGGTCAAGGACAACTTTTATGCGGTTTCCAAGAAAAGCTCATGAGCTTATATATGCATATAACTGGTGCTTTTCGCATGGCAGTCAAAAATTACCGATTGTTTTTATTTCAATTAAATCAATGTATGAAGGTTCGATAATTAATAATTTTATACCATAAATCTAATCAAGTTAGTCAAATTTGAGGTTGATATATTAAAAAAAATAGCTTTCAGTAAGATTTAGTTTGGGCGCAGTACCAAACGTTTCCATTAGAAGAAATTAGTTTCCCAATAATTTCTAATGCGGTCATTTCTGACCATGAAAAATACAGTGTGACCATTTAACCTTTTCAAATCATGTCCATGATTTTTGTGTGTGTGTGTGTGTGTGTGTGTGTGTGTGTGTGTGTGTGTGTGTGTGTGTGTGTGTGTGTGTGTGTGTGTGTGTGTGTGTGTGTGTGTGTGTGTGTGTGTGTGTGTGTGTGTGTGTGCAAGTGGCGAAACCTTTACCAAGTTTCGTACCATTCGGTTGAAGTAAAAAATTATACAAAAAAACGACAAAACGAAACATTTTGTGGACAAAAATGACCGAAGAGCATCAGAGGGTTGGAGGCCAATAAAATTTATTTTCACAAGTTCATGCTTAGATATAATCAGAAAATATGAGTCTTAGGCGTGCTGTCCAAGGAGAGGGCTCCGAGCTGGGAATTTGGTCCAAACCCAGAGCACTCTCCCCTTAATCCCTGGCTGGGATCAGAATAATCAAGAGTGAGGAGTTGGGGTGGAGGAGGTAACAGAGGTAAGTCGGCTCAATATAAGCCTCCGCTCATGCTGATTGTTTCGATTATCTTAACGTGCTCCTCCCGAACTTTGTTAATTAAACAATAAGTGGTTTAACCATCAAGCTATCAACCATCAAAGTAGTAGCAAAATGCTCTACAGCTTATATAAACAGAAGTGTTCACATCTTAATTTTAAAAAGGTTGAAAAAAATGGTGCCATGTCAAATGAATGATACTTTGTAAAGCATTTAAATGGAAAGACATCCATTCATTTAGAAGAAGTGCTAAATATTTTAGAAGTGTCTAACCTTCCCTTAGTAATAGTAACTGCAGGCGTTTCCCCACTGGTGAACGGGGAAGTATACATAGAAGTATAACATGTTCCTGGATCAACATCTTTGTTGATCCTTGAACAACATTCCAATCAACCAATCAGATTTAAAGCTCCAGTAGGTAACTTTTGTAAACAAATATTTGTTAAAATTGTCATTATGTCCTGACAATAGAATATGAGACAGATAATCTGTGAAAAAATCAAGCTCCTCTGGCTCCTCCCTGTGGTCCTATTGCCATTTGCAGAAATACAACGCTCCTGGTCAGAAACAACCAATCAGAGCCAGGAGGAATGTCTTACCAGTGTCAATCACGCTCGTGTACGCGCTGATCACCCCTCTCTTGCACAGTGCGAGCGCGTACCGTCGTTCGTGACTCTGCTGTTCGAACTCGTTCATCCAAATGAACGAATCTTTTTTCGAGTCATTTCGTTCATTCAACGAACGAAATGACTCGAAAAAAGATTTGTTCATTTTGATGAACGAGTTCGAACAGGATTACGAACGTGCATCACAGAACAGAGCAAGGCGAGCTTTTGTGCTTATAAAACTTAAAGTTTTTTATTTATTTTTGAAATGACCGATCGTTTCACTAGATAAGACCCTTATTCATCGTCTGGTGTCGTTTAAAGCCCTTTGAAGCTGCACTGAAACTGTCATTTGGTCCTTGAAACGTTTGTGTCCTATTGAAGTCCATTATATGGAGAAAAAGCATGGAATGTTTTCATCAAAAACCTTAATTTCTTTTCGACTGAAGATAGAAAGACATGGACATCTTGGATGACATGGGGGTGAGTAAATTATCAGCAAAAGTTTTTTTTAAAGTGAACTAATCCTTTAACGTTATCTTACTAGCTATTTATAACTTACAGAAAGATTGCAACGTTTTAAAGTTACATGTATTGCAAAATACATAATGATTTGAGGACCAAGTTTGTAGTCAAAGTATGGGCAGGCCATAGTCAATGTAAAGCATACTGTTGATGTTCCGTCCCCATTAGTGAATGTTCCATAACTGTTTATAATCCGCCATCATCGGTGGTCCTGCTTACTAGCCTGCGCGTTCACAGCAGGCTCCGCTTTGGGGGAGGAGCTGTGGAGGGAGGAGCTGTGGGGGAGGAGCTGTGGAGTTAGGAGCTGTGGAGTTAGGAGCTGTGGAGGGAGGAGCTGTGGAGTGAGGAGCTGTGGAGGGAGGAGCTATGGAGGGAGGAGCTGTGGAGTTAGGAGCTGTGGAGTTAGGAGCTGTGGAGGGAGGAGCTGTGGAGGGAGGAGCTGTGGAGTGAGGAGCTGTGGAGGGAGGAGCTGTGGAGGGAGGAGCTGTGGAGTGAGGAGCTGTGGAGGGAGGAGCTATGGAGGGAGGAGCTGTGGAGGGAGGAGCTGTGGGGGAGGAGCTGTGGGGGAGGAGCTGTGGGGGAGGAGCTGTGGAGGGAGGAGCTGTGGAGCGAGGAGGTGTGGGGGAGGAGCTGTGGGGGAGGAGCTGTGGAGGGAGGAGCTGTGGAGGGAGAAGCTGTGGGGGAGGAGCTGTGGGGGAGGAGCTGTGGAGGGAGGAGCTGTGGAGCGAGGAGGTGTGGGGGAGGAGCTGTGGGGGAGGAGCTGTGGAGGGAGGAGCTGTGGAGGGAGGAGCTGTGGAGGGAGGGCTGTAGCGCAGCAGAGAGCAAGGGGGTTGGACCTGTAAGCTGTGCTTGTTCAAATTTTCAGGCTAAATCAACATTTTCTCAAAACTCCCTACTGCAGCTTTAAGGGACAAGTTTACAGTTTATGTCAAGATTATGCTTACAACCAGGATTAGGAGTTTCTACATCAGTTTTATTCACCTATCCTTTTATATTTCTGGGATAAGTTTAGGGGTAGGACAACATTTTTTACTGGAATGTTGTTCCAGGATCAACAAAATATGTTGATCCAGGAACATGTCTTACTTGGCAAAGTCACGGTGACTGTTTGGGAACTTCTTGTAACTCCCGATATAACTAAGTTTTGACGCAAGCACAAGAGAGAGGGACAATAGAAGACAGAGACACCCACACCTGGTGCACGGCCATATGAGATATGACATGAGAGATGGCATTAGTTTATTTGGAAAAAATTAATGGAGGCGTAGGTCATTTGTGAGGTCCGGAAGAAGTGTGTGGTTTTTGGTTTTACTAAGCCTGATTAACTTTGTTCTAACCTGCCACTAGCAGGATTAATATCAAATGACAAAAGAACATACACTTTTCACTGGTTTAATGTTGGTCTGCTCATTTTAAGCTTCTGTAACTAGACAATACTAGATTTGCAGCAAACATTCCCTTCTCTACTATTCTCTGAATTGATGAACATGATATGAAAGATTGACATACAATTTAATAATGAAAGCTTCAGTTGTAGTGTGGATGTAGGCTAGACAGCCATTTTAATCTGCTTTGACACAAAGAACTACTTGAGTACCGGTAATAAAAACTGCCAAGCATTAGGTTGAGGGCCTTCCAAATATGAAGTGTGGTGATCTAACTAACAGTATTTAGCTATTTGAACTACACACGACTAACAGGTGCATAAGCCCATTTGTGCATGTCCTCGGACACATTTGTTCAAAGCATGATGAGAAGGAATAGATAAGAAAGTTGAGGTAGACTTTCCTGCCAACATATCTCCTTACAGCCAGGACTTGAAATAGCCATCTCACATAACGTGAGGTGCGATATTTTACCTTGAGATGTGGGACAATTATCTTTTTATTCAACATTGTGAAACTTGGCATTTCAAAGTTGATAGTTTCGAATGGATATAGATAGAATGTCATTTTTCTTTTATATCTTAGTTAAAAGGGATAGTTAACCCAGAAATGAAAATTCAGTCATCATTTACTCACCTTTATGTTGTTCCAAACCTGTATGAGTTTCTGTCTTCGTTTGAACTAAAAAGAAACTATTTTGAAGAATGTTGGTTACCAGACAGTTGACGGTAGCCATTGAAGTCAATGGCTACCGTTAACTGTCTGGTAACCAACATTCTTCAATATATATTATTTTGTGTTTAACAGAAGAAAGAAATTCATAAAGGTTTGAAACAACATGAAGGTAAGTATTTTTATTTCGGGGTGAACTATCCCTTTTAGAGCACATGCAAGTTCTGACGACATTGCCCAATTAGTCTCTCATTATCTTTGACAACAATAGAAAGCATTTAAATATATTGTCTGACTGTCAAATTTGATGATTTTGTCATCCATTCATCAGTAAGGCGAGTCAGTGTGTCACACACGCCTGTGGGTTAGTTAGAGAGGGGTGATGCAGTTCGTCACGTTTCGTTTCATGACTCAACGCTTTCTCTTGCATCACTTCAAAAAGGGATCAAGTTATGGAGGGTGTTATAAAAACAGCCGTCTGCGAGGCTTTACTGGGAGCCCCCATGTCAAAAGTAAACTGACTCATTCATTCAGTCAGTTTTTTCATGACGGTCAGCTGCACGTAGACACGTTCAAATCCTCCTGATCCTATTTTTCAGAATCAGAATCAGACAGAGCTTTATTGCCAAGTGTGCTTGCACACACAAGGAATTTGTTTTGGTAGCTACTGAGGCTTCCAGTGTACATATACAAATACAAATACAAAAAGAAACATAATACTACAAATTATAAGAATAAAAAATAAAAATGTAAATTTATGAGAATAAGGTATCAAAGTTGGGTTTAAATCCTTGTTAATGCATTCATACTTTAGAAAGGAAGATTATCAATTGAGTATCTCTGTTCTGGAAATGTAACAGCAATGCATTCACGGAGCATTTAAACATACAAGTTTATATTCTCACACCCAATGTAGCCTTAAGGTGCCATTCACACTGGACACGTTCTTATTCAGATACAACGCAACGGAATAGAACACGATTTTCTTTCAATTTTTACAGTTGAATTACTTTTAATTAGACATCGACACCAACAATTAAAAGATGTGCATACTTCTCAAATCTGAAGAACGCGTCTTGCGTGACACGCGGCAAAACTAGAACGCTACGAAGCGGTCTCGCTCCATAGATTAAAATAGCGTTCTTGTAGGCTATAGTGGGGTGACATCGCTCGCTTGCAGCGTAACCAATATGGTTTATAATTTATGCAGGTTAACTGTAGGCTATATATATATATATATATATAAATATGCTCACCTGTGCAGGTAAAAGGTTCAACTGGACTGCAGCAACTATTTGTAACAGTGACGTCAAATAACTCATCTCGAATGCCAGGGCAAGTCTAGTCGTAGAAAAATCCAAACAGTAGTCCATCCAAATAGTACTGTCAATACGGAAATTTCAACATATATTCCAAAAACAGTTCTGGATAGCCAGCTCGTGCCTTCCTCGTCGGCAGTAAAGCCTGCTCAGCTTTCTCAAAGCGTCCACATAAAATGTAACAATAAGGAAAATGCGCTCAATGTGTTATCTTATATATTTGGTTTCATAAAAAAATCAGTGGTGATACGTCACTTAATTGCATCCAATCTATATCGCCTCGGGAAGATGTACGCGAATACCAGCGGTAAAACATAACCCATGCTTTTTAATTATAGTTGGCAGTATTAATCGTCCTCTCGCACCACTTGAAATCCAGCATCTGTTTCCTAGTGCAAGATTCCTGCTCGCGCATTTCCCAAATAGAGTGGCACACTTTCACATGAGCACCCTGACTACCTTTCAACAAGTTGATCATTTAAATCTCCTCCTCCTCCTGAAGCCTTGCTCATATTCATACTGTCCTCCCACTGCCCTCCCCTCCATGGACTCACATCTCACACTTTATTTCACTTTCCATACTAAATCAGTAACTCTATTAGGCCTATGTTTAGAGCCATATTTGACAAAAACTGCAAAACAAACATTGAAAAAATGGTCCCCTGCAAATGCTATATTAAGGAGCTATTTCTACCTGATTTAATCCTCAAATTTAGTTTTGCTATATGGGCCATTCTACAGAATTGGTGCAAACTGCTGTCCCACAACCAAAAAACACATTTAAAAAGCATTTAAGTATTCAAATTGTAGATGTTTGCAAATATCTGTCTATTATCTATTGAATCCCACAATAATATTTAAAATATCAGTAAGCTTAATATATATAATTAATATATCGGGTGGCTGTCACGAGCCCTAACCCCTAAATTTCAACTTGTGAGAATTATATTTAAAAATGTTTTTTTTTTTCATTGTTGTTTTAAAAAAATATCTTTTTGATTTCTAAAAAAATAACATTTTTATTTTATTTTTAAATCCTGAGACTTTATGTAAAAAAATGTGTCCTGCATTTTCATTTCACTACCGAAACAGTGAATGTTTTAGTCCATTGGCTGAGACTGATTTTAACCACACCCCTATTATTTTTTCTTTTCGGAAATATTCCTGTCCCTCTCTCTCATAGGCTCTCTTTCATTGTAGATACCATCATTTTGAGGGAAATGTCTTCAAAAGTCTGAAATCTGTGTGTAACTTTAAGGAATGTCACTACCAAACAACTTTTTTCTGCAATTAAGCAAACTTTTTTTGGGTGTTATTCTATAAAATTGATTTTTTATATGTCTACAACTGTTCAGAACTGTGCTAGGTAACCATGTGCTGATTATCATCTTTGAACTAGGCGCAAAAGTAGGCCTACCTTAAATTGTCACTACCGAAACATGTGGTTAAGTTTTGGTTGTGACATCATGGTTTTTTGAGTGTTATTTGATAAAATTTATTTTTTGTGTGTGTACAACTGTTCAGAACTGTGCTAGTTAACCATGTGCTGATTAGCATCTTTGAGCTAGGCTCAAAAGTATCTAAAATTGTCACTACACAAAAATGATTTTGTGTTCCCCTTTGTCACTACCAAGACAATGATGACGTTTCGGTCATGACTGTTTCGGTAGTGACAATTTTAGATACTTTTGAGCCTCAGATTTGGGGGAAATAAACAAAATGTTAGTACAGTTATGCAAATCATTAGTATCTTAGTATGTTTTAGAAGTGTTTTAGTATGCAATGTTTTGTCTAAAATAAAGTATATTTAATGATCAACTAAGATGTTATCATAGTGTTTGGTTCAATGTATATATTCAAACTAATGAAATCAGCATGATTAACTTAATGCCTTTTACAAAGAAAGATTGGATTCAAAATTCAACAAATCTTATATATTATACTTGAAATATTGTTAAAATTGTAATAATTATTGATTTACCTGTGAAAACTTTTTTTCAAAACAAAAATATGAATAGGTTAATATAAGCCTTTGTCTTTTTTTTAAGACAAATTTTTTTTTCAAAACTTTGAACCAATTTTGTAGAATGGCCCATATATTTATTTAGCCTACCAATAGTGATATATATATATATATATATATATATATATATATATATATATATATATATATATATATATATATATATATATATATATATATATATATATATATTTATCTTGGGTTATACTTTAAGGTGCCCTTGTTACAGTGTAATTATACATTTAAGTACAGAGTATTTGTCACGATTACCAGTGAGAGTGCCCATCATTACCACCAGAGGCACTCCACATCAGACTATTGTCATTCCCTCATAAAATACATTTCCCAATACTCACTGCATCCATCTCTCTCTTCATCCATTATCACATTCACCTGCGTCTCATTATCTTGTTTAGCTCACCCCATATATACCTGGTTTTCTCATTCATTACCTGTGAAGTCTTGTTTAGTGTTACACTGCAATTCTGAGCATTCTCCTTGGTTTCATGTCACTTGGTTTTTGGATTTCTTGACTGTTCCATGGATTCCTCTATTGCCTGTGTTCCCTGCCTTGTTGTGTTTATTATTGTTTGGACTTATTATGACCTTTGCCTGTTTTCAACTACGATTGTGGATTACCCTTTCAATAAAACTGCATTTGGATCCTCAACCTTCGTGTTTCTGTACAGTTCGTAACAGAATTATGAATTAACAACATGTACTTACTATATAGTTAGGGTTTGTTTTAGGGTTAGTTACTTGTAATTATGCATAATATTACTGTCACTATTACATGTAACGTATGTAACGTATCTAACAACACTGTAAAATAAAGTGTTACCTTATCTTGTTAGCTGCTGCAGTTTCAGTCATGTCCGTTTATATATATCTGTACCTGTTTGTTACATATTGTACTTTTTTTGTACTTTAGATTCCATTATCATCCTCCATTTTTCCTATTCTCTCCAGCCATAAAGCACTTTTGATATTCCACAATCAAAACTTGAATTCATGTTGTCATAAATGAAAAACACTATAGCATATAGAGGCCAGTTGCAGAGTTTTGAAGTGAGTAAGGGTCCAAGATAATAAGCTATGGTGGTTTTAATCCAAAATCAATGTTTTCTAAAAGGCTTGTAAACTGCATTTCCCTGTGATACTTTCATGCCGCATGTTATCGTGTCCTAGGACAATACACAAACTTTAAAGTATATATGTTGATGTTGGTCCATTCAGCAATAGTTTGTGCAGTCAAAAGTCTCAGAATTCATCTAAAGCAGTATGGGGTCCACAGTCAGTCAGATCAGAAAAAAGTACAAGCTCAGAATAGACACCCTGAGAAACAAACAAAATCCTTTGCTGAGTTCACTGTATTATTATGAAGTAGCCTACCAATAGTGAAGCACTCTCATACGAAGACATTTGAGACCGTATTATTACAATAAATCAGACGATGCATGGAGATGTACTGTTCCATATTCTGTCACTATGTATGCACGCTATTTGTGTGTGGTTTAGGGTAATGGGGTGAGTTGTAAGGATTCTTTCCTTACTCGCACAACGTTTATATACTAGTATGTGGTGTTTGCAGTAGGGCTGGAATGCACAGGCTGGAGATTCTTCAGTTTCACTGCATTCTTTACACCATGTTGACTGACAGGGCCTCTATGTGCTATTGTAAAGAGCACGCTTTGGTAGATGGTGTCAGCAAACAGTGAGTTCCGCTGCTGCCTCAGATTACCCATTCTCACAGCACTTGCTCTTGGGCACCAACCAAATGGAGGAAGTCAGTGAGCATTCAGCCTGGATAGAACCTTTTGAACTAATCATGCTATTTAGTATGTCTCAACACGAATATAATCTTCTTAAAAGGGAAATATATGGAAAAATTTGAGTGCTGCCTGTCCGGTTCAAAACTTGCTGCTGTAATGGACCAGGGTGTTTTAAGGGTGTGCGATTGCTCCGTTAGTGTGGTTCATTTGAATAAGTGTGAATGGTACCATCTGAACCCTGGTGCGCACCAATTAACTCTGGAATGTTCGTATAAAATATGAATGCAACAAGGACCAACGACATGTAAACGAAACAAAAACAGGACATGATGTCAGATGCGACTCTAAATAGGACAGAATGGTCAAGCGTCATAAGCATATGATTTGCGCAAAACTTTTGCGATATTTTCTAAATGTCGATAAAAAACTATTGCGAAATGTTAACCAATATTATGAGACTAAAATAATTTTTTTCCCTCTCGCCATAAACAAGTCATTTCAAAAATCATGGCAACAGATGTCTGTAGGTTTATGAATATCCCAGCCACCGCACTAGCCATTATTTGAATCGAAGGAGACGTAGGCGTGTTATCCAAGCATTATTGGCAAGGAAAGACCCTTATACTTGGGAGTGGCCAGTATGAGGTGTTTCTCCCTCCTATCTGCTTCAAGGTCTTGATAAATTGAGGCATAATCCAGTATTCCCGTGATACTTTTGTCTTTTATGAGTTTAATAAAGAACCCTGTCTTGTCTTCTTTACAAACATACCGCAACTTCTTTAAAGAATGATCGACTTTTACGTAACCCAGGTGACCTGTGACTCAATTTTGGTACATTTTTAATGACTAAATGGGGTTTTTTTTTTTGGTCCGGACCAAACTAACCAAGCAAACCGAACTACAAGTGTGTAAACACATTGTTTTTTGGAGAATTCTGAGGTATACTGGTGTAATCTTTAAGGTCATTCACACAAAATTGCTATTTGAGTGGTGCACTGCACTACTTTTTCATAGTTCTTCAATGCAAGCACATGCTACAGATGCACTCGTTTGACCGTTGCGCTTGCGTCTCGCATCTTTTGCAGCATCTCGCGCATGACACAGCATTCTAAAAATGCGGCACTCAAGTTAAAAATATATTTTTCAGTTCCACTGCCCTGCGTCTCATTTTTACGTTTTGTGTGAACCGGCCCTTAGAATGTTTGTCATAAGAATCTCATTAGAGCCCATTCCAAGTCTCAATGATATTCTGGTTTCTAAAAATATGCCTTCAATGTAGGAATTTGCTCATTTTATTGTCTGACAGATGAAAATTTAGTTTAGTCTAGTCACTGGTCACTTGTAACAACATACGGCAAACTACACAATTTGAGGTATTACAGTATTCATGTTTGATGCACTTACAGTGAGGGATCAGTTATCCAGCAATGTTTGAGGTTGCTTTCACACATGGTTTCATTACCTGGTCTAAACCAGAGTTCAACTGCTCCCCCTCCAACTGCCCCGCTGAATTGTGTTAACACTGTATTGTTTGATTCAGAACTGTGCATTTGGTTCCTTAAGGCAGCAGCTGTTTTGATGGAACTTAAGTTATCAAACATCCAAAACAATGCTGTGTGCTGGGTAAATGTGCTCATTAGCCGCTTTTCCACTGTTGGGCCAAAACAAGCCAGGACTAACAATGTGCCAGGCATAGCCAATAGCCTCTGGCCTCGAGCTGCGAGGCCAAAATCAAGCTGTGTTTCCACCGTCGGGGCAGTAGCCGCGCAGAGCTACCCTAAAACCAGCTCTTAACACGCCTCTAAAGAACAACATCACTCAACCCCACCCCTTTCACCAGCTGACTAAAAAAACACAAAAACAAAACTTTTGGTCTTTACATAAAAAGTTAAGATTGCAGCATCAATAGGCTATATTTGACCAATGTTTTACAATGAAGATTTTTACAGTGACCGACAGTAATTTATTAATTTGTGTCAGGAGTGCATAAATCATGCTGGATCAAACTGGTATTTACCATTACACATAAAAAGAGAACACATACATATTCGGTTGCACCTGCTTTCTTTTATTTGCACAGGAATGCACAGAACAACTTCATTTTAGAAAAAATATTATATTATAAAAATTGTATACATTATGTTTCGAATATCCAAGAAATTATGTGATCTGATCTCACTATACTGATATTCTTTCAGCCAGAGCAACAGGTGGGAGCTCAAGGACAGGAAACAGGAGTTATATGAGTTAACCGGAGTATGCGTCATTTATGACAAATGCGGATGCATTAGTCGGGTAACAAAAAAGGCACTGGGAAGGGGCAGACGAAAATTAAACCAAATAAATACATGATTATTATCATATATGATTTGTGTGCATTCTTCAAGCAGGTATTTTCCATGTACTTATTATGGCAATGTTAAGTATCCTTTTACATCGCATAAATATATTTCTGCCTCATGTAATCAGAATCCCCATTGGATCTCAATAGGAAGTTATTTCAGACTATTGCTTGTGTCTAATGTCTTAAATGTTGAGCTTAGCTGGTAGCCTGATATGATAACATGGGAAATGAGCAGCAGCAGTGGTGACTCTATCCTGTCTTAGGTAAACTCCACCTTTTTTAAGACCACTCCTCAAGCCCCAGTGGGGGGGATTGTTCGGTTTTGTTGACGGGGGGGGGGGGGGGGGGTGATTGTTCGGTTTTGCATGTGCTTACATGCGCTTTATGTGGCACACACGCACATTTGCACACACACGCAAGGTCTCTCGCTCTCTCCCTCTTTGTCGTGCGCACGCTACACGGGTTGGAGCTCACGAGCTCTAGATTCCGGGAGATTTTAACTAATTTGCGGGCATCAGAGAGCCGCTATCAATATGCGGGAGACTCCCGGAACTTCCGGGAGACTTGGGATGTCTGGATTTACATGTGATAAATGCAGGGAGATAGTCAGGCTGACGGAGAAGATTTCAGAACTAGATACGCGCTTCCAAACTTTGATTGAGGTTAGTTGTAAGAGTGCAAGGGCTTTAGATACTACTTTGGATGCGATTAGCTTAGAGAACACTGTACATTGTTCGGTTCCGGCTGTAATAGAGACCCTGCAGAAGGGCAATTGGGTGACGGTGAGGCGCTGTAGTCGCGGGAGAAAACACAGCTCTTCCGTTCCGATTACAACATCAAATAGATTCTCCCCACTCAGTGAAACACCCACTGATAATCCTGTTGAATGTGCCCTAGTTATTGGCGATTCTATTACATGGAACGTGAAAATAGAGACACCTGCCACCATAGTCACATGTTTGCCGGGAGCCAGAGCGCCTGACATAAAAGCACATTTAAAAGTGCTGGCTGATGCTAATCGTAAATTCTCTAAGATTATTATTCACGTCGCCACTAATGATGTTCGACTTCGCCAGTCGGAGATCACTAAAATTAATGTTAAAGAGGTGTGTGGACTCGCAAGTACGATGTCAGGCACTTTAATTTGCTCTGGCCCCCTTCCTGTTTGCAAGAGTGATGAGATAACAGATTGTCATCACTCAATAGCTGGTTGTCTAAGTGGTGTCCGCAAAATAATATAGAATTCATAGACAATTGGAAAAGTTTTTGGGGCAGACCTGACCTGTTGAAAAGAGATGGTATTCATCCCTCCTGGGATGGTGCTGCTCTTCTCTCTAGTAATATGGCACATAGTCTTAGAGCTCAATCACGACAATCTTGGGCTCAGGTCAGGAAGCAGACAAACTGGCTAAACCGACCGTCTGCCAGCTGTCTCACGTCACCAAGGTCAGATAAATCCCATCACATAGAGGCTCTTTCACCCAGATATCATCATATAGAGACTGTGTCTGTTCCCCGAATTAGGAAATACAAAAAAATTCCAAACCCATCCAAGTTAAAAAATTTAATTGATGTTCAACAAATAAAAACAGATTTAATACAAATTAATAAATGATAAAACTCGGTTTGCTGAATATTCAATCCCTTACTTCAAAAACACTGAGATTACAGACTATAACCTAGATGTGCTGTGTATGACAGAAACCTGGCTAAAGCCATAAGATTACATTACTTTAAATGAGTGCACCCCGCAAGATTACTGTTATAAACATGAACCTCATCTGAAAGGCAAAGGTGGAGGTGCTGTTGTAATTTATAGTTATATTTTAAAATTACTAAGAAGTCTAGCTTCGAATATAATTATTTTGAAGTGTTGGTGCTTAATGTAACAATATATAGTGCAAATGATAAATCACGTTTAGGATTTGTGCTAGCTACTGTATACAGGCCACCAGGGCACCATACAGACTTTATCAAATAATTTGCTGACAACTATCAGAGTTGGTTCTGGCTGCAGATAAAGTCCTAATTGTTGGTGATTTTAATATACATAATGAAAAAGATGCATTAGGATTGGCATTTAAAGACATTCTTAACTCTATTGAAGTTAGACAACACGTGTCAGGACCTACTCATTGTCGTAATCATACTCTAGATCTAATATTATCACATGGAATCAATGTTGATGCTGTTGAAACTCTACAGCAGAGTTATGACATCTCATTTCATTATCTAGTCTCATGTAAACTTCATTTAACCAAGGCTGAAAAGCCGACTCCGTGTCACTCTGACTCCGCTATCACTTCTGCCACTAAAGAATGCTTTATTAATAATCTTCCTGATCAGTTTCATCATCTCAGCATCCCAGATAGCTTAGAAGAACTCGATATTGCGACAGAAAGTTTTAACTCTCTCTTTTCCAGCACTTTAGACACAGTTGCTCCTTTGCGCTAAAAGAAGATTAAAGAAAATATTCCAACGCCATGGTACAACGAGCACACTCAGGCGCTTAAGAGAGTAGTCAGAAAAATGGAGCGCAACTGGAAGAAAACAAAACTAGAGGTATTTCGCATTTCATGGAAAGAGAGCATGATTGCTGTAACGGAGCAGGCTTCCGCACCACCTCCTCTGCACCACCAGAGGGAACAGTCTCCGGAATATTAACTTTACCCATCGAACTCCAATTCCATGCCTCATACCTGGGACTGATTGCACTCACACCTGCACCTCATTCACACACACTCATATAAGCCTCATTCACACACTCATTCAGTGCGAAGTCTTGATCTGCCCCGGCCATCATTTCTGAGTGTTATTTCCCCGAGTTTGATTCCTGTGTTTGATCTTGGATTGTTTATCGTTGCTGACACTTCTCTGCCTGCCCTAACCCCGGACTGTTGACTGGATTCTGATCTTCTCTACCTGCCCTGACCCTGGACTGTTTACTGGACTCTGATTCTCTCTGCCTGCCTCGACCCTTTGCCTGTTTACCTGATTTGTCTCAGCCTTGCCTTCTCTGTTCTGTTTGCCACTGTTGGACCCTGCCTGTTTTTATTATTCTAATAAATGCTTCAAATGGATTCTCCTGACTCCGCCTCTTCACAACAATTGCATACAGAGAGGCCTTAAAAACTGCTAGATCTGCTTATTTTTCAAACCTATTTGAAGAAAATAAACAAAGGTATTTATTTGAAACCGTGGCTAAACTAACGAAAAATAAAGCTTCAAGCTCAGATGTTTCCAAGCAGCACAGCAGTAATGACTTTATGAACTTTTTTACTTACAAGATTGATAATATCAGGGAGAAAATTATAACTATGCAACTATCTACTACAGTATCACATCAGACAGTGCAGTGTAGTCTCACTGACGAAAAATTCGATTCATTCATTGCTATATTTTTTTTAACTCGTTAAATCATCTAAATCGACAACATGTACAGTATGTTAGACCCTATACCGATTAAACTATTGGAAGAGATGCTTCCAGAGGTCATAGATCCTCTTCTCAATATCATTAATTCATCTTTGACATTAGGATACATACCAAAAACTTACCAAGCTGGTTAAGATTAAACCGCTTGTTAAAAAAACGCAACTTGATCCTTACAGGCCAATCTCGAATCTACCTTTTCTGTCAAAGATACTAGAAAAGGCAGTATCTTTACAACTATGTTCCTTTTTAGAAAGAAATGGTATCTGTGATAATTTTCAGTCAGGATTTAGACCCTATCATAGTATTGAGACAGCTCTCATTAGAGTCACAAATGATTTGCTCTTATCATCCGATCGTGGTTGTATCTCGCTATTAGTGCTACTCGATCTTAGTGCTGCATTTAACACTATTGACCACAACATTCTTTTAAATAGACTCGAAAATTATGTTGGCATTAGTGGAATTGCACTAGCATGGTTTAAATCATACTTATCTGACCGTTATCAGTTTGTAGCAGTAAAGGAAGAGATGTCTTATCGAACACAAGTTAAGTATGGTGTACCACAAGGCTCAGTACTTGGACCGTTGCTGTTCAATCTGTACATGCTACCCTTAGGAGATATCATTAGGAAGCATGGCATTAGTTTTCACTGTTATGCTGATGATACTCAGCTCTATATTTCTTCACGCCCTGACGAAACTTACCAATCCACAAAATTAACGGAATGCATAGCTGATATAAAAAACTGGATGACTAGTAATTTCCTACTACTAATTCTGAAAAAACAGAGATTCTAATTATTGGACAAAAAACTGCCTCATATATTAACCTAGAATACTGTCTAACACTTGATGGCTGCTCTGTCAAGTCTTCGTCATCGGTTAGGAACCCGGGTGTGCTCTTTTATATCAATCTTTCATTTGAAAGTCACGTGTCTAGTATCTGTAAAACTGCATTTTTTCATCTTAAAAATATATCTAAATTACGTCATATGCTCTCAATGAAAAATGCAGAACAAATGGTTAATGCGTTGATGACATCAAGGCTAGATTATTGTAATGCTCTACTGGGTGGTTGCCCTGCACGTTTAATACATAAACTACAGTTGGTCCAAAATGCAGCCGCTAGAGTTCTTACCAGAACCAGGAAGTATAACCATATTAGCCCGGTTTTGTCAACACCGCATTGGCTCCTTAAACATCGTATACATTTTAAAATATTGCTGATTATTTACAAAGCACTAAATGGTTTAGCTCCCCTGTACTCGAGCGAGCTCTTAACGCATTATAGTCCTTCACGTCTGTTGCGATCTCAAAATGCTGGCCAGTTGATAATATCTAGAATATCTAAATCACGTTCGGAAATTTGTTTGTTTGTTCGGAATTTGCCATTTGTTCGGAAGCTCTAGGAATGGAGTCGATCCAGTCCGCATCCCACAGAACCTTGAGTTTAATTACACATCAAACTCAATATTGTCAATATTCATGTATGAAAGGGTTCAGCATAAGTAATTATTTAATTTTAATGATTTTGGCATAAGATTTCAATGAAGAAGGAACTAAATATGTTTCTTTCTGCACTTTTAATTAGACTCACTGCTGAGAGTTGTTGAAAAGTAATTTGTGAAAAAGGAAATGCTTATAGTGCCATTCCAATTACAACATGAGTTACTTATATTTTTCACCCAGAAATCCTCAAAGCCAGTTTGCGCTCATCATTACTCTCATTAAAATGCTTGTTTTGAAACATGTCGATAATAATCAGTATGTGTTTGTATGCATTTCTTGTGAAGATAAGTACCTATGGAAAAAATTAATCTTTATATTGGAGATAATCAGTGCATCATGTGATGCATCAATGCATCCATGTAGAAACAAGCACTTTAGCTGCAAGTGTTTTGTGCCGTCTCATCCAGATTTACTCACATGTGAATGTGCTGAATCATTCTGGGACACACAGTTCAGCTCAGAACTTTCAATTGCCATTTCTGGGCTTCAGTATTCACTCCCATATAAGAACCATCGGCACTGTTGTAATTATTTTGTTTTGGAAAAGACTCATTCCAGCTTTCAGTGTTAGCAGTTTTTTTTATTTAAACAATCATTAAGATACATTAATTAAGAATCATTACGATAGATAAGGTGATACAGTGCAGGGTGGTGAAAAGACAAGAGCAAACTCAAGAAAACCACATTACATGAACTCTCAGTACAGAGATTCCTGCGGGGAAATGTAAGTCTTTGTCTTCTTAAAAGAAAGGAGAGCATTGATAATAAATTATGAATCAATTGAAATGTCTGTAAAATGTCTTATTTTTATCATAAGCACTGTTGAAATTAATGTTTGAACATGACATTTGACCATTTTAATATTGTCACATTAAGTTTTAAATTTTTAGCATACTGTTGGACTTGTGTTCAATATTTTAAGGAACTTTTGTATGATTTAGAAACAAAAAGAGTCTTGAAGAAATGTTTTTTTAAAATCCTCTCCATTGAAGAGACAACAAGCAGGCACAGTCTATCAGACAAACATCGACTTTCACATTGTTGTTATTATCAAAAGTGTTTTAAGGGTGATCAAGGAGTAATGGATGGGCTGGCTGTATATTCCCCTTAGATCTTCATTTTCCCAGATTGTAAAGGGGGAATCCACGATCTACATTAAAGTTATCCATCCATCGCTGTTTAGAAGGTCTGATTTCCTCTGAGGAAGGTTCATTTTACACATGGGAACACTAATCTGAGTCGACATGATAAACATTGGAACGAAATTACCGGATTTCATGAAGCTTAAAGGTATTCGGCAATCTCCATTACTGCAATGTGTTTTGGAGATTGTCATTACCGTAGTGGACCATCTGGTCAGCACCTCATCCGGATATTACATGAATCAACTTCCTGTAATTGACCGGCCTCGGTCGTGTACGTCTGTGCTCCGTCTCTCCACCTGTTGTTTCCGACGTAAGCACATATGGGAGATTGGGCAGGTCTGGAAGTGGCTCAGTCTTCAGTAAAACCCCCTCTGCATTGTTGCTGAAAATGGCAATAGTTTTGTGTTTTTCCGTGTATCACTTCCTATTTACAAGACTGCGGTGACACTGTTCCTCACGTCTTGAAGGCTGTCAGGTGTTGAGCAGTTTCCTCAGGCATTCCACTCTATTGTACGGCCTTGGGATTTTTGTTTTTATTTAGGAACTTCCCCTCAACACGTGCAAAGTGTCTGACGTGCTGTTATTGTCTGACAATGATGCGTCACATGGGATTAGTTTACAGAAACAATTGCCAAATCGGAACATCTCTCAGGTGCTCATAAGTCATATGTTATTGACACTATTTGTCATTTCTATAAAAGTAGCTTTCATTTTAGAATAGAGCAGGTTTGGTTTGTCTTCTATGTATGAGACACATACTGCATATTGCATACTGTATGTGCCTCATTATTAAAGAAGGAAAGGAGGATGTAAGCACATATCGTCATTTTTAGAACAACACGAGGATGAGTAAATGAAGATGAAAATATCCCTAAATGAAAGATAAAAAAAAAGCACATTTCATATTCATATAGAAAATGTGATTCAACATATCTGCACTACTTTATTTGTCAAGGATTAGTATTCCCACACACTGATGCCGCAGGACAGCCACTTAATTGTATTTGTTTTGAATGACATTAGCAAATACAAGAGTCATACAAAAACATTGTGGTCTTTAAGTCTTCTGCTCTGCTGGTGCTGCACTGTTTATTATTGCAGTGCACTAATATGTCTTCTCTCTACTAATAAGTTTATTCTTCCCTGGGGTGAAATGCAAGACTTTTAAAAGGTTTCTATGCTTTATAAATCCATTCTCACACTCACATTCACAGTTTTTGGGGAATTTCCATAGATATGAATGATTTTTATACTGTACAAACTGTATATTCTATCCCCTTACACTAACCCTAAACCGAAACATACTCATCACAGAAAATATTCTGCATTTTTACATTTTCAAAAAACATCACTTATTATGAAATAGAAGCTGTTTTCCTCATAGGGACCAATAAAGGTCTTCACAAGGTCAAGGATTTCGGATATTGCCATCTTTATGGGGACATTTTTTTCCCAAAATGTATTTTGTTCCCAAAATGTAGGGTTTACCAGGACCGCACGCACGCACGCACACACGCAAACACGCACGCACACACACACACACACACACACACACACACACACACACACACACACACACACACACACACACACACACACACACACACACACACACACACACACACACACACACACACACACACATCACACATGATGAGTTATAATTATGGTTACAGTTTATTTTAAGGTGACGTAGTTACATTGTACTTATTCAAATAAGTACTAAGTAATATTAATTAACTACATGTACTTACTATAGAGTAACTTTTAGGGTTAGGTTTAGGGTTAGTTACTTGTAATTATCCATAATTTACTGTTATTAGTATAGTAAGTGCATGTAGTAACTACTTCACTTTAAAAAAAGCGTTATTGAAATTACTTTATTTAACCCAGAATATAACGTTAAGGTTTGCAATCTGTACATGAACATACTTTGTCATTCTACAATTTATGTTGTTATTTCCGGTCCACTTTAAGATAGAATTTTTCTTCTGCATAGAGTGACGAAACCCACAGAAATACAATCCACAGAATCTCTCCTCACAGGAAGTAGGTCTAATTATTGCACAAAAACTTCGGTTAATCTTTATCAACACAATGTAAGGTTAAGGGAGGGTTGTCAGACTGAGAGCCTCAGCGTATCCCGTAACAAGAGTTTAAAGTAGGACATGCCAGAGGCGAATGCAAGGTGAAATCCATCCGCTGGAGTTGTGTTTATATGAACCGCTGCCAAGCTAAATTATTTCTCAGAGTTTATTTTTGTGTGGGGAAAGACAACTACCTAAATAGTTATTACCACTGCCTCCAGTTGTAGAACATGAACAGGGGAGGTGGCGGTCTGTCGTGGGTCTAAGGGAAAATGGAAGGCTGAAGGAACAGGATGATGGGTTTAGTGCTTCGGAAAGTTAATATCTTAAAACAATACACAGCGCAACCGGACGATGAGAATTTGGCAGCGGCGCAGCTCCTCACTGTGGCTCCTCAATCTGGCTATTAGCGGAGACAAGAGCTCCAGGGCTGTTGTGCACTTGCTGAAACACTGGATTTTTGATTTCCTCTGATATTGTCTGTTTGTTGCTCCTGTCTCATAATGGACTGGTCTGGTGCCATGTGTCCTAGAGGGCTGATGAAAAGGACTGGTCCCAATTGAACATGCAACCTTCAGGAACTACTATAGTCAAAGACCAACTGTGGAAAAGAACATGTGAAGCAAGCTTGGTTTTGGAACTGATGCAGAAATTAGTACACAGATTAATGTTAATTTGTTGCCCAAGCTGAAATTACAGATTTAAAATGCCTGAGTTGGACGTTCTACATATTTGTTTATAAAACATGAACAACTTTTATTATTTTTAAATCTTTTCTCTCCTACCACAGCTTTCCTGTAGCTCAAACAGTTGAGTGTTGGCACTTGCAATGCCAAGGTCATGGGTTCGATTCCAAGGGAAAGCAAGAACTGATAACAATGTTAATGTGTACCTTGAAATGCAATGTAAGTCACTTTTGATAAAAGCGTCTGCCAAATGCATAAATGTACTCTTAACTGCACAGATTGTGCCTGTCTATATATGTCAGTTGGACTTCTCAGTCACTTTGCCCTCAATGTGATGTTTGACTTTCCATGACTGGTTCCCTAATATTGTGTAAACAAATAAACAGAGAAACTCCAGGATTGTGAGAATGGAGAGGCCTGATCTGTATCTTGGTAACCCAATGGTTACAAACATTTGTACTGATTATTCAATTTCAGTCTCTTTGCATTTGTTGAAATGTACAACTTGTATCGCTTTTCCTGACTCATGCTGAAAATTTTTAAAGGAATGTGTAGAGATTAAATGACAAAAAAGTATCTTGTAAATTGCATTATCAAATTGTAGGCAAAAAAGTGTCTATGCTACGGCTGAAATATTCAATTGTTCTTCCTTGTAGAAGGTAGAAATTAGGCAAAAGGATTTGTCAAAATGATATAGCTTTGGTCAATGAACAAATAAAATAAAATAATAAAAAAGTTAATAAGTTAGTAAGATCAGGATTTCACTGTCCGCACTAGTTTTGGTATCTTTATATTTTCTTTATCTATCCTCTTTGTATCTCTCATACTGTGGTAACACCAAAAGCAAAACAGCTTTTGACAATCCAGCTTTGAGCCATCTGTATTAAACTCACTCTGGTGAGACTCAGAAGTCATTTCTGTTTGAGACTCATTATAAAGGACGACAGCCATCTTATCAGAGGAACAGGACATGCCCCAGGCCATAAATCATTACATAACCACACACACCCCAGGTCTCCTTCTGATTATAGGGAAAACCGAATGTAACACATAATTGTTCATAAACTACTATGGGTGATACTTCAGAATAGCAGTCTAATGTCAATCATTATTAAATTTGATATTACCTTGATTTATTTCGATTGATTTCATTTAAGCATCTGGCCAGTGGGGAAACATTTTTTATGCTAATCTTGGGAAGACATTTGTTTTAATTTATTGTTGAGGTTAATGTTCGGCAAAGTGGAACGTAGAAGTAGAGATTTTTAGAAAGTTTGTGATTGCGCTTCTGTAGGGTTTATGAGATAATAAACAACACAACACATTTAGCAAGCAGGCATAACAAAGAAGTGAATGAGAGGGGTGGCATTCATCCTGCTAAATTACTTCCAAGGAATAGAGGGCGATTCTAGTAAAATGTAGGCCCTATTTAGAATGCTCCCTTAAACCAACTCTACACCACATGAATAAATAAATACTAGGAGGAAAACAACACTCCTCTGCTATGAAAAATCTCTGATAGGTGATTAGACACTTTTTAAAGGTGCTTGCTAGGGATTTGAACAAATCCCTTACACCAGAGCTATTCAATTCTGTCCCTGGAGGGCCATGGCCAGCAGAGTTCAGTTCCAAGTTAAATGCATCAGAACCAGCTAATCAAGCCAGCTATTCTGCAATCTTACATGAGATTCAAATCTAAAGGAAGCGAGCACGATCAGTTCGAAGGGCACTGCAAACGGCATAAGGAATAATGGTTTTTCACAATGGTACAGCGCATCTCCACAGTACTAGAAGAAGTTTGACTAAAATAAACATGGTGAAAAGTAGTTAAGACATTTTTTATTGATTTTACTTAGTCCCTGGTGTTGTTAGTACATGTTGTTCATGGGTATTAAGTGCAACATTTACAATGCCACTACTATGTTTCTGATACCAAATTACATAATTGCGCTTATTTTCATATTACAACAGACATTTATCACTTAATTTAACACCTTCAAATATGACCGTTTATATTAAATAAATTAATAATAAATGTATATCTATATAAATATAAAAAAAAAAAAAATGTGTTATATACTCATGTATATTACATAAATGTATGGTAATTTACATATTATTTATTTACAAAACTATATTATGACATCAAACCTTGAACACCTCTAATATACATGCTGTCGTCTATGTTTGATGATGTTGCAGGGTGTTCCAAATGAACACTGTGGCGAGCAGGACGAGGCCGAGGGCGAGAACGGCACGAGTCCAGTGGCGTGATTGATAATGAGTGACGCCAAGGTGTCGTATCTCTCACGGAGGAGCGGTAGCATAAAAGGAGGAGCAACAACAGTGAAAGATGTAAGGCCGTCTAACTCGATCCAATGGCGGTATTCGAATTAGCGGTGAAGGACTTTGCGTGTTACTGTCTTTTCTCATGGCAAAGGGATTTTTGATTAAATACAATACATTTTCTCATATGTATTAACTCGTTATTTCATCTGACTCCATAAATGAAAAAATGCTTTAATGATATCTGTGCATCATTAAATGTGAGCGAATGTTTTACTATTCTTTTAAACTCTTGAATGAAAGTAGTGTCAAAGTTAATTAGAATAATCAAATATCACAATTTAATACGTCAGGTAAATGTATCATTACAATTCCATAATCAATTCAAAGGTAATCAATGCAAAACATCAAATGCTCTAGAAAAAAGAGGAAAACACCTGACAAAAAAATACGTGAGGCAGAGAGACTCGGCTCTCGACCTCACGGGCTGTTCTGGATACAGAAAAAGAGCCCCGAGCTCTCGTTGCATTTCATTATATACCCAGACCTCATTTCAAATCTTAGCATCATCCACAGTGGAAATTTACCTGTAAGTCACCATTTGCTAGCAGTGGAAAATTAGCATTTAGTCAAATGGTCGGAAGGTGTTATCTCAAAGACACACCCTCCAGTGTGGAAGACATTTCTAAACTTCCTAAGAATTTTATTACCTTTTGGTTTACTTCTTTGGGAATGAGACATTTGTACCAGTCGCACCGAGACATTTCAAATGATACCAAACATGTAGAAAACTCGATGATAATCATTCACATTAAACCATTTAGATTCTTGTGTGAAGAATGGGGGAGAGAAATATAGATTAGGATGAGGGAGGTGACACCTTCGTCTCAATAGTGCATGAGGGGGAGTTCAAATGTTAATTTCCTTTGTTTTCTCAGAGAGTGGCCCTCTCTTAAAGTCCTTCCAGTTTTTTCCAGTCTTACAGAAGACGAGAGAGGACAGGCCTGGATTTATGTTCTGTTTTGTTTCTGTTTTAATATACAGTATTTGGCAGCAGTTATCCGTGAGGGACTGCTGCCTTTACTTTCGTTTTTGTATGTGTTTATTTCTTTATTAAAATACTTCGAACGTCGCTGGTTCCCGCCTCCTTCTTCCCATAATATCTAACTACGCTACAGACGCGTTTTGTCAAGTGAAGAGAACTTCAACAGATGTCCCATGTTCAGTGAGTTGGGAGCAGCTAATTGTAGGCATCCTGTAGGCATCTGAAATGGCATACTTCCCTATTATATATTAGGCGAAAAACAGTATGTGACAAAGTAGTAGGTCCAAATTCACAGTACTCGTAAAAGAGTAGGCAAAATTACCTACCAAAAATTACCCGGATGACCTACTACTTCCGGCAAGATTCTGAAGTGTGCATACAATAGACACTTTACTATCCCATGAGGCCATGGGATAGGATTTGTGAATGGAGGTTAAAACGACGCAACTGACGCTGGTAGGTCACGTGATAATGACAACATGGGGAATGTAGTACATCCAAACTCCATTCAAACTACACACATTCATACTATACAGAGCATACTTTTTTAGTGGTCGTGAAATAATTACTTATTTAAAATAAGTATCCTACTCAAGAGAGTATGCGATTTTCGGATGCCGCACCTGTCAATCGGAATGCAGGTAACTGGATTATTACAGTCAGGTGTATTTGATTAGGGTTAGAACTAAACTCTCTGTCGTGGCTCTCCAGAAGCGGAATTGAATGCCCTCTTCCAATCCTGAGCAAGTGGCCTTTCAGGAGCAGGATTGGACACCCCTGTAACAAATACTTTGGCATGTAACCCGCAGTGTGTCATGGAAGATGAATGATACCTAAAATCAAGCAACTTGCTGAGAAGAGATGTGTTATTGCTTTTAGAAGTGATCAGACTTTAGCATTTAGTGAACCATAAAATGTGCAAAAAGATATCATGCACTTACACTGAAGGAGGGATCCGGACCATATCAAAAGCCAGAATATCATAGACACCTAACGATGGGCTTTGTTGAATTGGGCTTGACTTAAGCAACAGCCCAGAAAATCCTAGAAACCAACTAGAACACATTAGCAACCACAGCAATGGCACCCACCCAGAGCACCCTAGCATTGTGAAAGTGACTCTTGCAAGAGTAAGGCAAGCACAATTTGTTTAGATAATGTGAAAATAATTATTATTCTGGCATATAAACTAAATGCAGAGACACTAGAAGCATCTTTCAGGCCTGATCAACAATCTAAGAATCTCTGACTGACCGGGCAACCTCATTCGAGGGATCCCAGCCTAATCCTCATGGATCTGGGGGATTTTCCCATACCAGATGAGAAGCAGATGTATCCATCTCTCCCTCCCCCCATATACTTCTCTTTATCTCGCTCCATGTTAACTTCCCTCACTTTGTCAATTGTCAACTTGTGTTGACGTCAAAGCAAGTCCCTCTCTCTTTCAGTCTCTGGCAGTCCTTTACCCTTTTTCCTTTGTTCCCCCCTACACATTTCCCTTCAAGTTCCCCTTTCCCTGCATCTCAGAGCCTCTATCGCTATCTCGGTCTATCTCAGTCTCTCAGACCCCCTCCTGAAACCAGTCCCTCAGACTCCCCATTCCCTGGGGCACACCGAAGGAACACAAGCATCATGGGAAGACCCAAAGTCCACAGAAACCCCGTCACATGACCAGAGCACCCCCCCCCCCCCCCTTTCTGTGAGAGACACGCAGGGCTGATGGTAAGGTGGAACTGTAAACTTTATGGACTGCATCCAACAGCTCCTGTACTTTCTCATGGAGCAACAAAAAACAAGGCAATTCAGTGAAATGGTCTTTTTTTGGTAATTCCCAGTTGACAATACTCTGGCAGACTTTAGGTAAAAAACAGATTTCTGTGTTTAACCCTAGTCAATTATTTTTCTGTAACTATTGTTGTTGTTGGAGGTGAACTGTGACATTCTTAAAAGGGGGGTTTGAAAATGTATGTTGGGGGATCTGGTAAGTACTGTAGCGTGTGGGCTATCCCATCTAATGGCCTCTCCAGTTCTCCAAGTATCACCACTTCTGCAAGTACATTCCTCCACTACCTCCAATTCTGTGTGGACTCTTATGGACAGTAGCTATCTGGTTCCTTTTGTTGATGTCTAATGGCCTTAGCATAAACTTTTCTCTTTTTTCTGTGGGTTTGCTCTTTCAGAGTGGTCACAGGGCTGCTGGACAAGATGTCTATAAACAAGGGTTTGGTAGAGGGAACAGAAACTCCCTATGGAGTACTATAACAAAGATGGAGGGAAGTTTTCAGTTTGTGTATGTTTGTGTATAAAGGGATGAGATATCGGTCACAACAGAGAAGCATTATATTGGTGTTTTGTGCTACTTATGTAGCACTTTTTGCTGGCAAAAGAAAATCTCTCTTTTTTTAAAACACATATTCATGATTGGGGAAAGAAATGTAATACTGTAATTTAGGAATACACTATTGAAAACCCATGGTGGTTCACCTCTAAACTGATAAATGGGGAAGTAACATGTCCAACATTATTTGGTCTCATATTTTGTTATCCATACAATAAAGTTCATATATACATTTTGTGTTTGGGAAAAATAATCAGAATTCTAAAGCTTTCAGCGAATAATAGAGATGTACATTAGAGTGACTTGAACAAACAAACTGTTAAGCTTCGATTCTGTTTGCAGTTCGAATCCCATGAGTTCACACAGTGGCAAAGATTGGTTGATACAGGGCAAACCAAAGGATATTTCAGTTGGACCTTGAAACCACATCAGTCCCTCACAATGAGCTGAGGGACTGGGATTCTAAACCAGTAATTCTTGGATGCAATGGGAAACTTCTTGGCAAAACATCTGGCTCACATCTGCGTCAGAAAAAGCAAGAGAGCATGGACTTGTTACATGGTAAAAGTGCAGTCAGGACAGGTTCACCTACTTTTTAGATAACAATTACTCACTGGAAATTGTAGTTTTAGTAAGGTCATTCAGAAGGTCAAGTACTCATACACACACAGTTTTCCTACATGCAATATTTGATGTGGTTATCTTAAGTAGAACAACACCAGATCTTACTGAGATTACTAATAAGGGCTTTAGCTTAACTGCTTTTTAATGAAGCAGGATGCATTGGCAAAGATAAATAGTAAATGTGTAGTGTTCTGTCATCACATAAACCTAAACCCTGTCACCCATTTTCTCACTGGCTCAGGTGAAGGCACTGAAAAAGCTGTCTAAAGCAAACACTCAGTGCTACACTTCTGAACCAGGATTACTGGTACCCTTTAAATGGCACAGTTCCTCTCCTAATAGCATGACTGTCCAGCCCGTTCTCATCCTTTGGCGTCATACATGTGACGCTTTGGACATTTCGTTGAAATTTTACGCAAATCTTACGCATAAGGCGTCATACAGGTGACGCTCGTCTAAATCCAACGCACATGGCATCAGTTATCGTGAATATGAGACGCAGATCCCAAGGCGTCATAACCGTACCCTACCCCAGACCTAAACCTACCCATAACAGTGCGTGTTATATTGACGCTAAAGGATGCCATGTGCGTAAGATTTCGACGAAATGTCATATGGCGTCACCTATATGACGCCAAAGGATGAGAATGCGTTGGACTGTCAGATATGGGAAGGAGAGGCTGCATACAGTGAATGGCACATCAGAGGTGACCGATCTGGAAAGAGCGACACTTCTAAGGATGAGGGAAGCTCTTTGAAATGAAGTGAACTTCACTGGCTGCCTGCAGATTATTAAAAAGAAAACCATATATCATGTTACTGCTACTTTGTATAATTTGCTTTGTAGCAATTTTCAGACATTTTCAGCTCTGCAAGGAAAATAAAAGAGTTTATTTTTTATCATAAATGTTTTCCGAGAAATTTCAGAATCTGATGTTGTAGATAAAGTTATAAAGTGAATAACTTCCGATCGAAAGAAAAGATAATTTTCTTGGTAGCAAAACAACAAAGCTTTGTGTAGCAAACATCACCACATATCTTTACCATCAGAGGTTAAGCCAGCCATAAAATATTGCAAACAGCTAATCATTTCACAATTTTAGATAAGTTGGCTCAGTTACATATGTTTTGTAGCAACAAGACGTGCACAATTTGGCACTTAAATGTGTGTGTGAACGTAAAGTGAGGAAGAGAAATAATGAACAAGCGATACAAATCTAAGAATGATAACAGTGTGCGTCAAACACGAAATGGCCATCTGTAAGCTGCTAACAATCTTTACTAGCAAACAACAAACAAGGGCAGCATTTGTATTGGGAATGGGATATTTTAGATTATTTTACTGCACAATCACAATTGTTATTGATTATACTTCTCAAAAACCCTAACTAAAGTATAACTTGGACATGTAACTCATCAGTGAATGATATTGCAATGTGATTGTAAAGTTTTCATTCAGGTGTGTTAAAATAGATGAAAAAAAAAAATTCATAGTTTTCAAACACCTGACTTGCATGGAGACCTGGAGGGTCAAACACCCATAGAACTGCAGCACTGTCAATTTTCCATCTGTTTTATGCCAAAGAATTTTTAGATCACCTTTCAAAAGAAGAAACACAAAGTGAACTAGCTGCAAGTCCATTCTAACATTCTAAAATGCTTAACACGCCTTAATGTACTTCAGTGTAATTAAAATACCAAATTCAGTATAAACCTTATTGATGATGCATACTATATACAGGCAAGCAGATGAGCCCAGAATATGAACGCAGTGCGCTAAATTGCACATTAAGCATTTTCTTTATGATGTTTTTCGAAAGGGTAAAAGCTTATCATTAAACTTTATGCATTGCATTCATATTCTGTGCGGCTCTGCTTGCCTGTATATAGTATGCATCATCAGCAGGGCTTGACATTAACAACCACCAAATGCGGGATGATTTCAGCAGTGGCGTGTAACGCAGTCACTCCAACTAGCCACTTTGGAGGGTTGAATTTGATACTGTATAATATACACTTTTCAATTGTAGTCTTTTAAAAGGCATCTGAAATATTAAACTACATGCAATGCAGTGCAGTCAAAAATTATACTTTTGACACATATTGATACTAAAATATCTGAAACGCTACTCATTTTACACAGAATAGATACACGATACCAGCTGTGCTTTCTCGCCCTCTCATCTCTCAGACAGCCAGTTACACACAAATTCTCCTCCCCTCACTCACTCGTTTCATTTGCTCCGGATGAATATTGTTAGTTGTTACAGGGCTTGAATTTGGGCGTGGGATTGTGTGTATTGCGCATAATTTTACTCATTCCTGCAGATTTTGTGCTCCCACCCAAAGAGCTCACACATAAGGCCGCCTCTCATTACTAAATTGAGTTATTTTTCACTGATTATTGCATTTAAACAGTCAAATACACACAAAATAATGTCAAAATGCCTTGGCGAGTTTTCATGTAAACAAAGTAAGTTGTGTTTTAAGTAAACGTAAACAGTTGAGAATAGATCCATGCGTCAGGTCTTAAAGTGACAGCAGCTTAACATTCCTGCTGCCAAATTATGAGATAATATTAAAAAAATATCTAAATGGCAGTTTTCCCCCATGGTATCGATTTTAATAATGTGGCCATGAAAATGCTGAGTGGCTACTAGTAACTTTGGAAAACCACTAGCCACAGTGGCTGGTGAGAAAAAGAGTAAATAATGTCAAGCCAATATCACGGTTTTAATACTACTTAGTACAAACCTGGTTTAAAAAAACAACAACTTGTTTTGCTGTCCAGGAGGGCTTCCTACAAGGGTGATATGTCACATAAAAACAAGCCTATATGTTGCGTCCCAAAGAGAGTGCTTTTTACTAAACAAATTTGCCATTTTGCATTTTAAAGAGGTAATGTTTCAAATACAACCTACATGCTGCAGCTACCCATCTCCTGAGACTGCTACCCTAGCATTTTTCAGGGTTATTACTCACATTACTTATACCACCAAATGCCATAGAATAGTGATGAAGTATGCAAAATGGGACTCACCTACTCTGAAAAATGGACCCTAGCTTTATCTAGGGGCCAGAATATCAAAAAAGAAAATAATTTTGTTTGGGATCTTTTGACTTGGGAATGTAAACCCCTACCTAGCACCCATAACACCATACCAAGCACTTAGAAACATCTTAGCAACCACCCACAACATCTTCATGGCAATGATCGCAAGTTTTACATACAGTAGGTGCGTACCACTCACATTTCCTTAAGAAACTGTATCTAGTCTAATACACTGTACCACACTGTCAAGAGTATGGTTGCCATCAATATCATTGGCACTTTGCCTTATCATGTCCCTTGCAAGTCATATCACCCTCTATTTTACTTCCACACCTGCAACCTTAATTACTCAAGGTATTGTTACTCAGCTGTAGTTTTAACCTCGGCCTAGAGTAATAGGCAATAGCACTTCACACCTGGAAAGCACAGAGAAGCTTTACATCTCTGGGAACAATGAACATTGTTGATGTGGGTGAGAGAATGTTGTATGAACTGAGGAGATGAGCTGGTCATAACACCACAAATACAAAGATGTCTCATGTCGGCTCCTCTTGTCATGCACATTTACGGCCAATGTTGCTCTTCCCACACTAGCAGCTTGGTACTAGGATCTGGTGTCGTGACTGCCTGCATTTCCAGTGCAGAGATAACCCAATAGGCCCCAACAGGCTCACAATCCCCCTTCATGGCCCTCAAATCCAACTAAGCCATCTTAAGACATTAGTAGTGACAAATGGGCCCTCAGCTGGAGTGCTGGCTGCACGCTGGTGGAACTTTGCTCTTCCTTTGCTGTTATCTTTGTGGGATAAACAGTCGGGAGCCGGAGAGTGTGCAGGCACTCAAGGAAATGCCTCCTTAACAAGAACACCGATGTTTGTACATTGTCGCTCTCCTTTTACTCTCTCCCCCACTGATCCAGCTGCTTTTGCTATCCTCTATCTCTTCACCTCCATTACTCTTCCAGTGCACTCAGTTTATACACTGTTCAATTCCACATTAAATTCTCTCTCTCTCTCGTTCTCTCACTCTTTCTCCTCACAAAGGATTAAAGTGATAAGGGGTGGCAATTACATTCTTGCAATCATTAGCTTGATTCTCCCAGCCCGAGGCTAAATTGTGCCTCTGTAGCGGACATCAGCTGATACAGGAAATCGACTGCATGAGAATAATAAAGCAGTTGCAGAAGCACAGTAGCTGTTTGCTTACTGTCTAACATGCAAACTCATGAGAAACATGCGGACAGACAGTTTGGCCTGTTGAACGGACAGATCAGCAGATGTACAATGAACAGCTGGAAAATGTCTTGAACTGTTGCCATGGGAAATTCAGTTATATACAATGAGAAATGTCAAAAGCGTTGCTCAAGGGAGTTTAGCACTGCAAATGTGACATTAATAAGTATTAGTCAGAACAAGCAGGTTCTTACAACATAAAACATTTGTTCGTCTTTTAAATGTTGCCTATTCCATGAAATGCCAAAATCAACCAACAGCAGTGGATATCTTGAAAAAAATACAAGGATCATACATTCAGCAACATATTTACCCTTATACAAGACCATTAAAGGGGGTCGCACACCAGACGAGAAGCGCAGCGCCGCGTCTGGCAGCGCTATGTATTTAAAATTCAAACACATTATTCTCTATGAGTGTACACACACCGGCGGCGCCATTCAGCGTCTGTCCGCGGCGCCCAGCTACGGCTCACGGTGCTGATCCACTTGTCCGACACGACTGTCGTGTGGTGCCGCGACGCCTCCCCCACATTTGTACGTTGATGGGCATTCATCTGTTTGCCGCTATGGGCGTGGTTTTGACCGAGCGGGAAATGTTTGCGTATCAGAACAGAGGACCTGCGAGAGACATCCCTCCATCTCCATATGCTCTATTTCAAGAGCATTGGATAGACGCCTCGCGTTCAACGGACTTAATTTGATGGACATCAAATCCACTTGTTTTAAAGATGGGCATCGGCCAGCTTCATGATGTGCGAAAATTTTCAAAATGAAGCGCCGCCTTTTCGGAATGCTTTGGGGGCGCGACAAAGCGCGACACCCAATATTGGGGGCGCGACACCCAATATTGCTGGCCATAAACTGAGAAAGAGCGCGTCCGGTGTGCGATATCTCGAGTTGTCCTAGACGCGACACGGCACAGCGCTGCGCTTCTCGTCCGGTGTGCGACCCCCTTTAGACTTGCGATTTTCACCTAGAGCAATACTGTAGTTCTCAACTAGAGGGCCTCGGCAAACTTCCTAGGGGACTCAATAAATTTTCAAATTAATTACATTTAGTTATAAAAAACAATTCTAATAACAATACTACAGAGCCCCGCACATCACATGCAGAAAAAATATATAAATCGTAGCCACAAATGAACACTTCATTCCCACAACTTACTAATACAGTACATCAGTCGTTTTAAGTAAACCGTGTGCATTGATTTACCAAATCATGGCCACATTGTAATAATTTGTTTCGTTGTTTCAGTTCAGTCAATAGGAGGGAACAAATTAGTTCAATGCGGCCACGATTTAGTATAACTAGGGAACGAATTCTAAATTTGTGGCCACAATATTAATATTTTTGTTCACATGTCATGTGTGGGGCTCCGTACAATACTAAACAAAAACACACACAAAAAAAATTAACAACATTTATCTGACATCATATGCTTAAGAGTTTATTTATTTTTATGACAACAGAAGTACCAGAGGTACTTACTATCAGCTTAGACAGGAAGGCCTTTGAATATAGTCTTAAAAAAAAGGGGGAAATTTGGAGTCAAAAAGGTTGAGAATTAACCTAGTGGAAAATATTAAAGACTGCTAAACATCCTACAGACTTGAATTGAGGGACTTGAACCATATTTAGGGTCTAGAGGCTTGGGGCTGGGCTCATTTGACTTGGGCCAAGCAACAACCTAGTAGAAACCACCCAAAATACCCAAGCAATCACCTAAAAACCACATATCACATTGGAAGAACACTCAGAACACTTTAGCAACTTAGCAAAATGATGGTCCACTTTACTGGGTCGAGTAAAGTTCTTTTGGTTGAATTGTTACCTAATCCAAATGATAACCCAATAATGATGATGTTTGAGCATGTGAAATGAGACTATTTTTCAAAGAAAAACATTCACTTGTTTTGACTGCCGGAGTTTTGTTTGCATGCAAACTTGTTTCTGGCAAAGCAAAGCAGAAAATCAATCCAGACAGTTAATGGAAACTTCAAACAGATATTTTCATCTATCTGAGGTCAAGAACCGGAGGATCCAGAAGATGTTGACACTTCTCACTCTTATGAATACTTTAGATCTATTTGGACCATAAAGCCATGTTTAACTTTGCAGTCATCAATGACTTCCTATCTGGGTTTGGGTCTACACTTATGCAAGTTAGTCAGATTGTGAACTATACTGGATTCCAGAAGAACTGCACCTTAAACCACATTCAAGTGTACTCAAGTGGATGAGTTCAGACAACAGCCAAACAATCCCAACTCTGACGTCAAACTCAAGTCCGTACAAAAAGGTCCAATTTGAAAGCACCTTTAAAGAGGCATCCACCAGAACTCAAACAGCTTGCTAACAAGTCCACCACATTGTTAGTGACAGCTGACTTAGTCATGTTTGTCTTAGAAGACAACTTTCCTCTGTATAATTTTACAGCTTTACCTTTTCATTACTAGGAATAGAGGAAGTAAAGGCGTGCTTGGAAATGTCAGCACAGATGCGACAATGCACAAGATGCATTTTTTCAAAGCACTCATCCAAACCAGATATTTGCTCATCTTAAACAAGACAAGGGCAGAGAAGAATTACCAATATTGGCTAATACCGGTTGAATTATTTCCACTCTTAAACTTAAAGCAATAGACTGCTCAGAACTGCAGTCAAATTTGCAGTGTCTCTGTTTACAATGAATGACCCTCTGCCCTGCTCAATGCTTGGCCCTTTGTAACACATGACTATCGGTTCATTCTTTTTAAAGGTTTACCAGACATTACAGCCTACATTCTTCCTGCAAGGAAACCATGCGACCATCTTGTACTTGCTCAGAGGTTTGTGACCAGCCTATGATAGTGTCATATGGGCCCATGTTTAATAAAGCAAATCAGTGTTGATGAAATGGCAGCATTGTTTCATTTTGTGAAGAGTGGTTGTCCAAGCTTCAAAATGACAAAATACTTGAAAAATATTCAGCTTCAGAAATTTTGAAAAATTGTATGGTCTATGTGGCGAACAGGACGACCGAGGGACGTGAGAGAACGGCGCAAGGCCGGTGGTGCGATTGCTAATGAGCAACACCTGTGAAGCACACCGGTCTCGCATCTCTCACGTAGGAGCGGAAGCATAAAGGAGGAGCGACGACGTTGATGATCAAGAGAGGAACAGGCCTGTATTTTAGTTGAGTTTTGTTTTTTGTATTTGTGATTTATTTTAGCCAGCAGTCGTCCGCGAGGGGCTGCTGGCCGTTATGTTTATTTTGGGTAAGCCAGCAGTCGTCCGCGAGGGGCTGCTGGCGGTATTTTAGTTTGGTTTGTTTTATTGTAGTAAAGTTTATTTGAATGTTCGCCGGTTCCCGCCTCCTTCTTCTCTGAACATTGCTACACTGGTGCCGAAACCCGGGAAGAGGGAGGACCGCGCTGTCAGAGAGTCCTCGCCGCTGTGGGGAATCCGCGGTGCCATCGAGCATGGTTCACGAGTCGCCGCCGCTCGCCGTGGGCCGGAGCCCGCTGCCATCCGCCAGAAGGGGAGGAGCAGGGAGCGGGGGACTCGCGGCCATGGACGCTCGAGGCGGTGCGCTGGAGTGAGTTTCCGGTGGGGCGGTCGAGCTCGCTGCCGGCCGCCTGGGTATTGGAGGGGCGGCTGCCATCCGGGAGGGAGAGGAGGAATCGCCGCCACTCGCCGTGGGCCGGAGCCTGCTGCCGTCCACCAATGAAGGGGAGGAGCAGGGAGCGGGGGACTCCTACCGTCTGCCCAAGGCACCCGGGGAGCTTCGAGCCGTCCACCGAGGGCTACCCAGCGTCACCACCAGGCACCGAGGAGAAGATCGCCCAGCTGGTAGAGGACCAGATGGCAGCGCGTTGTGGGAACCGGACCAATTATTATTGTTTTATTTATTTTTTTTCTTCCTCTCTCCCCTCTCTCGATCTGTCGCTCCTCCTTCCGTCTCCGTTTCCCTCGGCTTGTCGGTCCATACCCCCCAGGGATCGCCGTCGCCGGGGGGGAGTAGGCACAGGCTCGTGGGTACCCCCCGGCCTGTGAGGGGCGATGGGGGTATGTGGCGAACAGGACGGCTGAGGGACGTGAGAGAACGGCGCGAGGCCTGTGGTGCGATTGCTAATGAGCAACACCTGTGAAGCACACCAGTCTCGCATCTCTCACGGAGAAGCGGAAGCATAAAGGAGGATCGACGACGTTGATGATCGAGAGAGGAACAGGCCTGTATTTTAGTTGAGTTTTGTTTTTTGTATTTGTGCTTTATTTTAGCCAGCAGTCGTCCGCGAGGGGCTGCTGGCGGTATTTTAGTTTGGTTTGGTTTATTTTAATAAAGTTTATTTGAATGTTCCCCGGTTCCCGCCTCCTTCTTCCCTGAACATTGCTACAGTCTACTTTTATTATATGTTTATAGTGCCTTACGCATCTATTAAAACGTGACAACTCTTGTCCTTATACTGAAGAAAAAAAAGGCTCAATTATGACAAAAATATAAAGATTACAACTAATTAGGGCAAAAATTCTAATTTTGTATCAATCATTCGATTCAAATCTTAAATTTACTTGAGAAGCAAGTATCTTGTTTTAAGGATATGGCCTGGTTTCACAGACAGGGTTTAGATTAAGCCAGGATTAGGCCTTAGTTAAATTAGGACATTTAAGTAGTTTTTTATTTTTTTTGGAACAAGTCTTAGAAAAAAAAACATTACTGGTGTGCATGAAACAAACTATGGCACAGACATTTTTTTTTAAATATGTCAGTGCAAGTTACTTTTAGTTAAGACAGCTCAAACATGCATTTTAGTCTGGGACTAGACTTAAGCCTTCTCTGTAAAACCGGGTATATATGTTTTAAATATCTTTTATAGCATTAAAAAAAGAAGAAAATTGATAGTAAGACAAATATTGTTTTTCAGTGCTTTTTCCAGATACACATTGGACAGTCTTTTTCATTCAAGCTGCATTCCTCACACTTTTCTCATACGCAAGATTAAATTATGGTATTCAAAGTTTGAGAACTGATTTACGCACAGAATTAAATCAAGGAATGGCTGTTGGGGAGTTTTAGGTTCATCTGTAGTGTATGTCTGAACTTGAGCTGGGAAAATGTATAATAATCAAGCCAAGCCAAAACTAAGGCTTTAAAGAGCTGACAGATTGCCAACTCGTGTAACTGAGAAACAAATCAACTCATTCCCCTATAACATTGTTCTGGCAACCTGCTGCACATCCTTGGATTTAAATGCACATATGGCACAGGCATCCAATCTGTTAAGATCAAACATAAACTAGTGTTTACTTAGTTTAGCTGCATATTTTAGTCAAAATTCAACATTCAAATTTAATTGCTTATATTATTTTTCCCTACATAACTTGGTGACCATTACAGCAGGAAATTGCACTTGTTCAATTTTAAAAAGGATGGTTTATTGTGCAAACAATTAATTTTGAATAAGCTTGTGATGACAGTAGATCCAAGCTGCATTTAGGTTTGAGGTTTTCAACTGATGGGCCGCGATCAAAAAATGGACTGTTCTGATAGGGCCATGGACAATAACATAGATGGGTTGATTAAACTGCCTTCACCCACAAAAACGATGAACTAACTTACTCAAAGTAAAGAAAATAGGACCCAGATCAAATATGGGTCCAATTGCAAAAAGGAAAAACATTGTTTGTGTCAACCACATGGTGAATTATGCCTGCGGAGAGCATCAAAGAGTTCTATGGCTGCATGCAGAGAGCATAAAACTACTGGAATTCAAGACACATTTGGATAACAATCATGTAAATAATTTTTAATATAGTTGGGCATGTGCAGTTCATAATGATATTATTCGAATTCAACATCTGAAGGACATTTTTTGTTGACTTTTGTATCATTTTGTAACATTTTGGTGGTCGCCACTTTTCCAAAATTCCAAGTACAAACTGGGTCTTGAGACAAAACAAGTTGAGAACCACTGGATAAAGGTTAGTTAACACTCAACCAACCTCATTTTCCTGTATCCATGTGTTCGTACAGTATGATGGCGGTGAGCATTCGTGATGTGAGCACCCTGGTGCTCCCGTTTCCTCAGACAGCTGAAGAGAAACTCTGGTGAAGGACTTTCCTAACCTGACGGCTGGTTTTATGGAGCCCCAGGGTTTAGACTTTGGCTTATGACTTTAACAGACAACCAGCTGGGGACGAGCCGTGAAGATCGGTAATGAAGAAGTTATATAACTCATCTGTCCTGTGGGACCGGAGAAGTGGTGAAAAAGACATCTGTGTCTGTCTACAGTACATGCAATGAATGTGATATTATATCACAGTGTAATAGTAGCTTCATTATGTTATTGTCAAAGCAATATCCCAGTCACAACATCATACTGTATTACATGTATAATACTTTAAATGTGCACCTCTGGATTGCTTAGTTGGGGACACTTAATATTCAGGGTCCACATCATTATATTTTTTTTTAAATCATGTGACCTTGTAATCTTTAATCAAAATAGCTTCCCCTCTCTCTTGCAGCAACATCTCTTTGATGATGCATTTACTGGCGTGAGGGCGGGACAAACCTTTCAATCACGAGATCCACCAATAGCAAACCACAACCATCCAAACAATTTCCAATGAGTATAATCAAGTTGTGCCCCACCTTTTTTCTTGTTCAAGAAGTTTTGTAGTTTTATGTTCTTTAAATACGGTCAAATTCTGTTCTGTTTTACTAATATTATATATACGCGTGTGTGTGTGTGTGTGTGTGTGTGTGTGTGTGTGTGTGTGTGTGTGTGTGTGTGTGTGTGTGTGTGTGTGTGTGTGTGTGTGTGTGTGTGTGTGTGTGTGTGTGTGTGTGTGTGTGTGTGTGTGTGTATAATTAACAGTCACTTTCATCATATAGGTCCATATATTATTCAGTCCCTCTTGTGAGGAAATGCCTAATTTCCTTAAAATTAATTTACAATTTTAAGTTGGGATAAGATAATTTCTTGCTGTACTGAACAGACTCCAAACCTCTCCAAAAAAGCTTTCAACTGAGCCTCAGCTAAAAGATACAAATGTTTTGTGGCTTCCTTCCACCATTAATCTGGGTTAAAATGTCAGGAAACCTACAATCTACACAACCTTGAATATACCGGAATGATGTCAAAGAAATTAAAAGTCTTATCTGAATGGATATGTGTCTGTAGCATAATTGCTTTGTACATTAGAATGAGTTATATGAAGGGCTTTATAAAAGAAAAACAATACCAAAGAGACAAGACAAGTACTAATTATGGACATCTAATTAGGAAATTAAACATTTGTTGCTTTATTTACTTCTATCAGCATCAGGCTAAAGTTTCATTTACATTTCTGTGGGTTTATACTGTACTTCAATAAATACCACTCCAGTCTTAGAGTGGGAAATCTATGTTGTTTCAGGACCACCACGAATACCACTGATACCCACTGGAGGGCAGCAAAGTAATGCTGATGGCACAAAATTACTTTTTGGCCTGGGAATATCATACCAAGTTATGTCAATATATTATGCAGCACCAGTATGGCAAGCCGTTTTAACTTTTATTCATTTCCAGGATATGAATTGTTGATATCAACAATTCAATTGTTGATATCAACAATTACATTTTGATATCAACAATAACATTTTTGATATCAACAATTGAATTCTTGATATCAACAATTGTATTTTCACTAGTGAAATGTCACCATAGGCTGCCATTCAAAATTAATTGTTGATATCAACAATTGATTTCTTACTAGTAGAAATATAATTTTTGATATAAATAATTACATTGTTACTAGTAAAAATGCGAATTCCTGATATCAATAATTCAATTGTCACTAGTTGAAATGTCTATTCTTGATATCAACAATTTAATGCTACTAGTAAAAATTTTCTTCTGAAAATGTATTTCTGATATCAATATTATTTCAGATATCTGAAATGGCTTTCTTACTAGTAACAATCACATTCATGATATCAGAAATTAACATTGTCACTAGTGAAAATAGAATTATTGTTATCAAAAATGAACATTGTTACTAGTAGCAATTGAATTGTTGATATCAAGAATAGACATTTCAACTAGTGACAATTGAATTATTGATATCAAAAATAAAGGTTTTTACTAGTAAGAATTGTATTTCTGATATGTGAAATTGGAATTGCAACTAGTAAGAAATCAATTATTGATATCAACAATTGATTTTAATGGCAGCCTATGGTGACATTTCACTAGTGAAAATACAATTACAGTTATCAAGAATTATAGTTTTTACTAGTTGAAATACAATTATTGATATCTAGAATGAGCATTTTAACTAGTAAAAATGTAATTGTTGATATCAAGAATTATCATTGTTACTTGTGGAAATGTAATTTCTGATATCAAAAATTGCCATTGTTACTAGTATAAATCTAATTCCTGATATCAATAACTATAATTTTAACTAGTGAAAACTGAATTGTTGATATCAAGAATTCATATCCTGGAAATGAATAAAAGTTAAAACGGCTTGCCATATTCCATACACTAGTGAAAATGGAATTATTGATATCAAAAATGAACATTGTTGCTAGTAGCAATTCAATTGTTGATATCAAGAATAGACATTTCAACTAGTGACAATTGAATTATTGATATCAAAAATAAAGGTTTTTACTAGTAAGAATTGTATTTCTGATATGTGAAATTGGAATTTCAACTAGTAAGAAATCAATTCTTGATATCAACAATTGATTTTGAATGGCAGCCTATTGTGACGATGATCGGCTGGATTGCCCTCGAGTGTCACTAGAGGGCGCTCCACCCCTGCACTGCCTTCCTTTGGACTGTTCACGCACACACCCTGAACTGATTTCACACACACCTGTTTCCACTGATCACTCTCACACCTGCATCGAGTTCCTCACGCAGCTCCACACTCATTTATACCCCACTCTCACTATCACCCAGTTGCGAAGTCTTGTATTACTGTTGTGGACATCACCAAGCGTTTCCTTGTCTAGTCTGTTCCAGTCTGGGTATCTGACCCATTGCCTGTTTCCTGGATTCCATCTTGTCTGCCGCCTGCCTCTGACTTCCCGCCTGGTTATCGGACTCTTGAGTATTGCCTTGTCTCTATACTGTGTCTGCTGTCTGTGACCATTGCCTGTCTGACTACCCTGTGAATAAACTCACTGCGTTTGGATCTCTCCTTGTCTGGGTGTTTCATGACACCTATGGTGACATTTTTTTACTAGTGAAAATACATTTACAGATATCAAGAATTATAGTTTTTACTAGATGAAATACAATTCTTGATATCTAGAATGAACATTTTAACTAGTAAAAATGTTATTGTTGATATCAAGAATTAGTATTGTTACTAGTGGAAATGTAATTTCTGATATCAAAAATTGCCATTGTTCCTAGTATGAATCTAATTCTTGATATCAATATCTATAATTTTAACTAGTGAAAACTCAATTGTTGATATCAAGACTTCATATCCTGGAAATGAATAAAAGTTAAAATGGCTTGCCATCGCACCAGATGTGTTTCTAGCTAGCTGATGTTTCTACAGGGAGAAAACAATGAGCTCAAGAGACAGTTTATCTCTGAAACTCAATCATTTGCTCGGGCCAGTAGCATAAACATAGCCGCTGTCTTAAGAACTAGTCTGACCATCTAGAAATTAGTTGGGACTAATCAGTCTTATGCTACTTTTGGATTCAAATTAGACCACTCTACCTTTTTATCTCAACCCATTGCATTTATAGTCAACAGAATGTGTTAAAGGGACCATCAAGATAAAGTGAATCCAAAGTTTCTTGCCTTGTCGCATTCAGTTACGAATTAAGCCGAGGCTACATGAATCATGAAAATATAATAGTATTTTCAATTCAAAACAGTGAAATTTCATTAAAAAGTTCAATGAAGTTTGCATCACTGGATATCACTGTTGTTCGCTGAACATTTTTCTATTGAAAAAGTTTTCAAATATTACTTGCATCTTACCACGCGGTCTTTCAACTGTGAAACACGTCGCCTTGGAATTCGTCTCGTCTTCTGTGAACAGTAGGCCCCGCCTTCTTTGATTTGATTGGCCATCTCAATCATTTTGACAGTTTTGACGACCGCTGTTAAGAGTGCTAAGGCAAACAAGCCTAAAAATGTAACTTTTAAAGCATTTTGTCATCCTAAATAAAGCTAAGCTTTACGTAATGAAGTGCAGCAGAGCCACATCAAGAATAGGCCAAATATTATGGGGAACAATTTGGGCCAGTTTGGGTTTTTTATGGGGAACAATTTGGGTGGTTGTGCCCTGATTTAGCTACACTTTATTTGATCATATATACCTCTGCAGATGCATCCAATTGTACCAAGTCTGGCAAGACAGACAGAAGCGTACAGCCAATGCCAGGTGAGGCCCCACCCCCTTACCTGAGGGCATATAATGCCTGCAAGCGCTGCTGTTGTCTAGTTGACATTCGCTTCTCGCAATCTCTGCACTGATACAGCTCTGTTGGATTTACGCTGCTCACCTTACGTGTCTGCAGGAGGACAAATCGCCAGATCAACCACCACCAGGCGTGACAGTTGTTTTTCTACCAACTTTAGCTATGTTTGCTTCTGAGCCGCCCACGCTCTCGCATCTTCTCACCTGTTTTCCCTTTCCACGGCTGCCCGCCACAAATTTTTTGCCGGTATGTTGCTCTCTAAATCTGCTGCTTCTCCCGGGAACAGCCTATCACGGGCCTCCCCGGCCGCGTGCGGTGCGCTGATTGCCACGAAGGACCTTCACCTGTTCTGCGTGGTCTGCTTGGGCCTTAAGCACGCGGAAGAGGCTTTGGAGAATCCGGAGAACTGCAGTCATTGCCTGATGCTGCTGAAAAAACTCCTGCGACCCTCCTTAAAGTTGCCGCTACCCAGTATGTCGAGCTCGGCTTTTCTGACTCGGGTGGGGGACACGGTAACGACGACACGCTACCGTGGGCCTCCAGGGGCACAACTTCTCTTATCTGGGCTGACCAGACCAATCCTGGATTCCCTGGTTCTGGCGATGATGACGGCACGGGACTTCTCGGGGTCTCAAAGGATGAGGAGGCCATCCCACCCTCTGGCATTCCCCAGGCCAACGCCCCCACGGCCTTATCTCAGTCCATCCTCCTGGAAGTGTGTGAGTGAGCGGCCGCTCGCCTCAACATTGAGTGGCCGGCTTCACAGAGGACCACCGACCAGGAAAGGGCCATTTATGACGGGAAAGTGCTGGGACCCCCTCCCGGTCCGAGGAAACAAAGTGCGCGCTCTGCCTGAACCTGTTGGGCCTTCCTGACAGTGAGAAGAGTAGAGCCCCGGTAGCGCCCGGCTGGGCTCTCTTTGACCCTGCCGTTGCATTGATGCAGCAACGATGCGACAACAAGAAAAAGGAAGACGAGGCCTTTAAGTTATGCCTTCCCAGAAAGACGGCCCCACGCCAGGCGCCCCCTGCGCGTTTGCCTAGCCCCCTGTCTCAGGATGTTACTTCCATCGGGGTAAGGAAAGGCCCCATAACAAACCCCCGCCACGAAAGAGCAACCCACCCCCTGCTAAGCTCTGGGAAAAACCAACTCCGGCCGTGGTGGGAAAACCCTCGAACCCTACCCCCACCGACTTGAAATGCAAGCGGCCTGCCTGATGTTTGGCCGATGGGGGCATAGAGTACACGGTCACGAGTCGCAAGCTCTTCGACTCTCTTCCTGCCCTAGAGCCCCTTTTCAAGAGATGGAGGGTTTCTTATGGAAGGGTTGTCCACCCCCCTCTCGAGGCTGCCCAGCCCATGTGTTCAGTGGACATTGTGTGTTCTCCCCCCACATTAAGGGAGTCTGTTGTGAGGAAAAGTGCAAAAGCAATGTCACTACACCACACATACTGTGTTCCCCTCACCCAGTTAATAAAGGCTTCGGCCCCAGTGTTCCCTAACACAAAACACATACAAAACAAAAACAAAAAACACATTAAAACAAACAATTCATATGAATTCGTTACAGAGAGAGGACCTCTCCACAGGGAGATATCATCTCCCTGCAGTGAGAGAAAATCTCTGTGTACCCCTGCATGTTGCCCATAATTCTTCCACTAGAGGGCACCATTGCATCACAAATGAGCCAGCTGGGCTTTCATAGTGCCGCTTCGGCTCGGGTGGGAATGCTTCGGCTCGGGTGGGAACACTCACGAGTCACGAATTGGCTTGGCAAACTGTTTCGGCTCCCGAGTGGGTGACGCGTACAATAATGCAGGGCTACAGACTGCAGTTTGTAATGAAACCCCCGCACTTCAACAGCGTTCTCTCTTCACACACAGAGGAGAGCACCGCACAAATTCTGAAAGAGGAAATATCTTTCCCTTTCAAGGGAACTCGAGCTGCGTCAAACGCTGTGGGAACGCCCCTGCGTTGTGCGTCATTAAGCACGTATGGAATCAGCCCAATGGAGAGATGGAACGTCATAGGCGGGTGACGTCATCGACCAGGAAACTATAAAGCACCCCATAAACACAAGCGCAACAGCTTTCTGTGCCTTCAGTCGCGCTATTTGTGAATCTGTCCCTGTGTGAATATTGCCTGTCTTTACATACTCTGCACCACACAAACAATTTATATATATATATATATATATATATATATATATATATATATATATATATATGTATATTAAGAGAGATATGGCGAACGAACAGCAGTTTAGGAAGTGTGTCCCTCCCTGCTCGCGTTATTTTACGAGTGGGGATACACACGTTCTTTGTGTTGTTTGTTTGGGAGTGCAGCATGCCCAGTCAGCTCTCGAGAGAGCTGATTGTGAGCATTGCGAGCGTCTGCCATTAAGGACGCTCCGCTGCCGCCGGGCGCTCTTCGAGGAGAGCTGTTCGGTGCGCGCTCCCCGCTGTTCGGGTCCCGCTCTTGCAGAGGCAGAGCGACGACGCGTATCGTGGGGATCGCAGATGGATCTCTCAGCGGCGTTAGAGATGGGCTCTGCCATATCTCTCCCTTCACCTGTGAGATCCAGTGCCTCAGTCCCGTGTTCGGAAGCACGCGCTGTGGTTTCTTCCGCTTGGGCTGAGGCACCAGTTATAAATGAGGGAGATGTGGAGGATTCGCCACCTTACACTCCCGAAAATGATGAGCTAGTGGAGGTATTAACAAGAGCTGTAGAAAAACTCAGCATTGTATGGCCAGTGACTAGACAGGAGTCTGTTTCTAAATCAAAATTAGATGAGAGATTTTTGCCGTCACGAGTGCAACCTCCACGCCGGTGCTTGCCGTTTTTTCCCGATCTCCACACTGAGGTGTCGAAATCGTGGAAAAAAACGGTGTCATATAGAGTGTTTAGTCCCCAGACTTCAACATATTCTAATATTGTGGGGGCAAAATCATATGGTTATTCGGCTATGCCTCGCATGGAAGAGACGCTTGCGAGTTTTCTCTCCCTCGAGGCTGCGTCATCTGTTAAGGCACCGGCATTACCCACCAAGCCTCTTAGAAATATTTCGGTTTTTGTGGGTAAAGCGTATTCTGCGGCGGGTCAGGCTGCGTCATGTCTGCATACTATGTCTATTATGCAGGCATACCAGGCTGACCTGCTGAGGGACGTGAGTGAGAGTGAGGAGGTCAGTGCTGACGTGGTTCGCGAACTGCGTCAGGCTGCTGATTTATCCCTGCGCGCAACCAGAGAGTCGGCTAAGCTAGTGGGTCGATCTATGGCAGCTCTGGTGGCCGCAGAAAGACATCTGTGGTTAAATCAGACAAATATAAAAGAAAAAGAAAAAGCTTTCCTTTTAGACACTCCTCTCTCCCCCCTGGGTTTATTTGGCGATGCTGTAAATTCTGTCATCGATAAATTCCAGGAGAAGGAAAAGCAAACAACAGCTTTTAAGAAATTTCTCCCTTTAAAAATTCATGTCCCTAGGGCTGCTGAGCGGGAGCAGCCCCGGCCGTCTGCGAGCTCATCATATAGGGCGCTGAAGCAGAGTGTCGCGTCTCGTGCTCCCCCTGCTGGACAGTGGGCTCAGCCGCGGCACTCTCAGCCGAGATCTCCCAGTAATAGAACTGATCTGAGGACAGTTATATTAGCTAAGAAGGCTTCGGCTAGGAAGAAGTCCTGGCGCCACGGCGCGCAGGACACTGAGGGTGGTCCCCACCGAGGCGGAAAGGTGTTCACCTCTTTCTACGGTGCCCATTCTTCCTCGGTGCCCTCAGGGGCCCGTTCTGCCAACCCCGCCTTCATGCCGGGGCGCAGACGGTCCCAGCGAGCGATTTCCCGAGGGACGCTCACTCCCTCTGAGGAGGGTTTCAGAGCGGTTAGACCAGTTGTTCCCTGCCGGTGTGCCGTTACAGGGCGCTGCGTTTGCTGCTCAAGTTACACCAGAGGCCAGTCTCGAGAGACTGGTACCCTTAGTAGAATTTCTGGCAGAGTGGAAAAGCCTTCCAAAAATATCTCATTGGGTCCTGCAGACAATAGAAAGGGATTATGCTATCCAATTCAGGTGTCGTCCACCAAGATTCAGAGGGGTTCTGCCTACAGTGGTGGGCCCCGAGCAGGCTCTGGTTATGGAACAAGAGGCGGAAGCACTCCTTCAAAAGGAGGCTATAGAACAGGTTCCTCCTCCCAGTGTGGAGTCAGGCTATTACAGCCGATATTTCATCGTTCCAAAATAGGATGGGGGGTTGCGTCGAATTTTAGACCTGCGCCTATTGAATCGCTCGGTAGGGAAGCCAAAATTCAAGATGCTCTCTATCAAGCAGATCATGTCACAAATCAGATCCGAGGACTGGTCTGTCACGATAGATCTAAGGGACGCTTACTTCCACATTTCCATCCTTCCACAACACAGGAAGTTCCTGAGATTCGCCTTCGTGGGTGAGGTGTACCAGCACAGGGTTCTTCCGTTTGGCCTAGCTTTATTTCCCCGCACTTTCACGAAATGCATGGACGCACCACTAGTGCCCCTGAGGCTTCAGGGTGTTCGTGTCCTCAATTACATCAACGATTGGTTGATTTTAGCTCAGACAGAGCAGATGGCGGTTCGACATTGAGATGTCGTTCTCGTTCATATCAGGAAGTTGGGGTTGAGGCTGAACGCAAAGAAAAGTGTATTATCTCCTCAGAAGACCACTTTTCTGGGTGTCTTTTGGGTTTCGGTCTCGATGCAGGCGCGACTCGCTCCGACCCGCATCGTTTCGATTCTCTCAGCTGTGAAACAAGTAAAGCTAGGCCAGCTACTTACTGTAAAACAGTTTTAGAGACTGTCGGGTCTGATGGCAGCAGCGTCCGACGTTATACCTTGCGGCCTGTTGTACATGAGATCGCTACAGTGGTGGCTCAGGACCAAGGGATTCTCCCCGAGGGGAAATCCGCTCCGCACGGTCAAAGTCACGCGGCGCTGCCTTCGTGCTCTGGTCATGTGGAAAGAAACTTGGTTCCTATTCAAAGGGCCTGTGTTGGGGGCTCTTTGTCGTTGCGTAACGCTAACGACGGATGCTTCCCTCACAGGGTGGGGGGCGGTCACGAGTGGTCGTCCAGCCCAAGGGCTGTCGCAGGACCATCATCTATCACGGCTTATAAATTGTCTAGAGATGTTGGCGGTGTTCCAGGCTCTGAAACACTTCCTAGCAGACCTGAGAGGTCATCATGTGTTAGTTCAGTCAGACAACACGTCGGTGGTCTCTTATATAAATCATCAGGGGGGCCTGCGGTTTCGCCGGCTTTACAAGTTGGCCCGTCAGATCCTCCTGTGGTCCCAAGGGAGGTTACTATTTCTGAGAGCAATGTATCTTCCTGGGTATTTGAATGTGGTAGCAGACTCCCTGTCGAGACACGGGCCAAGGCCGGGGGATTGGAGACTCCATCCCGAGGTGGTGGAGCTCCTTTGGTTGAGTTTCGGTCGCGCCGAGGTGGACCTATTCGCTTCCAAGGAGACCACGCCTTGTCAACTGTGGTTTTCCATCAGCCATCCAGCCCCTCTGGGGTTGGACGCTATGGTGCAGCCGTGGCCGAGGTCACGTCTGTTCGCCTTTCCCCCGATTGCTCTGCTACCTGGAGTTCTGGAGAGGGTTCGCCGGGACGGGGTCAGCCTACTATTTGTAGCCCCATTCTGGCCGGCCCGAGTATGGTTTGCGGACCTGGTTTCTCTCCTGGACGGCTCTCCCTTGGAGCTCCCGGTCAGGAGGGATCTACTCTCTCAGGCGGGCAGCATGATATTTCACCCCCGCCCAGTATTGTGGGCTTGGCCTCTGAGGGGGCCCAGCTCATGAACTCTGGTCTCTCAACCGAGGTTGTTGAGACCATTCTTCACTCCAGAGCTCCATCCACGAGGAAGCTTTATGCCTTGAAGTGGAAACTCTTCACTTCTTGGTGTGGAGAGCACCTGCAGGACCCAGTTAACTGCCCAGTGGGTGCAGTGCTGGAATTCCTGCAGGAGCGCTTCTCCACAGGGCTATCCCCCTCCACACTAAAGGTGTATGTGGCGGCACTGGCTGCTTACCACGTCCCTTTCAGTGGAGTTTCTCTTGGGAGACACCCGCTTATAACTTGTTTCCTTCATGGCACACTGAGGCTGAGGCCAGCAGTTCGTACGAGGGTGCCGGCCTGGGATCTGGCCATCGTATTAGAAGGTCTTTCCCTAGCTCCTCTTGAACCTATCGAAGAAGTTCCTGAGAAGTTTCTCACTTTTAAGACTATCTTTCTTCTTGCTATCTCCTCACTAAAGAGAATCTGAGATTTGCAGGCTCTGTCGGTTTCACCCTCGTGCCTGGAATTTTCGCCTGGCATGGTTAAGGCTTTTCTGCATCCTAGACCAGGTTACGTTCCCAAGGTCCCTACTAATGTTGTTAGACCTACAGTTCTGCAGGCCTTTTATCCTCCTCCATTTCTGTCGTCTGACCAGGAGAAACTTAATTTACTCTGCCCTGTTAGGGCGTTAGACGCCTATGTCCACAGAACTGCCCTGTGGAGGAAGTCAGAACAACTATTTGTGTGCTTTGGGCCACCCAAGAAGGGTTGTCCCGTGTCTAAACAGAGAATGAGCAAGTGGGTGGTCGAGGCTATCTCACTTGCCTATGAGTCGGCTGGTCAGCCTTCACCTTTGGCTGTACGAGCCCACTCTACCATGACATCCATGACATGCGGAGTCCCTCAAGGCTCAATTCCTGTGCCGCTCCTATTAAACATGTATATGTTCCCACTGAGCCAAATAATGAAAAAGAACAGAATCGCTTACCAGAGCTATGCAGACGACACATAGCTCTACTTAGTCCTATCGCCTAATGATTACAGTGCAATTGACTGCCTGTGCCAATGCATTGATGAAGTAAACAGTTGGATGTGCCAAAACTTTCTTCAGTTAAACAAAGACAAAACTGAAGTCATTGCATTTGGAAACAAAGATGAAGTTCTCAAGGTGAACATATACCTTGAAGCTAGGGGTCAAATAACTAAAAATCAAGTCAGGAATCACGGTGTGATTCTGGAGTAGGGATGGGAATCGAGAACCGGTTCTTCTTCAGAACCGGTGCCCAGTGAACCAATTCCTTGGAACCGTTAGTATGCCTGCTTAACGATTCTGCTTATCGGTTCTGCTCGTTGCAAATGTGTCATGACGTCACCCACGCGCTGCCTTGTTTTGGTTCAGAACGCAGCAAACATGGCATCGAGGCAGAAGCGCTCTAAAGTTTGGTTATATTTTACGCGAAAAGACGACAATATGAGGCGCCGTCTAGGGCTTAAATCAAACTTCATTCACGCACACATATATGAAACACGTGCATACACATATAAGTAGTCAAACATATGTACACTGCTGAATGCTCAAACAAATACGAAATGAACAACGACACACCTAAAGTCGCTCACGCACATACACGCAAACTCTACACACACGAGATGCGCGGAACTCTCCACGCACATACTCATATGAGACGCGCGCGCGCACACACAAACCCTCCACGCACATACTCATATGAGACGCGCGCGCGCACACACAAACTCTCCACGCACATACTCATATGAGACGCGAGCACACACATACACACTCAAACTCGCGCACATACTGCTCAATGAGAGTATGACGGCGCCTCATAACAATATGGTCACTTGCAACACTTAAAATTTCCATTTCGTCAAAGGGGGGGGGGGGGGGGGGGACTACATCCAATATGCAGAAACATTTGGCCACACACAGCATGAACAGACTTTAGTCCCATGAAACTTAAACTGGAATGTCACTGTTTCTGTCACTGCGACTTCACGAACAGGCGAACACGCACACGCGCATGCACACATCACTTTTGAAGTAAAATTGAAAATTGAGGATGCATTGCATGTAATGCATCGAGATATCGAATTGAACTGAATTGATGACATGATAATCGTAATCGAACCGTGAGACCAGTGTAGGTTCACACCCCTAATACTCTGTGCTGTGTCAGCGAGTTAATAATAATTAACAAACAAATAAGTTAAGTTATAAGTTCAATAAGTTAATACAAACAAACAAATTTGTACTTATTCCCTCACCCAATGAGAATCGATAAGATAATAAGGAATAAGGAATCGAATCGATAAGCAATATCGATAATGGAATCGGAATCGTTAAATTCTTATCAATTCCCATCCCTATTCTGAAGTCAGACCTAAGTTTCAGTAGTCATGTCAAAGAAATAACTAAATCACCATACTATCATCTCAAAAATATTGCAAGAATTAGATGCTTTGTTTACAGACAAGAGTTAGAAAAACTTGTTCTTGCTTTCATCACCAGCAGGGTGGATTATTGTAATGGACTCCTCACTGGCCTTCCCAAAAAGATCATAAGACAGTTGCAGCTCATACAGAACGCTGCTGCCAGGATTCTGAGCAGAACCAAAAATATGAACATATCACACCAGTTCTCAGGTATTTACACTGGCTCCCAGTTACATTTAGGATTGATTTTAAAATATTATTACTGGTATATAAATCACTAAATGGCCTAGGACCTCAATACATTGCAGATATGCTCACTGAATATAAACCCAACAGATCACTCAGATCATTAGGGTCACATCAGCTAGAAATATCAAGGGTTCACTAGAGTCCGCTTTTAGCTACTATGACAGCCGCAGCTGGAACCAGCTTCCAGAAGAGATCAGATGTGCTCCTACAGTAGTCACATTCAAATCCAGACTCAAAACACATCTGTTTAGCAGTGCATTTACTGAATGAGTACTGTGCCACTGTGCGTCCGACTGATTACACTGTATTTTATTTCTGCATTCTCCTTTTGATTCTAAACTCAAATGGCACTGAAAATTGGGTAAGAGACAAACATAATTTACTTAATTGGAGAAATTGAGAGATGAAACCATGCTGATGACCTGGGTCTGTGGTGGAGTAGTGAGTTTGATGTGTAATTAAACTCAAGGTTCTGAGGCGTCAAATGGAATTCTTAGTCGCGCCGAATTAACACCACAGACACAGTGTCAGAGTAAAACTATATGCAAAATAAGACACGGCGGTGTTTTGCCAGATAAGAAGTTTATTCTATGTATCATCTTTTTACTACTTTACTTCATTTTCATTTCACTCTAATTTTCTTTTAATTCCTCTTATAACTGTTTTAATTTCCCTTGCTTTTATTTTGTTTATTTTATATGCAAAGCTCTTTGAATTGCCATAGTGCGATCATTTTTAATTCCTTTCTATGTAAAGCATTTTGAATAACTGTTTTATCCTTGCTTTTATTTTGTGATTATTTTTATTCCTTTCCATGTAAAGCACTTTGAATTGCCATAGTGTATGAAATAAATAAACTTGCCTTGCCTTGCCTAATAATCCCCCGTAGTTTCTGTCTGTGTGCCGAGGCAGACTTAGTACCCATTTGACTGTCAGGTCTGAGAATTTTGACATACATAGACGATTGGCTCATTATAGCCGAATCGAAGGAGAAAGTGTTGCAGCACTCCTGCCGTGTGCTTACACACATCCCATCTCTCGGGTTCAGGGTGAATGTGAACAAGAGCAATTTTACACCCAGTCAGACTGGGATTTTCCTGGGCTTGGAGCTGAACTCAGTCTCCATGCAAGCGCGTCTCTCTCAAGAGCACGTTCTCTCTCTAATGAACTGTCTGTCGCAGTTCTGTCTATGGCTTCATCTATCCAGGTTTTGCCGCTGGGACTCTTGAGAATGAGAGCATTCATGAAATGGATTTTTCACTACATTTCAGCCCGATAGGCGATCTTTGCCGCTCCGTAACAGTGACGCACGCCTGCTTGGCAGCTTTGCGCCACTGGAAGTGGACTTTTACGCACAGGGAACCCCTCTGGGGACGGTTATGAAGCAGAAAGTTGTGACGACAGATGCGTCCTTAACAGGCTGGGGTGCCACCCAGAAGAGCAGAACGGTGAACGGTTTGTGGCTGAGCAGACTACGTTCAGCGCACATAAATTATTTAGAATTTATGACCATATGGAAAGCTCTAAATAATTTTCTGCCTCGTCTGCAGGGACATCATGTGCTCTACGCTGCGACAATACCACGGCAGTGGCTTACATCGACCGTCAGGGCGGCGTGCGCTCGTCGAAACTTCACGCTCTAACTCACAAGCTTTTGGTGTGGAGCAGACGTTTTTTCCTGTTGTTAAGCGCGACTCATTTTACCAGGCATTCTGAACAGAGACGCGGACCTTCTATCGAGGGGGAACCCAATTTATGGAGATTGGCTCATCCATCCTCATTTAGTGGGTATGATAGATCTATACAATCATTTTCTGCTTGTCATGAGGGTTTTGAGAGCTCAATAGTTGGGCAGCATCCTCTAATCCGCAGATTTATGAAAGTTGCCCGTCGCTCTTTGCCAGTAGTCATCAGAAGAACGGTCCCTGAATGGGACCTCTCCATGGTGCTGGAGGCCCTGTCTCAATGCCCTTTTGAGCCCCTGGGAAATATTTCCCTAAAACTGCTGTCTTTCAAGACAGCTTTGCTCTTGGCCTTAGCATCAGCTAAATGTGTCAGTGAGCCACATGCACTCTCGGCTCATTCCTCATGCCCTAAATGCTCTCTTGGTGGAGATAAGGTTTTCCTTAAGCCTCCATGCCGAAATGCTTCCCTGCGTTCACATCATAGGAGTTAGACCTGTCCGCCTTTCACCCTCCACCTTTCTCCTCTGCGGAGGATCAAAGGCTGAATGCCCTGTGTCCTGTCCGTGCCTTACAGACATATTTGGCTAGGACCAGTACTTTCCGGAAGAGTGACCAGCTCTTTATTACATGGGCATCTCCCTTGCCAGGGGAAATCCCATATCTAAGCAACGCCTCTCACATTGGCTTGTGGAAACAATAATTTTGGCATATGAATCGAAGGGAGTGCAGTCCCCAGGGGACATCAGAGCTCATTCCACGAGAGGCTTAGCCACCTCTTGGGCTCTGTTCAGGGGAGTACCGCTGCAGGACATTTGCTCTGCTGCCAGCTGGGCTTCTCCCCATACGCTTGTGCATTACTACCGACTGGATGTCACCAGAACCTAGGTAGCACTTTCTGTTTTGGGGTGGGGTCGTCTCTACCCTTCCTTCTCTTGTGTGTGCCCACACACATGTTTTATGTCCTGCCTGTACACAGCAGTTATGTGTGTGCGTCATTATGGCGTGTTCATGATTATGGGACGTGTCATGCACCGTCTTTCTCTGGCTTACAGAACCTCACTGTGAGTGAATTGGGCAAATGGGGAGCTGTCCTTGTCTCTCCCATAGGTGGACCTCGAAAACGAGATCATGAAAGAGAACAATAGGTTACTGTTGTAACCCGGTTCTCTGAAACATAGAGTGGAGAGATCCATCAGCTTTCATTGGCTGCGTGCTTCTGCCTGTCTTGCCTAACTTGGTGCAATTGGATGCTTCTGCAGAGGTCAGGTACGGATGCCCTTCCCATAGGTGGATCTCTACACTCGATGTTTCAGAGAACCGGGGTTACAACAGTAACCAATTAGTTTCAGCACAAGGTGTTTTTTTCTAAACCATTGAGGTGATCTATGCTGGTTTATGCTCAGCAGAATGGTCAGGGACAGTTATTACACAATTATATGAACTTTCATTACAAAGCCAAGAAGCACATGGCATCTTATGAACTGGCATGCGATGACTATTCAAAAACAACAAGCCTCACATAACCTGTCAAGATCCCTGAACTGTCGGCTCCGCCCTGTCCTGCCGCAGTCTCAGAAGAGGCCCTCTTCTGTCTTGTGTTTTGTAGGACTTCTATGTTAAAGTAAATTGTTAGTTCCCCATTGTTTCTGGGTTCACTTCCTGTGTTTGGATCCTGTTTTGCCCATAGACAGTTAAAGAAATGGACACAGCGACCCCATTGATTTCAACAGAGAAGTCTGAAGCCCGATTATTGCACTTCCTTCCTGATGGCTGAGCGACTGCGCAGGCTCAAATTGAACTTGACGACAGTCTGACAGTTATAAATCTTCTAGTAGCTGTGCCAAGACAAATCTGAATCACCTAATTCTTGAAACACGTTGTTGAAATAGTTTGTCCTGTTGCTTTTATGGACTCTCTATCTATGGGCTTCTCCCTTGACTTTATGCCTCTATGTCCCCACGATTGCCTCATAGACAGTAAAAGATTGCCTGTGAGCTTCTCCTCCTGTCTATACGGTAATTTCTCTAAAGTGCGACAGATAGTCGCGTGGTTATGACGCAATCGTTAGCCTATTTTTACAAAAACGGCTTCTAGGGGGCCATAACGTAAGATACAAAGTGATGGAGCCTTTTATACATTGTCGAGTTTCTTTAGGAATAAATAATGGACAAATTAAGTCTTTGGACGCCTCATATGTAAAGTTATTAGCTGTCAAAGCTACGCCAAAATGAATGGGAGTCAATGGATTGCTAACAGCAGGTGAAGTTCTGCTACAATGGTGGCCCCCGTGAGGCTTCAGTTTCTGGCTGTTGGATTACCCCCTTGGTTTTGCCTTGTAACTTGTTTACATACTCGCAAGAACTGCCGGCCGGGGAATACACTGACTAGTCAACAACAGCGTTTTGTTGCGGTTGTTGCACACTGCCAATAGATGCCTCCGCTACCAGTGCTGTCGGAAACAATCCATCCATTAAATAAATGTATTTGAAAACGCAGCATTTTAGAATTTGTTTAAACATTTTTCCCTACCCCCCTCGCCACATTGACGTTGGTCATACTTCTCAGGCCAGAAAATATGCATATCCGTAAAAATACATGAAAAATCACATCGCTGGTTAACTAAATCGGTGTTAACTAAAGGTTAACTTATCGCTGTCCATCGGGAAACAGAAACAGGCTATGACTGTTTCTCAATACTTTGATTGATGAGTTTTCATTTCTTTGCTCTTCTGTACTCAATTCTAGAATCTGGAAATCGACTGAAGTCCAATAACACGAAGGACACATCAATTCTCTAAATGCACTGTAAAGACATGAGGAACGAGGAGAGGTTGTCAGAGGAAAAACATGATGTGACTGTGTACTACAAAGTTACGTTTACACACTACTATTCATTAGTTTTTGAAATAAGAAATAATGCTCAGCAATGCTGAATTTATTTGATAAAAAAGTAAAAATAGAAATATTGTGAAATATTATTACAAGTTAAAATAACTGTTCTAATTTAGTATTTTAAAAAGTGTAATTTATTCCTGTGATGACAAAGGTGAATTCTCAGCATCATTACTCCAGTCGTCAGTGTCACATGATTTGGAGCTTAGCAATTATTAGATATGGTTGGTGCTCAATTATTAATAATGGATCTTATTTTTATCAGTATTGGAGAACTTTTTTACTGCTAAATATTTTTGTGCAGATTGTGATACAACATTTGAAATAGAAATTGTTTATAGCACTATGTATTTACTTTCCCTTTTGATCAATTTAATGTGTTCATGTTGAATCAAAGTATTAATTATTAATCTTACCCCAAACATTTGATTGGTGTATCACAGTTTCCACAAAAATATTAAGGAATTAATTTCTGAAGGATCATGTGAAAGTGAAGACTGGAGTAATGATGCCGAAAATGCAGCTTTGCATCACACGAATAAAGTAGAATGGCAGAATAACATCATAAATCTTAAATATCAATGTAGTGGCATGGCGGAATCAATCATCGACAGGGCATCAATCATCATCCATTTCAGCATGAACTTTCTGTGAAGGACAGGAGCAAAGTGTCAATTTTAGAACAGGCCACAGTTTTGGGACTGATTAATTTGCACACATCTGTTCCTCACTATTCCCAGCATGTCTGCTTTGGCAAGCAGTGAGAAAAGGAGGCCAGCCAATGACAAACGACTTAAATTATCCCCAATGTGAATTGGAGAGATGCTGTATCTTGCGCTGAGACATGCATTGCTTGTGGGAAGAAGCGATCAATAAGAGAGGCAGCGAGATGGGGTTGTGAATAGTGTGTAGGGGTCCACTGAAATCAGGGTCCTCATTCAAGTCACACTGAAGAATGGTGTCGTTTCACTTCATACATGAACATGAGCTCCATATTAAAAAAAATATATATATAAGAGATTTACAGTATTTATTTGATTTAAAATATATTAAAAGCTGTAGAAGGGTGAGAGAAAACAATTAGTGACACTAGGAGATAAGCGAAGATAAAAATCTATTGATATATTTGTTAAGAATAAAGCCAGGAGAATACAGGGTTCAATATTAGATTAACAAATCTGTCATCAAGCCAAGAGGGTGCATTGATTAGCAAGGGAATTTATAAACCCTGAAGACATTAACAGCAAGTATAGATCAGCTGGAATCTCAGGACTGGTGAAAATGAAATGCAGGAAAAGCAATGACTATAAAACCTCCTGTGCATCCTATGGGTTCCCTGTAAGCTTTTCATTATCCTTTAGATATTAGTGCCAGCGCCGGCTGGATGTATTATATATAATATATAATATAGTGAGTAAAGATTGGACAGATATCACAATAGAAGACGGAGGTTGTTTTGAGAATGTTTACAAGCAATCTTGTTCATCTTTCCATAGCAATGGTAGTTAATGTCTTTCTTCTTGCAATTATATATTGGAAAAACAGACTACCAGGAAGCAGACAGTTGATATGATGGGTTTTGCCCAATGAACATGCATAATTTTGTGATTGAGCAGATTGCTGCTCTCAGTCACATGAAACAGGGACAACTTACAAAGTATATTAGTTGCTGACTCAGGCAGTTCTGGTTTTATGCCCCATAGTAGAATATTAATCTCACACTTTCAGAAAAAAAAATTAAATTGGGTTCAATATATAATTCTAGGGTTCTTGACTCAATTTTAAAGAACCCTTTATGCCTGGTTCTATAAAAGGAGAAATGTCTTAAATGATTGCATGTTTAACAGGTTATTTAAATTAGTTCTAGTGATTAAATGTTTACGAGCTGTTTAAATCATAACATTTTATTACAATGAATAATGAATTAAAACAAAATTATTTAAAACAAAATCCATAAAAAGACCCCATGATGGGAAACCCAAGGTTCTATATATGAAGCACTTGACAGAACCCTTTAAAGTGTTATTCCATCGATTTTCAACCTGCTTTGTATTGTTACAATGTTGTCGGCAGTATATTTAATTATCACCAAAAGGATTTTGACAGCTCCAGGGCTTTTTTCTGAAAACTATGGATTATAATTTTACATTTTTGTATCCCTGCCCAGTGCCCACGGACAGTCGACAGAGGGTTATTAACAGAACAGTTATTTTAAGCCTTGGTTTATCACCGAAAAAATGTATAGTACTTTGTCTACTCTTTAAACAGCACAATGGTAAAAATGGAACACCATGGCAACAGCTTTATTACCTATATGTGATGGAGTTTAGCTGTGACCAGACTAATCAACAAGGAAAACTACAAAGAACTACAAATATGGCACCGGAAATAGGAATATAGGCTTATAGACGTATGACAACATTGTCAAAATGATCCCCAGTAACACGGATCCGTGAAAATGATTAAAAACACTGTATTATTCATGCCAGGCCAGTAGTTGGCAACGTCACTTTGTAAATAAACACTATGCGCCTATATAGATTGAACACCTAACAATTATGCACATGATGTCACTGTTTTCACAAATTCGTGTTGAAAACGTTGTCGTGTAAATGATTCCTGAAATGTCTCCCTAATCGAACACTTCTTATTCAACTCAACAGCTCATCAGTAAAAACCCAAATGGCTGTGTCAGATAAGAGTTTAAAATGTGCAGTGTTGGGGGTACTCCAGAACCAGGGTTAGACACCTGAGAAATTCAAGCATCAAATATGATACAGTAGTCTTTAAAGTGTTCAAAGTCTCATGCAGTGACCCTAACAAAATCATACTCCACTTGCATCTTTTCACACCAGGCTATGTGAGAACAGTGTCTTTCTCTCTCCCTCTTTTCAATCCTTCCCTTCTGCTTGATGGAACAGACACGAAAGCAGTGCTGGGCAAAGGCGAATACTCTACAAGTGAATCTAGAGATGCTGATCAAAATAGGCACAGCAGTCTCAAGAGGGCATTCAAGTCCAGGCATATTTGACCAAGGGCATGAAGAGAGTCCACCAAGGGTGCAGTGTGTGCTCTACTGATGCAGAATAAACCGAGAAAACCCTGCTGTGTGAATATTGCATCAGAGAACATTACGCAAGTCATAAAATGGATTATAAATGAAATGACGAACCACAAAAACACATTTGTTTGCATTCAACTGCAAAAGACTCAACACATATGTAAATGTAAGATGGTAATAAATGGTAAAAGTCCCCCTGTAGTCAATAATTGTAAACCTTAAAACTCATGATCACTAAAATCAAAAAGTTTTTTCCTTTCACACATTGACTTGATTGGTCACAAGGTAGTTTGTGACATCAGAAACACCAGCGATTTCAAACCGCGTTTTTAAGACTGTCTTTGGTTCACTGCCGTTTTAAGGAGAAAATACTCAGCAGTGGTGTTGACTTATGAATTTTCAATATCAGGATATTCTAATAATATCAGAGATAAATAGCATTTCATGTCAACTCTGAACCCCAACAAATCCAAATAATCAGTATCACTGTCATTATGCAGTCTGACAATAAACTTTACAAAAACAAATATCTTATTTTTTGCGATTGCAAGATAATCACAATGGAATAATCAATAATAGATGAATGGTTGTCATGTTTACAACCCATATCAAGCTGTATACTGCTATTTGCTAATTATATGAGCCTTTGGGGGAAAAGCAAAGTGCAAAACACATCTTCTTTGCAGATGCTCTTTTTATGTTGAAAAAAACTTTCTTCTATTATGTGTTATTGGAAGAAGAGCATTTCATGTAAATGTGATGACATTTAAGCGTGAGATCTGTGTTCACACATTATTTCTCATAATGTAATCCTCTAAGTGTTGGAGGTGGACATTATTGAAAGAAGCACTCTCACTCATATTATTTGCTTCACCATCAGAGCCCAGTAACAACAGGCTGATAAGATGGCAAATCTCCCAGGAGGGCTGTCATAAAGTATGATTGGAAGGCGAACAGAATGAATTGCCCTACTCCCAGCACCTGGGGTCTGTCTGCCTTTCTGGCACCGAGATAATAAGAGAATTGGCTGACGAATGTCCCTTCTGGCTATACAGGAGGAAGTGTATAATTGAAAAAGTGGTATGCTCTAAATCAATTGGTCTTGCCTGTTCAATTAGTTAATTGACTAATTGTGGAGGTTTTACAGTGATAGTGAGATTTACAGCAAGTGTACATGTCTCAGATGTGCTATTACTTTTATAAGCGTCATCTACTACATGTGTAATTCAATTTAATACTTTCTGGCTGCCTTTGTGATGAACGGTTTCTACAGGTGCACATGAGCAGAGCTGGCAGAGAGAGATTGTGGTGGGGAGTGTTGGAGAAGTAATTGTGAATCTGCCTTACCTTACAATCATTCTAAGAAAGGACAGAAGTTCCAGAGCTATAAAAAATACCATAGCTGACAGGACTCAAGACAGTATAATGGCCTCATAAGCAGTTATCTTAAAATATGCACACACTTTTCCATTTCCTAACATTTAAAGATGACTAAAAAAAGATTTTTCCTCCAAGAAGATGGTAGATTTCAAGGTCATACAAGTTCGGGAAAGAAAATGCTTAAAATGCTTATGAGTAAAACAAAATAAATTTGAAACTCACAAGAACCTATATGTTGAGGCCTGTTCGCAACTACATACAATTCACTGCAGTTTCCAGTTTAAATACACAGTAGTAGCAGTGAAACACCAACTTTTATTCCTTTTCAGACATATTATGTTTACAGGGGAAGATTGTTGATTAGCCTAATAAAGACTTATTTTGCATGGTTCCTTGCACAATACTATGACCTCAAAACGCTTTCATCATAGATCTAATGCATTTTGATATTTGCATTAGCTACATAACTAGCTCCATAATCATGGCTTTTCTGTTTTCAGATAAAGTACACTTGCTCATAGCTCACCTGGTATATCGTATGCAATACACCAGGTGATACTCGGTAACGAATCCTGTGAAACACAGTCATGATAAATGAGCTCAAAGACTTAAAAGCAAGCTAAACTGCATGGGTGTAAAATACACTGCACTTTTTGGGGGCAAAATGTGTTCACTTAGAGGTTTTCAAGGGACAATGTGAATACATCTAGTTTTCAATTCTAAGAGACAAGATAGTTCATGTCTATAGTCTGTTTTATTCTTATCCAAAAAAAAGGCGATGTCAACATTATATAATGGAGCGCTAAATAATCTAATATGTTTCACTCATAGTGGATAATAACTAATGTCGGCCCAGGAAATCCCTTATATGGACAAAGCAATTACTTTTTATCTCATGTCTGCTTTTGTTAACACGGTTAGGTTTAAGGTTTAGTGCCGGTGTTATCTACAAGACAAAGCATTATACATTTAGCGACACTCGCTGGATATTTTATGTCCGGACTGTCACTGTACATACAACATAGATAAAACTGAACACACTTTTACCTCCACTCACTGCACAATTCACTTCAAAAGTGTGCAAGAAGCCTTCTCAATAAGCCTAGTTGGCTGTTTCACTTATGAATGCACATTATGGAAGTAAAATGGCTTGCAAATGCCATTTCATGTTCACTGCAACTCACCATTTCACAGACAATAGCAATTTAGTGCTTACCATTCAACATTACATACATTAAAATAGGAAACTAATTTGAGTTTGGCAACACATTGACATCCTCTCATCAGATCCAAATCCATCCTTTCTCTAGAGCCCTTATCTTCCAAGATGCCCATTTGCTGTTACTAACTCTGGCTTTTCCTGAATTGTCTTTCTCCACCTCCATTACCTTTTCTTCTAGTGCCCCCTCATCCATCATTCCAGTAGTGGGAGAGGCAGGGGGTGTTCGGTTTGACCTTAGAGACTTCTAAATATGTTACCTTGTGTTATAACTCCTCAAACCTTCCAACTAAAGCTGTGTTTAACTCAGAAGACAGCGGCCAACAACAGCATCATGTAACCCTCTTTGTACACAATCAGATATATGAGATTAAACTTCATTCTTCCTATCCAATTCAATGCATGATGTTTACAGAACACCAACTCTGTATGGTGTCTGTCCTGTTACCTTTAAACAATGTGGATCTATCAACATCTGTGAAGTGAGGCTCATTTTTTAGTCTTAACATGATTGTAATGTATCTTGCAGTATGACCATTGGGCTGTAAAATAAATAAAAAATAAAGAAACTGCATACAAATTTGTTATCATAAAAGTAGTCCAAAAAAAATCGATGTCCACTTTGACCTACTTCTTTTGTAGACTTGTCAAGAAGACACTGATTTCTGAGCTGCGAAAGCAAATTATCTTTGTAAGTGTCACAACGATACCACAGCAGTGTAACGCTAACCTTTTGTTTTGTTTGACTGCTTCTAAAATCTTGACGAGATCAACGTGGGATTTGCGAAACGCTTATCCATTAAACATTGGGTAGTACCCACTTTATTTGGACCAACTTGCTTTTCTCAATCACAGCCTGTAAGTTTGATTAATTATTGATGAATATATTTTCTACCAAGTGTTAAAAATATATAGTTTTGTGTTAGTACACTTAGTGCACAGCTGTACGTATCTGCTAACAGGCTAACTCTCATTACTGTTTTGAAATAGTTCTGCTAATCAGCTGTGGGCGCACTATTATCTAAATTTGTGTTGATTAATGCAGATTGTTCTTACTACCTTGAGTAATGTTAAAGAATGGAGCAAGATTTTGGTTTACAAACTGTAATGTTTCATCAGTCATTCGTGTAAGTACTCAGCTAAAGTATGTATTGTTATTGTCAGGGTAAGTTTTTACTATTTAGCTGTGGGCATGTTTTGCTCACACAAGTGTAATACAAAGCATTCTTTTTCTGAGTGGGGATGGTTGGGGGGCCCTGGGCAGTACTCTGGGTTCGGCCTCTGGATTCGAGCACTCCCCCCGGACAGCACGCCAAGTACGCATTATGATTTCCATTACACGAGAGTAGATGTTAAAACTTCATGCTGATTTGTACTCGGCTTTCGCCAAGATAATCACCAACTAAGACGTAGCTTTACAGTAACCTATGCTTCTCCATCCATTTACGCTTCTTTCCATCTGGTGACGTGAATCTTCTGTCTGGTGTTAATACAGTGTATTGCGCGTCAGCACACACAACGGCTGCAACCACAGTGCGGTCCCCCATAACAACCCTCTGGATTGAGCGGAGTAGGGAACATCTCTAGGGTCTTCAAGTGGGCACCTTCCGTCCTCAGTGTTTCGTCGACTAGCCCACGACACCTCAAGAGGGCTCGACAGTGACTCTGGCGTCCCAGAGTCACCCCCCTCCGTCCCCCACTCAACTCAGCCCAGCTTACTGACCTCTACTTCCCTCTTGCTGCTGAGACCTAACCACAATCTCACAATCTCTCCGCAACCCAACCATACGCGCCAACCCGTTTGACTAAGGCTGTCGAGCCCCACTGGTGCGTTAATATGCAGTTTCAGTGGCAATGGTTCCGTATGGCATACCACCTACCACAAAACACAATATCTGCCCAACCACCCGTCATTCACGCAATATACACAGGAACGTAATGACTGTAAATACTATACAACCTATACAAATAAACCAACAGTTGCTGCTGAGACCTAACCACAATCTCACCGCAACCCAACCATATGCGCCAACCCGTTTGACTAAGGCTGTCGAGCCCCACTGGTGCGTTAATATGCAGTTTCAGTGGCAAAGGTTCCGTATGGCATACCACCTACCGCAAAACACAATATCTGCCCAACCACCCGTCATTCAAGCAATATACACAGGAACGTAATGACTGTAAATACTATACAACCTATACTAATAAACCAACAGACCTTTCAAGTTTTCAAGAATTCTACGAAACCGTAGCATGGCGGCCTGTACACAGCCAGCTAGAATCTGTCCGTCTCAACCACAGCCAGTTGCTGCTCCTTTCTGCTGCTTCAGATAAGTTCTTTACTGTACGACGCAACTCTTGGCCACTGAATCCGACGTCTCTGAGGAACCGGGTTGTAGAGTGTGCCACAAAACCACGACAACCCACTTCCACTGGATAAACCTGGACTCTCCATCCTCGCTGTTCTGCTTCAGTGGCCAGATGAGCATAGTTTCTTCCTCTCATATGCCTCATCTACCGCATCCTCCCATGGCACTGTTAACTCTATCAGTTGAACAATGCGTGCTGATCCAGACCACAAAACAATATCTGGTCGTAGGTTAGTGGTGGCAATCTCAGGTGGAAAAATAAGCCGTTGATCAAGATCAACCAGCATCTTCCAGTCCCTAGCAGCTTCCAGTTGTCCTGGGCGAGAATTGGTGTTAGCACCTTTTCTTGGTGGTTGCTCGCCTGGGCGGAGGAATATTGTCTTCTGCGTGTAATGTTTTGCTAGAACAGGCGGCAATTTATTGGTCATACTACGCTTGCCTTCCAATGCTAAAGCCAAACATCGCAATACTTGGTCATGGCGCCAAGTAAACCGACCCTGGCTAAGAGCCACCTTACATCCTGTCAAAATGTGCCTTAATGTGGCAGGTGATGAACACAAAGGACAAGATGGATCCTCTCCTACCCAGAGGTTTAGGTTCTGCGGTGATGGGAGAACATCATATGTTGACCTAATAAGGAAACTGATCCTACTCTCTTCCATTGACCAAAGGTCTTGCCAGCCCATTTTGCGTTGTTCCACACTCTCCCAATCTCATCCACTCTCCCTGCTTGGCCTGGGAAATGGCCTTTATACATCTCATCCTCTCCTCCTGCTTTCGCACCTCGTTGACTACCAGCTTCCTCCTTTGGGCTGGGCCTGCCTTGTGCCATTTAGGAGGAGCTAAACTGAGCCCAAAACCCCCTCTTCCATGCTGTACCTGTCCCACGATATCCCCAATTTGAAGGTCAGCCTTTGCCTCTACTACAGATTTCTTTGCTGACCACTTTCTACCAGTTTTTACCACAGGGGCTGTCTCCCTTACACATTTGTCACGTGACTCTGCTAAAGTCATTTCCAGTCTGACCTTGGCACACTTAAACTCCTCGGTTAAAGCAGAGACTGGCAGCTGCAATACTCCTTTACTATAAAGTCCCACTCTGCTGAGGCAGCGTGGAACTCCCAACCATTTCCTGATGTATGAACTTATTAACGCTTCCAGCTTATCCACTGTTGTCAAAGAAACCTCATACACAGTCAGTGGCCACAGCAACCTTGGCAGTAGACCAAACTTACCCCTTTTCCACCAAAGCGTTTTGAGAGCCGGTTCGGAGCCGGTGCCTGCGCGCGAACCAGTTCTTTGTGTTTCGACAGCCAAAGAACCGGTTCTCGGCCAGGAAAACTGGTTCCAAAGCGGCACCAACTCTTTGCTGGACTAGAACCAGAGAACCGTTCTTTTACCACGTCATGCTTACGTCGGGGGCTGGGGGCGGGTTTAGATGTGTCCTAAACATCTTTTCTGACCGCAAAGCCAGGAGAAACATTTGCAGAAACACGATGTAGTCCGCCATTGTAATTGTTATGCTTGAAGTTGGCGCAAGCGTTTCTAGCTTTTTTTTTAAAAAATTGATTGAAAACATTATGTAAGCAAAGAAGAAAACAGTCACAAAATAGAACAAATAAACGGAGAGAAAAAAAAGACAAGACAGGTGTACATAACTAATCAGAAACGATTACATATCAAAGGAAAAGATTAAAAGACTTACATATTTCAATTGTTTTTAAAGCCTTCTTGGTTCACGAGTTAGAGATAATCCCAAAGTAATGTTGTACTTGCAAGCGTTTCTAGCTGAGACGTAAAGCGACGTACACAGTGACGTAACGACGTCGTTCGCTGGGCGCTCTAGAAGTGGAAAAACAAACAGGTTCTGAGGAGGTTCGCAAGTTGAACCAACTCCGAACCAACTTTGAACCAGCACCAGTTCCGAACCCGTTCTTTTTTGGTGGAAAAGGGGTAACTGAAAGCACCAGAGTTTCAGTTTGCCTGGTAGAGCACAGCTGTTTATGCTCTTCAACCCTTCCACTGCTTGTCGTCTAACTTCTCCCACTCGAACTGTGTCCTTTAGATCCCCATCGTACCATCTCCCTAGACTCTTCACTGGCTTCTGAGAAACTGTTGGTATTGCCTCACCATTAATGAAGAACGTTTTATCTACTACCTTGCCTTTAATTATGGAGATGCTCCTTGATTTAGAGGGCTTAAATTGCATTCGTGCCCATTCAATATTATCTGTTAACTTCCCCAATAACCGATTAGTGCAGGCTACCGTTGTAGTCATGGTTGTCATGTCATCCATGTATGCTCTGATTGGTGGTAGTCGCATCCCAGAAGCCAAGCGCTCTCCTCCTACTACCCATTTTGATGCCCTAATGATTACTTCCATTGCCATGGTAAAAGCCAGTGGAGAAATGGTGCATCCTGCCATTATTCCAACCTCTAAGCATTGCCATGTAGTGCTGAATTCTGGAGTTGAGAAACTAAATTGCAAATCTCAAAAAAATAGGCTTTCACTAAATTTGTTATCGACATCGGTACCCTGAAAAAATCAAATGATGCCCAAAGAAGCTCATGTGGCACTGAACCATATGTATTAGCCAAATCCAGGAATGTCACGTGGAGCTCCTTCCTCTCCTTTTTAGCTGATTGAATTCGTTGCCAGATAACACTGATGTGTTCTAAGCATCCTGAGAATCCTGGAATGCCCGCTTTTTGAACTGAAGTGTCAATGAAGCCATTCTTTAATAGGTAGGTTGACAATCTCTGAGCAATAATGCTGAAGAAAATCTTTCCTTCGACGTTTAATAGTGAAATAGGGCGAAACTGACTGATGCTTGTAGCATCTTTTTCTTTGGGTATAAAGACTCCCCCTGCTCTGCGCCATGCTCTAGGTACAACCTGCTTTTCCCAAGCCACTTTTATCAATTTCCACAGAATTCGTAGAACTCCTGAAGCACTCTTGTACACTCTGTACGGAACTCCATTAGGCCCTGGAGATGATGAAGCCCTTGCCTTTCTCACAACCTGCTCTATCTCTTTCCACTTAGGTGCACAGACCTCCATTTGGTATTCTGGTGGATTGACAGGTGGGATGTCTGACGGAATAGACATAGGCTTATGCCTTTTTGCATCTGTATGTGTTTCCTCCAAATATCTCTCTAGCTCAACCCTAGATGCTTTTAAAGTGCCATTCTTCTCACTGGTGAATAACTTCTTTGCGAATTTGAATGGATCTTTATAGAAATTAGCCCTCGCACGCTCCTTCTTTTTGTAGCGTTTCCGTAGGCGCTCAGCTCTGCGTAATGTTGCAAGCTTATCTTTTATGGCCCTTTGTAAGAGATTGAGTCCCTCCTTCTGACTTTGTTCCGCTCTTTTCCATTGCTTCCTCAGCTGTCTCCTTTCTCTAACTAACCCTTCAATTTTCTGCTGCCGTCTAGACAATCCAGGAGTAGTTTGTACTTTTTCCTTCCTTTTTTCCACACCAAACCTCTCACTTCCATATGCGTAAATGATGTCCCCAAATTTATCCAGCTTCTTTTCAACTGTACCAGTTAATCTTTCTAATGCATAGCATAGATCTGTGTTTACCGTGTCCCATGCAGTTTTCTCACAAGCTCTTGGCCATCTAACTCCAGGCCTATGCCCGTTGAGGTTCTTTTCTCTCTTATGCTGGTTAGTCTGACCGGGTTCACAAGAATCAATGTGTTCATCACTAACTGTGCAAACCCTCCTCTCCTCTATGACAGGGGTGCTGATATCCTGCGAACTGTGGTTTGCTTCCTGTCGCTGGATTTCATTCGACTGACTTGACTGACTTCGTAAGAAGTACTGATCAATGCGAGGCCCTTGTCCCTTCTCCCTCAAGCATTTCATTTTCCCTTGATGAATCTTCAAACCCCTGACCGTTGTCGCCTTGCTCCAGCCACAGACACAAGCTTGGAGTTCAATGGCTTTGCTAACTGCAGAACCTGAACTAGTCTTTTGTGAAGTACTCTCTATACTCATATCCGTTTCCATTCCAAAGTCGTTAACCATGTTGTCCACCATTGAGTCATCTTCCGCCCCTGCTCTCGCAGACTCTAGGGGTATTACTAGGGGTAAACTTTACTCCCTCTAATTGTATGTAAGTGTGAACTCGTGAAATTGCTCTTGGAAGAGTTGCAGACACTTATGGCTCGTTTCCACTGGTACGGTAGGGTACAGTACGGTTCGGGTCGGGTCGGTAAACCATGATCCGGCTTGCGTTTCCACTGCCAACAGTACCCTACTTGATAGGCGTGGTGTATGCCGGAAAGTAGTGATAACATCACTTGATAGGCGTGGTGTACGACGGAAAGTCGCTTGACGTCATTCACGCGCGAAGAAGAAAGCTAAAACTACAAACAACAATGGAGGACATACAGCAGATCTTGTTCTTGCTTCTCGGCATGTGGCTGTTTGTCACAAGGAGGATTCAAGCTTTGTTTGAACAAAGGTTGCAGGATGCAAGGAAAAACACAGCCGAAAAATACAGGGGAATTCGGGAAATTTTAAGGAGCGGGGACGAGACAGACAACCTCGCAAGTCAAGACAAGGCAAGACAAAAACGACGGCGCAGGAGGGTAAGCTTGAGCTAAGCTAACTTTTTTATGTTGTGTATTACAATGTATTTCGTTTCATGTACTGTAATGCATTAACTAAGGAATATTCTTATAAATCAAATAACCCTCCAGTAAGAATAAATAAGTACAATAAGCCCTGCCTGCGAAACCAGGCCTATATTGGCCTATAAACTGTGATAACTGTAAACTACATTATATTAATAAGCACTGTGAAGGTTACATCTTAAAATCATAAATCTCTCACATAAATCTGTATGAAATCTATATTTTTACAAGTGCAATACTAGTTATGGTTAATGACTGATTATATGTAAATTTTGCAAAAATAGTTATATCTGCAAGATATTTTTTCTTTGTGCTTCAATGACACCAAAGTGCCACTCTCTGGTGCAGTATATTGGATATTTTATAAAATGTATTTCTTCTATTTTGTCCAAGGCAACACTTTCAATGTTGTAATTTCCCAAATACTTTATGTATTGTTTCATCTGGCCTATAATAGTTGCACTAATAATTAAAGGACCTGAACACACCCACCATCACTGCTACATTGTATTAACATTATGTTTGCTTTGTGTTTTTCTAGATAATCAATCTGGTGCAAACTCGGCGTCGCAGACCAACCATTTGGACTTTCAGCCGCTCAAATGACTGGTGGGATGTGATCGTTCCAGGATTCCCACACACACAGTGGGTGCACAACTTCAGGATGTCTGAAGAAACATTTCTGTCCCTTTGTGCCATTGTGCATCCAGCAATGGATAAGCAGGACACGAACTTCAGAGTGTGTGTTCCCCTTAAGAAAAGAGTTGCCATAGCACTATGGAAGCTGGCAACCAACAGCGACTACAGAAGTATTGGCCATCTTTTTGTAGTCAGCAAAAAAACAGTGTGTCGGTGCATCCAGGAGTTCTGCATGGCCGCTTGCACATTGTTAGTTCCAGAACAGATATGTTTTCCTGATCGGCAGAAGCTTAAAGAGATGGCGTTGAGAACGGATTTGGGCTTCCGCAGTGTGTGGGTGCCATTGATGGGTCACACATACCCATAATAGCCCCAAAGGAGTACCACTGCGATTACTTCAACAGAAAAGGCTGGCATTCCATCATCCTACAAGGAGTAGTCGACGGAAAAGGACTATTTTGGAGTGTATATGCAGGAATGGCTGGAAGTTTGCATGATGCTCGGGTTCTGAGACTGTCCACATTGTGGGAGTTAGTCGAGCGTGGAAGCCTTTACCCAGCTTGCACCAGGAACATCAGTGGGGTGAATGCTGGCTATTATGTGCTAGGAGACTCTGCCTATCCTTTGCAGAATTGGCTCCTAAAACCATTCCCTGACAATGGCCGGCTGACAGCAGAACAACTGACCTACAACAAGAAAGTGTGCAGGGCTCGGGTGGTGGTAGAAAATGCTTTTGGGAGACTCAAAGGGAGGTGGCGGTGCCTTATGAAGAGGAATGAAAGCGACATTGGGATACACCTGTTGCTGCAGAGCCTGTGGTGCCACTGGTGTCCACCAGATTGCTGACCTGTACACAACAGTAAAAGACAACCCATCTGAACAACACAATGTCAGTTTAAGAAATTTGCCAAACTAAAGGCCATTTTAGATGTTAAGGTCACTGCACCTGCATGCTGATCCGCTGGTTTAAGGCTTACACTGCAATATAGACATGTGGTCACTAACGCCAACAAGAAATTAAAATTATACACATCCTAGGCCTTATTGTGCACGATTCAACAAAATATAACAGCTTGCTCTGCCTCTGAAACAACTTTTACTTTCGGCTGACATCATCTAGGCCGCATAGGTCATTGGCTAATATTACCTCGTGCCAACTAGCTATTTAGGCATGCTGGGGTCCCCACCAGTTATTGTAACCAGCTAAACCAAGACAAGACATCCATGATCAACCACTGACTGTCAAACAACGACAAGCAACAAACAGCAGGGAGATGATCTATGGCATGGGTTATTTCCAGTCAGGTAAATTGTCAGATCATTCATGCAGACCTTATCTGAAGCAAAGCATCAGTTTTTGATGTCTGTCTGAAGATGATTGGCTAAGCATGTGAATAATGTTTGATTCTGAGATGTTTTTTTCAACGCTCCTTAACGTTATTTAAGTGGAGGACAGCATTGGGGCTCTGCATTGAAGACATATATATGGAAGGCAGAGCACTTGTCTTTATGTGCATAATTTAAAGAATCTCGCCCTCTATTTGAAAGCTTTTTCAAACATGCATGAAAGCACACTAAAGAGGATGAGATGGAACTTTGATAATTAACTGAGAGCATGGGGGGAACATGATTCGATTTGTAATTTTTTTAATGTTATGTTATTTTTACATTATTAATTAAATAACAAGGACAACCCTTGTATTAAGAAAGTATGACTTTAAATAAAGCAATCAGCATTTATTCCTCTTGTTTCACATCCATTTATTAGCAATGCATAACTCTTGTCTGAGTGGATCATTACACCCCAAAATACCACTGTCTGTCTTCTGGAACACCTCAAGGCATTATCCCAATGGCCCCTTACAATCACACCACAATGTCAATGAAACCATACATTGCTATCTGTGTGTGCAAGTAGCCACACATATTAAGTATTCACCAGTTCAACCATACAGTGTGTGCAGTAACACTGATGCTGCCTGAAAACCTTCCCATTCTCTCTGTAACAGCTAAGTGTTATCTTTATAGGACACATGGAATATATATTCCAGCTGGAGGTGGCTGTAAAGACACTGATCGTGAAGGTGACCCATCAGGTCTGGAAAAGAGAAAAGAGACTTCAGGTTACCGCTCTCCTTCAAGTGTCCCTGCACATCAAATGTTTGATAGCCATACTGTATGACAGATATTAAAACCTCATAGTCGATACACATGATGTCAGAGAGCTCTGAAGGCATTCTATGTAATGCATACATATGTTTGGGAATTTAATATTTAAAAATAATGAAGAGCACAGCACTGCATTCCTGAATTGTTTGAATACGTATGTATATCTTCGACATAAACCATGTGAGGTTCTGACTGATTAGAAAAGGTCTCTCTGATTTGTTTGCCTTAAAAGATTGCTTATCCAATACCATGGCCCTGACAGTTCTAAATATAGAGGCTTAACGGCCATCTGCCTCATTAGCCATGATAGCTCTGACCGAGGAACATGCTATTGGCTCCTGGAATCAATGAAAGTTGAATTTTAATCTCCTCACATTAGCGTTTTAGTCAAGTGCAAAAGAAGGGCGTATAGAGCTGATACTTTGAGCAGAGTCCTGATCTAATGCCAGTACTAATGCCAGTACCTTTGTGTTAAAAGGTGCTCCACGTATTTTACTTATTATTTACAGGCCTTCAAAATACTCTGCAGCCTTTGCTGGGGACTTTACAGAACTGTTATCAACAATTTCCTCATAGTTTGACTATTTTGCCATCGCTGGAGATTTTAACATTCACATAGATAATGCAGAAACCAATATGGCAAAAGAAATCATAGCTGTTTTAAATACTTTTGATCTGACTCAGCATGTACACGGACCCACACACAATCGTGGACACACTCTAGATTTACTTATCAGTAAGCGTCTAAACAGTTCATCGATTGTTATTAGGGATGTAGCACTGTCTGATCATTTCTGTATTTTCTTTGATACATTGATCTCTCCTGCCATTGAAGCTATAGATCTGTGTCTGTCAAGAAGAGAAGCCTTAATGAGAACACTAGTGAACTATTTATGAAGGCTATATCTTTAACACAAAGCATATCTGCTGACTCTGTTGATTTTCTTTTTGATTCTTTTAACTCAAGAGTTAAAAGTGTAACTGACAATATTGCTTCTGTGAAAGTCAGGAAAAAGAGTGGCAGACAAAAAACACCTTGGAGAAACTCAAGAGCAGTGCAAAATATGAAAAGACAATGCAGAAAAGCTGAGCGCATGTGGCGGAAGACAAAACTTGTAGTCCATTATAACATCTACAAAGACACCCTCCATGCTTTCAATATGGAACTAGGCAAAGCTAGACAGACTTTCTTCTCAAATATTATAAACAGCAACATAAACAACACACGCACTTTTTTTGCTACTGTAGAGAGTCAAACAAACCCCCCAAGCCAGATTGCCAGTGAAATGCTCTCAGACAGCAAGTGCAGTGAGTTTGCTTCCTTCTTCTCTGAGAAAATCAATAATATCAGAAAGGCGATCAGCTCATCCTTGAGTTGCGCTGGGGTCAGACAGATCAGACCACAACCTGAGAAAGTAGTTAATATGTCTGATTTAGAAGAAATTGATGGCAAAATTTTGGAAGAAACAGTACAGCTCCTTAAAACATCAACCTGCGCTTTGATGAAGTCAACAGTTGTATGTGCCAAAACTTTCTTCCGTTAAACAAAGACAAAACTGAAGCCATTGCGTTTGGAAACAAAGAGGAAGTTCTCAAGGTGAACGCATACCTTCACTCTAGGGGTCAAACAACTAAAAATCAAGTCAGGAATCTTGAGGAATACATTTTGTTGGTGTTTTACTGCCACTAGTGTTCATTTCAACTGGAGTTTTGCAAAAATATTGGTATACTAAATGCTGCAAAAAGCCTTATGATAAAGGATGCCAACTAAAGTCCTCTATGGTCCTGGGGGCCCACAGTACTGTACATAGACAATATTAATTGACTAAACTTTAGTATTGTAAGATATTAAATAATTTAGCATTTGATTTGCCTGCCTGACAAACCAAGCATCCACTATATTCCTTTCAAAGATGGCCTATTGACTTCTAGTCTTCTTGGTTTCTAGTGTTGCTACTTGCTATGCAGTTGCTGAAACCCATTATCATCTGTCAGGCAAAACTCATAAGTTTGTTTAAAAAAGTAATAACATACCTCTCCTCAATAACATGTTTAATTTGAGGTATAAGTTATGTCCGTATAACACAAATGGTGCAGGATAGGCTATTGTGTCAATACTTACTAATCCCTTACCATGAGCAACAGTAATAGTTACGCATACATCAAGGGCAGGGCTATTTACTCAAGATCTGATGGACAAAAAAGCAAAGAGGCAAAATCAAATTGAAAATGTAAGCATAATCTAAGACATTCGTAATTAGTCTCTCTCTCACTAATTTAGTTGGAATCAATGTAGGCCTAATGTCGCTTCCGTATCTCATTACAATAGCCTCTCCATCGCTCTCTCTCTCTCTCTCTCTCTCTCTCTCTCTCTCTCTCTCTCTCTCGCTCTCTTTCTCTCTCTCTCTCTTTTTACAGAAAATCCTCAGACATCCAGTCTCAGGCTCCAGTCACGCAGTGAATGTCTGTCTGGGGTTCGTTTCCCGAAAGCATCGTTTGCCAACTATGGTCACAAGTTCCATCGTTATCAGCATAGTTCAACGAGTCTGTTTTTCCCCCAAAACCTTATTCCAACGAACAGTTGTGTTTTAATGTTGTTTCTATGCCTATGGGGTGTTTTAAAATGGTTTAAGACAAACCATGTCTAAATTCATAAGTCAACACCATTGCTGATTATTTTCTCCTTAAAAGTTTAAAAGTGCAGAGAACCAAAGACAGTCTCAAAAGCGCGTTTTGAAATCGCAGGTGTTTTTGTCGTCACAAACTACCTTGTAACCAATCACATCAATGTGCGGTCATCAACGAGTAGATCTCTGAACTGGTGTGAGTGAGTGGAGGCAGGGCTAATTTGCACATGCATAGAACCGTATACTAAATTTGGCAAGGGTTTTGAGGTGCATTCAAGCTATTTTAAGGCATGAAGTTATTTTTTTCCAAGGAAAAAGCATTTAAATATGTCATGTTGGTGATCAAAGATTAGTTTTAGGGGATAAAATTATTGACTTCAGGAGGACTTTAATGAATCCTTATCTTGAGCAAGCTGACATTCAGTACAATCTAGGCTATCTTTTATTTCGGAAATGTCTCTTAATTTGTCAAGAGATTTACAGCACCGACGGGCTTTGGGAGAGCTAATAACCGATTGACCTGAACTCAATGTTTTTCCCTCACTGTGCCTGCACGAAAATGAAAGTTAAACCGTTTCATTTTTAATGCAGCAAGAAAGGAAATGAAGAGGGATTTCTTTAAGTTATCAAGCAAGGCATATATCCATATTAGCATATATACAAGTTATAAGCTATCAAACTAGCTGCAATTTTGCAAACTGTTGCTCCAGTTCGTGTTTCAAAATGGATAAACCAATTTACCCACATCTTCCAAACCAACTGCGTGTTCATTGTACAGGCCTACTACTGCACCTCTTTTATTAATTTACATTAATTTACTTCTTTCACTTTTCACTTTATTCACTAATTTCTTTAATATTTGCTTAATTTGTATTATCACGTGAAATGTGAACGGTTGTCCATCATCTGGAAATTGGTGCTAATGAAAATATTGGACATTTTTCTGTTTTAAAGCATGAAGATGAATCAGTGGGTATCACACAAACACAGTGCAAACTTTGCGTGAGAGTTATGCCTATAATTATAGCCTACTTCTCAAGGCTGTGCGATCGAATGTGTATTGCTCGCGTACGTGTAAAAAAACGAAGTAGCCTATACTTGCTTTATGTCTTTACACTGGAAACGCATCCCAGGAAAGTAGATCTACAGGAACAGGATTGGGCACCCCATATGTAGCATTAGTTTGATCTCAAGCATATTCATTAAAAGAAGTTATTAGTGACATCATTAACCAACATGGTTGAACAACAAATTTGCGAAAATATAGCATACGTTTAGCTGATTTTTTAATGTGACTAGCTGATTCCTTCAATGATGCATTGTATACTGGTAGTTGCAGCGAGTTACGTTGTTGTACGGGAAAGGCACCTTGCTCTTTTTCTGATGATGAATTTTTGTTGATCCTCTCCCTCAGAGGGCAAATGACAAAAAAAAAGTAGAAGAAAGAGCAGGCGAACTCTATTGCCCTTGAAAAGATATAGTACGTTCACCTAGTGATTTATTGACTAAACTATGTCTCTTCGCTGGGCAGAGAATCCATGGTGAGTGAAGAGGACAGTCATTTACGTCTAACCCTTATTATCATGCTGAAGACCTCTTCGCTGAAGCAATCTGCCTGACAGCACTCTTACTAAACAGACAACCACTATTTCTGATTACTGCTCTTACTTTACACCAGCACTCTTTGAAGCATGAATGATAAAAAGGTGGTTACAGTCAGTGAATACTAAGTAACATTTATTGTCAAGATCCAGAATGAGTTTGACAAAACCAAAAGGGCTTAAAATATGCTCTAAAGATGAAGTGTGTCATTTCTGTACCATCAGCTGCCCTAAATGAATTATAAAAAAAATGACAAACAGGTTTCCACAACACAACAGTACTGTTTCACTGCTTAGTATATTATTTGAAAAACTTTTGTGGTTTACACTTTATTATAAGGTGATGCTGTTACAGTGTAATTACACAAATAAGTGCTGTGTAATTTTCATTAATTACATCTATTTACTATAAAGTTATGTTTACGGTTATAGTTGATTGTAATTATGCATCATTTACTGTTATTACTATAGTACGTATGTAACGTGTAACTATGTCATGTTAAAAAAAAAAAATATTGCCAAATCAAAGTCATGCAATTTGACCAAAATGCATACAAAAATTCAGAAATTAAACATAAAAATAGAAATGAAATCTTAGAGAGGACCCCTGCATGACCCCTCATGACTGCATGTCAAGGTAAATAATCTATTAAAAATATCAAGTAATTTGACCTTTTTTTATAACAAGGCAAGGTTAGTCCAGATTGTAAAATTCCATGTGGTGTGACACTCCAGATATGTGGTGATATTTATATATTCATAATTCATGATAGCCTATTTGTCAACAAAAACGTCTTACCTTCAAAAATATTTTTGAAAAAAAAAAAAAAAATTATTTACATGAATGATTTTCCATTATAAAATGTTTAAAATAAATGTATTATATGTTTTACCAAAAAGTAAAGGTTACATGGACTTTATTTTAAGTTGTCCTTATCACAGTGTAATTATGCAATTAAGTACTGAGTAATATTAATTAGCAACATACATAGTGTTAGGGTTAGGATTAGGGTTGGTTAAGGGATAGTTGGTTGTAATTATGCATAATTTATATAATATAATAAGTATGTGAAACAAGGACACTGTAAAATAAAGTGTTATCCAAAATTGATTTGTACTGTGTACAGTATATCATTGGCTATGCAAAAAACGAGCTGAAATGGAATACAGAACGGTGTAGAAAAGTTCTGGGCTTGAGAGTCATGAGTTGTTGTTCTGGCCACCAAACAACACCAGCAAGTGTGAAGAATGGTACGAGACAGTGGTAGTATAGCAGGCTGGAAGGAGAACAAAAAGGAAACAAAGCAATGTGCAGAGCAGATTGGTTTAGCCAAGAGTTCGGGTATAGCGAAGCTTAAAGAGCCTGGCGCAGTAATTGGGCCACATATGAAATTCAGCATGTGTCCTTCTCTCATAGAAAATCCGAGAGCACCGTGAGAAAATTCTCCTCACTGTGCCGGAGATCGATTTCACACAAAGTGCTAAGGATTTGCTACAGAACTCACTGAAATAGACTTGGCTTGTGATATTGGACTAGGTTTGGCCTGAACCTCAGCACTTTTTTAATTGATGTTCTGTGCAAGAAGCATTGGTTTTGAGCTGAGATGCTCGAAGCTGAGACCAGCAACTCAAAACTTGCATTTAGAGGCATTGTATAGTGCTTTGCTCAAGATTTTAAGTTGTGTTCTTACTGGCATGGGAGAGACTGGCTAAATGGAAGTGATAACACTTTACAACAACTGTGCCTCTGTGGCCTTGCTAAAACATGAATTAGCCATTATTGTATAGAAACAGTATGGAAACTGTTCAACGGCTGAAAGAGCTGCACTGCAGAGGGTCATAAAAACCTCACAAACAATTATCGGACTTCCACTGCCCCCCCTTGAGGACATTTACAGGCTTCGCTGTTGCAGAAGAGCTTCTACTATCATTAAGGACAGTACTCATCCCTTTCATGATCTGTTTGCACTACTCCCACCTGGAAGACGCTAAAGAGCGCTAAAGACTCGCACTTCCAGATTTCGAAACAGCTTTTACCCAGCAGCCATTTTTTAACTGAATTCCCTCTCCCCTGTCTCTATCCTCCCACAGCTGCTTCAATAATTTTGAACGGACGTGTGTGCCGTATTTTGCAATAACATGCACAAGACACTTTAAGCTATTTTTATTGTTTTTATTGTTTTAACTTATTGTTTTTATCTGTGTTGGTATATGTCATATGGATGAATACAGTTTGTTTTCTATGTCAAATTTCATTGTATACTATGCAATGACAATAAAGGTAAAACTAAAACTAAACTATTGTATCACTCACATTGACTCTCATTGATTCTCACTCATTAGGAGTGGAGTAATTACCCTTAAATGCAGATTAGATACGTGAAGCTAGCCAAAACTTAACTTAACAAAATAGCCTTCTGGCACCATCTCGGAGCTACACTCTCAAAGGCAAAGCCTCATAAATAAAACAATATAGAGACACAGCCGCATGCCTCTAAAGTATTAACATACTGTATGTGCACTAAAACATAGAGAGAGCAATTCAAGAATGGACAAACACTGTATCTTCACTTTTGCTAATCATGTCCAGGCAAGTCTGTCTGTCTGTGCTTGGTCCAAAGCATTTTCCAGAAAATAATCGCACTGTTCACTGTCATATAGCTATCCCTCTTTCATTCCCACCTTTTCTGTGTTGAATATTTCAGTGACTCCTTTAGACCCAATTCTTTAAGATTGCATTTATTTAGCTACTAATTACCACTAGTTGGCATGCAATAGTAAGTCAATAAAATGCATAAGATCGTGTGCTTTGTCGTCACACACACACACACACACACACACACACACAAACACACACGTGTCTCCACTTTGGTAATAACGACTGCACTCCACTCCACTGCGTCTACTTCTCCGTTATATCCGAATAAAGTCGTTGAAAAAAACAAATTCCGGTACTAAAGTAGTATCTAAAAATGTATTTACCACAAAAAAAAACGATGGTAAGTGAAACGATTGGTTTTTATGGAGCTGTTCAATGAAACGAACCGATTCACTAAAATGAATCGGACCTCCATCATCTGTTCGGAGCCGCGTGACGCCCCCTGCTGTCTGATACACGAAACGCGCTGGGCAAGTTTCACACAACAACCCTGAGAGACTCCTCAAAGAAACGTGTGCTGGAATTGGACTCGGGTGATGCTCTCAACAGCGGGTTTCGTATGGTTATCGCTTGTAAGGCTACATGAAAGCTGCCGTTTTGCCCGTTCAGAGGTAAAATGAGCAGCATGGATATCCAGGATTCGGGAGAGGAGCCCTGCTTTCGCCTGGAGACCCTACCGAGCAAGAGCCCGCACCTACAGGGCAAGAGCCCGCACCTAACGTTACCGGGCAAGGCGTCTCCGCAGGTGAACAGCCGCTGGGATCAAGCGCCTCAAGTGACGGCCAACGGGATCCATGACATCGAGGATCGGATTTTACGAATTACAGGCTATTATGGCTATAACCCCGGGTACTCCAGCCACAAAAGTAAGTGTTTAAATACTCACGCAATAACAAATGTAGCCTTAGTAATGGTGTCGAGATCAAGTCTGCTCACTGTGGTGGCCTTGAACGATGAATCCATACGATGTGAATGTGGAGAAAACACACGCTGTGTGAGCGTCTCATTTTGCTGTTCACAAGTTATATGCTTGCTGCATAAATAAATCTGATCAACATATGAATTTAGTCGGCAAAACTTTCTAAGTTTTAGAATAGAATGTAGAATAAAACAGAATAGGTCAGGATGGGGTGAAACAACAGGATGTAATATGTAGCCTAGTATCGGTCAAAAGTTTGGAAAAAAATATTTTTAATGTTTTTGAAAGAGGTCTCTTACGCTCATCAAGCCTGCATTTATTTGATCAAAAATACAGAAAAAAACGTAACATTGAAATATTATTAAAATTTTAAATAATGGTTTTCTTTTACTTTAAAATATAATTTATTTATGTGCAAAGCTGTGTTTTCAGCATCATTAGGCTACTCCGGTCCTCAGTGTCACATGATCCTTTAGAAATCATTCTAATATGCTGATCTGGTACTTAGTTATTATCAATGTTGGAAACAGTTGTGCTGGAACCTGTGGTGTTTTTTTCAGAATTCATTGATGGATAAAAAGTTAACACGAACAGCATTTATTCAAAATATAAATCTTTTCTAACAAAAAATCTTTACCATCACTTTTCCACTTTAACACATTCTTGCTGAATAAAAGTAGGCTATTAATTTCTTTCCGAAAAAAAAGAAAGGAATTTACTGACCCCAACCTTTTGAACGGTAGTGTATATTGTTACAAAAGATTTATATTTTAAATAAATGCTGTTCTTTTTTTTATTTTTTTTTTTACTTTTTATTCATCAAAGAATCCTGAAAAAGTATCACAGGTTCTAAAAAAAATATAAAGCTGCAGTAGGTAACTTTTGTAAACAAATATTTGTTAAAACTGTCATTATTTCCTGACCATAGACTGTAAAAAAAAGATGGACGACGCCCCTTCGTTCTCTTCCATTGGCGAGAAGTGAAGCCCCCATAGTCCCGATATGGCGCTGACATCTTGGGACTTGAGTCTGCGCAGTTGCGATTTCGGGACCAGACATGCGCAGTAGTGAGCAGGAAGTAAAGCCGCGAAATCAACGTCCCGCTCTGGTCCCGCCCTCACTCTTACTGAATCAAGTGTAAGCACGCGTCTCTGCTGCAGAACAAACCATTATGTCGGTGTGAAATAATTAATTATAGAAATTTAGATATTAAATTTAAAGCTCCAATCTCCTCAGTACTCCAAAGATCCCGAAAAAAAGTCAGTTGTTGCTTCAGTGACTACTTTGCTCAGAGAACCTCACAATCACAGCTGTCAATCATGTACGCCACATCACCGTTTTTATAGCATCAAATAACTAAATAAAAACAAACTTATTTTAAAAGCAAACACTTGAAATTACATCAGCGTGATGAAAACTACAGTAAATGACAGAAGCTATCTTTGGAAAAAAGATATGTGAAGTGTAATTTAATTGTTTAGTTGGTCTCACGTCCCATTGAATAACACGGGGAGGCGGGGTTTATGAGCTATACTAGGACCAGTCACCGGGGGGCGATCGAGACGTTTTGGCTTCACTTTTCAGGTCTTGTGCGGCACGCTTGATCCTGACATTAGAATATGAGACAGATAATCTGTGAAAAAATCAAGCTCCTCTGGCTCCTCCCAGTGGTCCTATTGCCATTTGCAGAAATACAACGCTCCCGGTCAGAAACAACCAATCAGAGCCAGGAGGAATGTCTTAGCAGTGTCAATGAATCACGAACGAAATGACTCGAAGAAAGATTTGTTCATTTTGATGAACGAGTTCGGACAGGAGAGTCTCGAACGTGCATCACAGAACAGAGCAAGGCGAGCATTTATTTTTGAAATGACCGATCGTTTCGCTAGATAAGACCCTTATTCATCGTCTGGTATCGTTTAAAGCCCTTTGAAGCTGCACTGAAACTGTCATTTGGTCCTTGAACCGTTTGTGTCCCATTGAAGTCCATTATATGGAGAAAAAGCCTGGAATGTTTTCATCAAAAACCTTAAAAAACGTAGGGGTAGTCATGGCCTAATGGTAACAGAGTTGGACTGGTGACCCAAAGCTTGCTGGTTCGATTCCAGTACCGGCAGGAATATGACTGAGGTGTCCTTGAGCAAGGCACCGAACCCCCAATCGCTCCCCGGGTGCCACCCAAGGCTGCCCACTGCTCCGGGTGTGTGTATTCACGTTTGCAGTGTGTGTGTGTTCACTACTCACTACTCTGCTCCTAATGTGTGTGTACTTACTTGGATGGGTTAAATGCAGAGTTCAAATTCCAAGTAGGGATGGGATGGTTTGAAAATTTCATAGCACGGTTATAGTGACCAAAAAATCAATATTATCACGGTTTTGTTAAAATGAGATGGAAATGTTCAAAAACATTTCACAGCGCACATCCATGTCTCGGATCACCGTGGACGCGATCTCTGGTTTCATTCCGTGTATGTCTTGCGTCTCAGTTTTGGATTGTATTGAAAATGAAATCAGAGTAATTTAGTATTAATACTACTATAATATTGTTGTAGTGATCATATTGTCTTGACGATTGTTTTGTACACTGCAACTTACATAATGAGTTTATAAACCGGTAAGATTTAAAAACATTAACGTTAATCACAATTCAATATTTCATGCCCCTGAAATTATTTCTGTGGTAAAAAAAAAAAAATCTGTGTAATAAGTTTACTATGAATTAATACAATACATTATCCCTTAAATGTCACCCGTAGTAATTTGAACATTTCCGTTCGTCTTGGCTCAATCAAAGCCACTTGCTGTAAAACTTTTCTTCTCGGAAGCTTTACAAGTTAGATAATGAAATATTTAATCTCTAATCCATATTTTTTGTCCAATTATTTTGGTATTGAGGTAAAAGTTGACTTGCCTTGCATTCGCTAGATAACAGTGGGTGGTTGTAACCAAGATGACTTAGCAGATTTGATGCGTTTCCTTCCCCCTTTTGCAGCGACTTTCCTCTTGCAAGATCTGCAGACAGGGTACCCATCCTCGATTAAATTGCCCTCAGGACTCTTGTAACAGTCAAAATACGACCACACCACAGATTTTGTCCTCTTGGATGGCTGAAAAATCTCCCGAGCGCTGTCACTGCCTTCCGCCGTGCAAAAAACAACGTTGCATGCTCGCGCGGCGTCGTGCCTCCGTCAGACTGATTCTGGCTGGACAGGGTTTACTGCGAGTTTTCAAAATAACGATATTCAAACACGGTTTTAGTGATAATTACATTTTAAACAATAATACTAACCGTCAGGACATTTTATTGTGGTTTATCGTGAAACCGGTAATCGTCCCATCCCTAATTCCAAGTATGGGTTACCATACTTGGCCATCACGTTGTCATGATCGGCAAAGAGAACAGGAAGCAATTGCAGTACTCAGAATTTATTAGAACAAGTGCAGGCTAGGATTAGACACGGGTGTGGACAGGTAACGCAGGGACTTCGATGGTCAGAGTGCGGTGAATCCTCGTGAAGATAAGTGCCAAGACAAGACGAAACAATCCAACACCAAGACGACAAATCCACAGGAACACGATGATGGGAAAACCAGGAAACAAGACTCAACACCGACACCCAGGACATCAAACAACGATCTGTAAAAGGGAATGAGATAACGGTGAGTATTTAAGCAGTGAGGGAGATTGACTGCAGCTGGTGATGAATGATGATGATCAGCTGGAGCGGATCAAGGAATGACAACACAATCACGACCACTACACACGTACTTTCATACCACAACATAAACACGAGACGAGAAGGAAACATTGGATCAGTATACCGTGACAGTACCCCTCCTTACCTGTCGATTGTAATCATCAATCAAGGAGTGATCCAGAATGTCTCTGGCAGGTACCCAACTTCTCTCCTCCGGACCGTAACCTTCCCAGTCCACCAAGAACTGGAATCCGCGCCCCCTCCGCCTAGAATCCAGAATCCGATTTACTGAATAGGTGGTCTCCCCATCTACGAGACGCGGCGGGGGGGGGGGACAGGCGGATTAATGTGAGCATGAAACACGGGCTTAATCTTGGAAACGTGAAATACGGGGTGAATTCTCCTGTACGCAGGAGGTAAACTAAGGCGGACTGCCACCGGACTAATGATCTTGGTGACAGTGAACGGGCCAATAAATTTGGGAGCAAGCTTATTAGAGACGTAGCGGAGAGGAATGTTCTTAGTAGAAAGCCACACTTTTTGACCGACGACGTATACGGGAGGCTTCGACCGGTGGCGATCGGCCTTAGCCTTGGTGCGCGCCCCCACTTGGAGTAAAGTCTCACGGGCTCTAGTCCAAGTGCGGTGACACCTCTGGATAAAGGCGTGAGGAGAGGGGACCGCGACCTCGGATTCCAGACTGGGAAAAATTGGTGGCTGGTAACCTACACTACACTCAAACGGAGAGAGGCCTGTGGCCGACACTGGTAAGGTATTGTGGGCGTACTCCACCATGGACAGCTTTTGGCTCCATGAGGAAGGATTCTTGGATACCAAACATCGTAACACTCTCTCCAGATCTTGGTTGGCTCCCTCGGTCTGACCATTGCTCTGAGGGTGAAACCCTGAAGACAGACTAACCGTCGCCCCAAGTAATTTACAAAATTCTTGCCAAAATTTGGACACAAATTGGGGTTCTCTGTCAGAGACCACGTCCATCGGGAGGCCATGTAAGCGAAAGACGTGGTCAACGACTGTCAACGCTGTCTCCTTAACTGAGGGTAATTTGTGTAAGGGAATAAAGTGAGCCGCCTTCGAGAACCGGTCCACCACTGTCAAAACAACAGTGTTACCCTGGGAGGGTGGGAGGGCGGTGATAAAATCTAGAGCGATATGGGACCAGGGTCTCGAAGGGACTGGCAGCGGTTGGAGGAGCCCATCTGGGGGTCGATTGGAAGTCTTACCAGTGGCACAAACTGAGCAAGCCAAAACAAAACTGTGAATGTCACGAGCCATAAGTGGCCACCAGATTCGTTGCTTAACTAAAAACTTAGTATGATTAACTCCTGGATGACAAGCTATGTTGGAACAATGGCCCCACCGGATGACGTCTGACCTTAATCTTTCCGGCACAAATAAACGACTCAGTGGACATTCGGGTGGAGGCGTTACCCCTTCTAAGGCCTTCTTGACCTTCGATTCGATCTCCCATACGAGTGTGGAAACAAATAGGGTCTCCGGTAAAATGCACTCGGGAGTAGATGGGCGTTCGGAGCGATCTAAAATACGAGACAAAGAATCGGGTTTGATGTTTTTAGAACCCGGGCGGTACGAGAGAGAAAAATCAAAACGACTGAAAAAAAGTGCCCACCGAGCCTGCCTTGAGTTCAATCTCTTGGCTGTTCTGATGTACTCTAAGTTCTTGTGGTCGGTCCAGACGATAAAAGGTACCCCCGAACCCTCTAACCAATGTCGCCATTACTCCAACGCTAACTTGACTGCCAACAACTCCCTGTTACCAATGTCGTAATTGCGTACGGCTTGGGATAAACGATGAGAAAAAAACGCGCAAGGATGCATCTTATCGTCTGTGGGAGAGCTCTGGGACAGAACTGCTCCTACCCCCACCTCTGACGCATCGACCTCCACCACGAACTGCCGTGAATAGTCAGGGGCAACGAGGATGGGAGCTGGAACAAAGCGGCTCTTGAGGTTAGCAAACACAGCCTCGGCTGTATCTGAACACCTGAACGGAGTTCCGGGGGAGGTCAAGGCAGTCAGAGGCGCGGCTAGCTGACTGAAGTTGCGAATGAATCGCCGATAGAAATTGGCGAATCCCAGAAACCTCTGTAGGGCCTTACGGGAATCTGGACCTGGCCATTCTACCACAGCCTTAACCTTGTCAGGGTCCACACGCATTCCCTCAGACGAGATGATGTGTCCTAGAAAAGGAACAGACTGTGCATGAAATTCGCATTTCTCCGCCTTGACAAAAAGCCCATTCTCTAACAACCTCTGAAGCACTTGTCGTACGTGTTGCACATGTTCCTGGAGAGACGAGGAAAATATCAATATGTCATCCAGGTAAACATATATGAATTGATCTATCATGTCTCGCAACACGTCATTGACAAGTGCCTGGAAGACTGCTGGGGAGTTGGACAGCCCGAAAGGCTTGACCAAATATTCAAAGTGTCCCCTGGGGGTATTAAACGCAGTCTTCCATTCATCCCCCTCCCTGATGCGGACCAAATGATAAGCATTACGCAAGTACAATTTCGTGAAGATGGATGCTCCCTGCAACCTCTCGAAGGCTGAAGACATCAACGGCAAAGGATAAGTATTCTTTACCGTGATGTTATCCAACCCTCTGTAATCAATACAAGGTCGCAGAGATCCATCCTTCTTCCCCACAAAAAAGAACCCCGCCCACGCTGGAGAAGAGGAAGGCCGGATGAATTTGGTTGCCAGAGAATCAGAAATATATTTCTCCATAGCCTCCCTTTCTGGAATAGAAAGGTCATGACCTTTCATGCTACTGACCTTCAGGTCAGTACCATGACCTGAAGGTCTTCCTTCAGGTCATGGTACTCCGCAGGCACGTTAGACAGATCCCCTGCATCCTCCTGAAACACATAAACAGGCACAGACGGACAAGCAGACACAAGACAAGACTTATGACATTCCTTGCTCCACTCCAGTATAGCCTTGTGCTGCCAGTCCACTCGGGGGTTGTGACGGATGAGCCAGGGGTGACCAAGAACGACGGGTGCCAACGGTGAATCCAGGATATAAAAAAAAATAGTCTCAGTGTGATTGCCAGAAGTGATGAGGGTAATATCTTCAGTGGTGAATGAGATGGTGGGAAGTTCTTGGCCATTTAGTGCGTGTACAGCAATCTTCTGAGTGAGTGGTCTGAGTGGAATTTGAAACTTGTGTGCAAAAATACTGTCCATGAAATTACCTTCAGCCCCAGAGTCCAGAAGTGCTTGACAATCGTGCTGGTGAGTTGACCATCTCAGTCTTAACGGGTGGAGTGTAGATGTGGATGAGGTCTTCTCGGCGGAGATCCCACCCGATAGTAGCCTCATACTTACTATCGGGCTTGGCCTTTTACCGGGCAGTTGTTCGCGAAATGTCCTGAGCCTCCACAATATAGGCAAAGGCCCTGGGACCTCCGCCTCTCCCTCTCCTCCCGGGAAAGCCGAGCTCGACCCACCTGCATGGGTTCGTGATCGAAGACGGGGCTGACCACGTCCCTGCCGCTGGACCGTTGCCCCTCAATCCCTCCAGGAGGACGGTTGGATGCCACTCTGCCTCCGACTCGGGAAAGTCGCGCATCTACCCGTAGGGCCAGCTCTATGAGTCCGTTCAATGACGTAGGTAGTTCCAGGGCGTAGATCTCTCGTTGGACGCGGTCAGCCAACCCATGCAGGAACATGTCCCACTGCGCCTCCTCGTTCCAACGACATTCGGCCGCCAGGGTTCGGAACTCGATGGAAAAGTCCGAGACCGACCTCTCCCCCTGACGAAGGTCGGCCAGCACCCTGGCGGCTTCTCTCCCCGCGACGGCTCTGTCAAAAACTCGTCTCATCTCTGCGGAGAGAGTTTAGAACGAGGCGCAGCAAGGGTCTTGATTTTCCCACACCGCCGTTCCCCATAACACCGCCTTTCCGGTCAGTAACGTGATGACAAAAGCCACCTTGGCTTGTTCACTCTGGAACGTTCTGGGCTGTAGGGCGAAATGCATGGAACATCTTGTCAAAAACGCATGACAGTAAGCAGACTCAGCCGCATAGGGCTCCGGAACCGGTAGGCGTGGCTCAGATGGCACGGGGAAGTCCATTGGTGTGGGGGAAACGGCTGATGTGGGCGGCGCAGCGGGAGCACGAAGAAGTTGGACCTGCTGGGTGAGCTCGGACACCTGCGTTACCAAAGCTTGAATCGCACGACCCGTGTCATTGAAATTCCTTTCGTGAGAGTCCATTCTTATGACGCTGTGGTGGACGAACTCATCCAGCGAGGTAGGTGTCTCTCCTGCAGCTTCCCTGGAATGGTCAGATCGTTCTGTCATGATCGGCAAAGAGAACAGGAAGCAATTGCAGTACTCAGAATTTATTAGAACAAGTGCAGGCTCAGGATAAGACACGGGTGTGGACAGGTAACGCAGGGACTTCGATGGTCAGAGTGCGGTGAATCCTCGTGAAGATAAGTGCCAAGACGAGACGAAACAATCCAACACCAAGACGACAAATCCACAGGAACACGATGACGGGAAAACCAGGAAACAAGACTCAACACCGACACTCAGGACATCAAACAACGATCTGACAAAGGGAATGAGATAACGGTGAGTATTTAAGCAGTGAGGGCGATTGACTGCAGCTGGTGATGAATGATGATGATCAGCTGGAGCGGATCAAGGAATGCAAACACAATCACGCCCACTAAACACGTGCTTTCATACCACAACATAAACACGAGACGAGAAGGAAACATTGGATCAGTGTACCGTGACACACGTGTCACTTTCACTTTCACTTTTAATTTCTTTTCGACTGAAGAAAAAAGACATGGACATCTTGGATGACATGGAGGTGACTAAATTAGCAAAAGTTTTTTTTAAAAGTGAACTAATCCTTTAACGTTATCTTAGTAGCTATTAATAACTTATAGAAAGAGTGCAACGTTATAAAGTTACATGTATTGCAAAATACATAATGATGTGAGGACCAAGTTTGTAGTCAAAGTATCGGCAGGCCATAGTCAATGTAAAGCATATTGTTGATGTTTCGTCCCTATTAGTGAATGTTCCATAACTGTTTATAATCCGCCGTCATCGGTAGTCCTGCTTACTAGCCTGCGCGTTCACGGCAGGCTCCGCTGTGGAGGGAGGAGCTGTGGAGGGAGGAGCTGTGGAGGGAGGAGCTGTGGGGGAGGAGCTGTGGAGGGAGGAGCTGTGGAGGGAGGAGCTGTGGGGGAGGAGCTGTGGAGGGAGGAGCTGTGGGGGAGAAGCTGTGGAGGGAGGAGCTGTGGAGGGAGGGCTGTAGCGCAGCAGAGAGCAAGGGGGTTGGACCTGTAAGTTGTGCTTGTCCAAATTTTCAGGCTAAGTCAACATTTTCTCAAAACTCCCTACTGCAGCACAACTGTTTCTAAAATTGATAATGACTGAGTATCAAATCAGCATAATATAAGGATTTCTGAAGGCTCATGTGACACTGAAGACTGAAGTAATGATGCTGATTCTTAAAATTTGAAAAGTCTGTTGGTTTATTTGTATAGTTTGCATAGTTATTACGTTCCTGCGTATTTTGCGTGAATGAGGATTGGTGTTTGGACAGATATTGTGTTTTGCGGTAGTATGCCATATGGAACAGTTGCCACTGACCGCTTTAACATCCGCAGTGGGGCTCGACAGCCTTAGTCAAACGGGTTGGCGCGTATGGTCGGGTTGTGGAGAGTTTGTGAGAGATTGTGGTTAGGTCACATGTGAACTACAAGGAAGGAGCAACCTTAGAAGCAGGAGGGATGTAAAGGTCAGTAAGCTGGGCTGAGTTGAGTGGGGGACGGAGGGGGGTGACTCTGGGACGCCAGAGTCACTGTCGAGCCCTCTTGAGGTGTCGTGGGCTAGTCGACGAAACACTGAGGACGGAAGGTGCCCACTTGAAGACCCTAGAGATACTAGGGTCCTAGAGATACTAGGGTCCCCTACTCTGCTCAGTCCAGACGGTTGTCATGAGGGGACCGCACTGTGGTTGCAGCCGTTGTGTGTGCAAATACACTGCAGCTATTAACACCAGACAGAAGGAGATTCACATAATTTTTGGAAAGAAGCGTAATTGGATGGAGAAGCATAGGTTACTGTAAAGCTACGTCTTAGTTGGTGCTTATCCTGGCGAAAGCCGAGTACAAATCAGCATGAAGTTTTAACATCTACTCTCGTGTAATCTAAATCATAAATCTGAAAATTCAGCTTTGCATCACATAGATAAATTACATTTTAAAGTATATTCAAACAGAAAAACATTATTTTAAATTGTTATAATATTTCACAATATTACAGTTTTTCTGTATTTTTGATCAAATAAATGCAGGCTTAATAATACGTTTTATTTATATAGTGCCTTTCCAGGGCGCTTTACAATAAACAAGCAACAATAATGGCAATGGACAATGATAACAAACAAAACAACAGTAGGTAGATGAGAGTAAAAGTACAGTAAAAGAGAATTATGTAGACAGGGCAGCATACAGCAGAATACAATCAGATGCACGAAAAGTCATCAATGGGCTTGATGAGCATAAGAGACTTCTTTGAAAAACATTAAAGATAGTAATGTTTCCAAACTTTTGACTGTTACTGTACATAATATGAAGGAATAAAAATGGAAATTAGATTTGAAAAACTTAAAGTAAAATGTAATAGATATATAACAATAAAAGATATAATAATAAAATGCCACTTTGCTTTAGATAGTTTAGATCCATCAGTGAAGTAAATTATGTCAACAAAATATAAATATCTCACAAAAGTCTGCAGACAATTGTGTTGTAGGCTAAACAAATTTTTATTGGCTTATGTTTTATGAATGAATTTTGTTTACAAATAAAGCTAATCATGTGGCATACTCATATATGCAATGATAATAAGCCATTGTGCAAACAAGTAAACAAGAAATCACAAGCAATATATAAAGCAAGAAGTGTGATCCAACAGAATGCAACAGTAGTAGACACTGATTTATTGAACACCTTATAAAATGACAATGTGAGTAGAGTGATGATTGGATCCTAATTATAGGTCTCTGTGCCTTTCCTGAATTTCAATACCCTCAGTCTATTGTAATGCAATCGAAAGAGTCTTGACACAGGACAGATTTAAGGTTCTGCTTTTGTTAGCAGCATGCAGGATTTAAATGAGCGGTGGTGTAGTGGCCTGTGTCTCTGGTGTGCCGTTATTACACTGGTGCAGTATGTAAGTACATGAATCATGTGTAATGAATATCAATATGTATTTGTGGATGCATTTGTGTGTGATGAAGTCCCAGAGGACGATGGATGGTAACGATAAATCTGTACTGCATTCATCTTTGCCACTCCCACATCACACATAACGGGCTGTGCCAGATATGTCAATTAAAACAACAACAAAAAACAATCACATTGGAATTGTTTTCCAAATGAAGACACACAAAAAAGTTATTCCTATTAGCACTTAGTTAAAAGTTAAAATTACTGTGATCAGCCAAATATAACCCAAAAAGGTTTTTCAGAAGTTTTTTTATGCAAAGGTGTCATATTGAAATGTCCTCTGAGACTATGTTTTAAGACCTGACTCAGCACCAGTGTTGGGGAAAGTTACTGTGGTAGCACTTTATTTTACAGTCCTGTTCCCCATACATACTATGTACTTATTATATTAATTACAGTAACTGGGATATAATTAGGTACTAACCCTGAGCCTACCCTCTAACCTTAACCCATTTAGTTACCTTATATTACCCAGTACTTTCTTAAGTACACTTCAAGTACAAGTACTGTAAGTATACATAAGTGCACATGCAAATAAAGTACAACCGTTGCTTAAAAAAAATAAGTGTTACAATATTGCAATACTCCCTGAAAAAGAACTGATTTCTTTACTTAGTTACATTTTATAGAAATTAATGCATTACATTATTTTTGCATTCATTTTATTGTTTTGCTTTTTCTCAACTGGGCTGAGCTTGCTTGTTAGTTTTGTAATAACAAAAAAAAACGAAAGTTATAATTTTGGCAAATGTATAGGCCTTTTCACAGCAAAGGAAATGCAAATTCAATCAATAAACAGGAAAACAAAGTAACTTGCATTACTCTATCCTCCATCCTCTGTATCATCATTTCGCTTTTTCCTCCTCACTTTAGGACTTTTTGACAATGCAAGGTGCTCAAAGGATACAAAAGAGACACTGCACCCCTCTTTCCTACCTTTAGGTGTCACTGCTGGACATTGTTATTTTGTTAATTAGGTGCACTAAATGCTCAGTGTATTTCGTTATGTTATATTTGTTTTATTTTTGTTCTATATTATGAAAAATCCATAATCTCTGATGAGATGTGTGTTCCGTGTTGTAATGTCTGTTTTTGTTTTGGTCAGTGTGATCCCGCCCACTGCCAATTTACCTGATAATAATTTGACACCCCGGGTTGCCAGTTTGCAGCGATGGAAGCCACGGAAGCCAGCAAACGAACTGGGTCAGAGATTAGATTCTACCGGACCTAAAAAGCCTCAGCGTCCATCTAAAGAGCTCTAGGACCAGTGTTATATGAAAACACGGATACATGAACTAATCAACTTACAGTGTATGGCTCATCACTTTCCATTGTCCATGGCCGTTGCAACATCCTGTTGCATGTCTTCAATCTGGCAACCCACGTGAGCGTTGAGTCTGAGAAGGATGGAGCGGGAGAAACAACCCTCTCCAATATTTAGAATTTGGATCAATTTAAAAACTAGCTGTAAATATTACATATTACACCTTTAATGCATAATGCCATGGTGTTTTTACATGTACATCTGGTCACAAGTTCTCACAACACATCATAAGTATGATGTGTAAAAAAACGCTTCATAACACGCATTTGAACTAACACAAAACTTTTCAAAGCACTTAATTTCTATGTTAATTCTGAGAGTATATTTACTTCCGGTTCTATTATAGACTGTAAAAAAATATGGACGACGCACCTTCACTCTCTTCCTGTCACGGCTCGAAGGAAGGACGACGGAGATGAAAGTATAAATAACACTTTCTTTAATATAGCAAACTCCGGAACAGGCAAACGGGTGAGACAACGTGTATAACACAAACAATACCGGACATTGAAGTGAAGACAGGCAGGAACTTAAATACACAGTGAAGATGATTACAAAATGACAGGCAGCTGTGAGGGAGGTGATCAGTGTCCATGGATACAGATTAGTGGCGGGAAACTCAGACGGGGAACACGCGTGGCAAATCAAAACAAACAGAAAGTCCAAAGAAGCCTAATGGTGACACTTCCATTGTAGAGAAGTGAAGCCGCCAATGTCCAAATATGGCGCTGACATCTTGTAGCCGGAGTCTGTGCTGTAGTGAACATGAGGTATAGCCGCGATATCAAGGTCCCGTTCACAAGGTCCCGTCCCATACTGTGGTATACAGTTTACTGCTGAACAACTCATTATGTCAGTGTGAAATAAACAGTTATGGAAATATAGAAATTAAAGTTAAAGCTCCAATCGCCTCCCGAAAATCCTGAAACAGTCCATTGGTGCCTCAGTGACTACTTTCCTCAGTGAAGCTGTCAATCTCAGCTGTCAATCAAGACGTCACACTCCTGTTTTTATAGTATCAAATAGCTAACTAAAATCAAACTTATTTTAAAAACGAACGCTTGAACTTACATCAGCGTGATAAAAACTACCTAAAATGACAGAAACCATCTTTGGAAAAAAAAGTGTAATTTGTTTGTTTAGTTTGTCTCACGTCCCTTTAGATTACAGTGAGTGGGCGGGGTTTATGACCTGTACTGCATCTGCATCTGAGACTTGTGACACACTTCTTATGCGCATTTTCAAAATGCACATCAAAATAGTTGGATGGAAAACCGATTGAGATTCCGCATGTTCCGTTACCTCTCCCTACCTGCTTTGTCAGAAACAGTCTGTTGGTGTCATCTGTTGTCTTCTGACCTCTCATTTTGGAGATGCCAGAGTCAGTGATCATCTAAATGTATCTGCAGCGGTCGCTGTGACTGCAGACCACCTCGCCGAGAGCTATTTTTAGATACAAGTCTAATGAGACTCTTCTGATCTGCTTAGCCAGAGCGGCGCTGGTAACTGTGGGCTCACATGGGAGTTTTACAGACTTCAGAACGGACAGCTGACGCAAGTAATCGTCCTTGAATCAACTTAAAAAATAAAAATAAATAATGCTCACACTTCAAGTCAGTGTTATTTTAGTGGAATTTTAATGATCATTTTGTTTTTTTATACAGTGTTTATTATTTTTAAATTCATTTTTTTCTACTTTAGTTACTATTTGGTAACACTTCACAATAAGATTCCATTGAATATAAAAAATTAGGAGGAGACTTTAAAGTAGCATAATAGGGGCAATTTATTATTTAATGCACTAACTAACATTAACTAATACATTTGTTACATACTAACAGCAATACATTTGTTACAGTATTTATCTGTCTTTGTGAATGTTTCATTGTTAGTTCATGTTAGCTCAAGTTCAAACCTTACTAATAATTAAAACTATTTCTAATTAAAGTTAGTACACAGACCAATCAGAACACAGTTTAGAGATGATTCATAAATAATTTTAGTATTTTCAATGTAGTGAATTCCTTTTTATTTAATAAAATGTTTGCATAATTTGTGTTATCCCCTGTTCATGCAAAGTCATCACAAAATGATAAGGATTTACGCTAATGTTGTCCAAAACCCCACTTTGCCTGGGGCCTTTCCAAACTTTTTGGACATCTCTGTAAACTTCTCTTACAGTCATTGAGATTATCAGACATGTTACTAACTTTTCTGGGTCTGTGGAGGTGAACTTAAGTCATTATCATAAAACCTCTTAAAACCTTTTTCAGTCTTAGTAAATCACTGATCTGGGATTGTTCATATGCTGCAAAATCAGCACGAAATTGACTGAATGCTTTATACTTTGTGCACTCTTGTGCTGCCCCCATCTGGTCATTTGACATATATACTTTCACTCGTTCATTGATTCAGGCTGATGTAGTGATGGTCAAAATTGTGAATCATTGTACTTCATATTTTCATATTTTACTTCAGATGTGGCTGACTCTGAGAGTAGCTATCAATACGGATCAAGGCTAGAGGGGGTAAATCTTAATCATATGCACATTTGCAGCTACCAGGGTTCAGTTAGTGGTTAGCATTAGGGTTAGGGAATTACTATTTGGCCATAACGTATAGGTTTGAGTTCAGAGAGGAGCTGCAACCCCTTTGCCTGAACACAAGGTGTCACTCCTCTCTTTTTACAGTGGTTGTACAGAGGTATAATATACCTGTAGAAAGCTAACTGTTATTCCTATTTGTGCAGCCCTTAAAGAACCAATATAGAACATGGCCATTTTTGCTTATGGGCACTTATTTACTTTTTTTGTGAGCCAAACACCTGAGCCATAAAATATGATATATTATTTTATATGGCATAGAAACAGTTTTTGCCTGTATGGGGCTGTAGTTACACCATGTACCAGCAGGGCTTAAAGGTAGGGTAGGCAATTTCAGAGAGGCTAGCAATAGCAAACTAGCTTCGAAAGCATAAGACCCCACCCTCCCTTCAGAGTGTCTTCAAAGACACACATCCTCTAAAACAAATGAACGCACACTAGGGCTGCACAATTAATCGAATTTCTAATCGCGTTTACGATTACGGATGCCACGATTACGTAATCGTTCAAAGCCGCGATTACAAAAGAAAATCCACTCTGCGTGTGTGTTTAGAGCATAATAGGTTGTTTGCAGTCACGTGACTGTGTTGACGAGCGAAATTCAGATGGAGGGCAGGTAGTGAAGAACGCAATGGACGAGATGGAGGAAAGTCCGTACTGTACTACTTTAGACGCTATTACAAGATAAATATATAAACAAAAAATCTAAACATATGTTGGACGTGATCCTTACGTTATGAAGAGGACCGATTTTCAACTGAATTGAAAGATTTGCCTGCCATTGAGGCGGTAGATATCAGCAACTACCTCGTCTCACAGACATACTTTGACTTTACAAAGTTCAAAGGCTGGTACGTTGCACAAACAGACACATAAGCTGTATTAACTCAGCTTTGACGAAGTGATCACTGACACACACGGGTAATTTCCCATTCGGCTCCTCCCGACCGCAGACGTTTTATGCCGCTCAGTGACTGACAGTGATATGTTGACAGGAAGGTAGGACCGAATGCAATGATTGGACGATAATTGTTTGGTCCTGAGACTTCCACAGAAGATATATGTACATGTTTTAATGTTTAGACCACTTCTATTATTGATTGCTATAGGGCTGCAACTAACTATTATTTTGATAAATCAGATAGCTATCCGATCTGAGAAAATGCATGAAGTGGCCAGGTGTAAACAGCCCCAACTTGGGGCGCACACTTTTTTCTGCCGTTGATTGATCTGTAGGTACTCTCTGCCATTTCGCGAGTGACTGTGTTGTCATGAAAGTGACGTCATCAGTAAACGCTCCCCGTGACGTAAGCAGACCAACTAATCAATAATGACATTCGTTGACAACGATTTTCATAATCGATTTTATCGATTAGTTGTTGCAGCCCTAGATTGCTATCAGATGTGAAGGGAGTTTTAACCTGTATAGCAACAAGTGTTTATAAAAAAAATTGCTTACCCTGCCTTTAACTACTGAAACTAACCAGCTGAACATTGATCCGTAGATCCAATTCACTGGTTCAAACCGCAAGATGTTTTGATAGCTAATTATCTGAAAATTTGAGATATATCCAGCTGCAGAACTGCAGCGCCAGTGGTTTCAGAACAACAGAATGGAAGTGGGGGGCGGAGCTTATACATAGGGCTGGGACAGTTACCGCATTACCGCAATACTACGGTCACGTGAGTCCAACCGCGGGTCTGAGCTCGTCACCGTCATCACCGCAAAAAACAAACAAAAAAAAACAAAACAAAATTGGCCTTCACATGTGTGCTCGTTGTGTCTAATGACATGGATTCATTGATTCTAATGACATGGATTATGTCTAATGATATTGTGTCTTACACGGATTCAAGGTTTTCTAAACAAAACTTCAAAAGATGGAGCAAATACGATCTTTCGTGAGTTGGGGAGAGTAATGTTCCATGACACATAACAACATTACATTCGTATTAGATATGCGCGGATGGGCTATTATTATTTCATCCACAACCGCATCACAAAACTCATCATCTGTCCGCCATCCATCCGCACCAACGTTTCTTGATCAATTTTCGAAACCGCATCTGCTGACTGTTTTAAGGTCTAGAGTGATGCAAGGCGCTGCTGCCGCGAGGCTAGAAAGCTCTTGACTGTTCTAGAAAGCAGACTGATCAAATGGAGCAAAAATATTTAAAGACTAAATTCCCTAGTATAGCCTACTGGCTATGTTGTATCCCCAAAATATCAGCACTGAAGTCCGTCTCCCATCGGCGCACAGGGATACAAATAAATAAATAAATAGCATATAACGCACATCGGCAAACCTGACCTTACCTGACTAGGCTACTCTAGCCTAAAATTTTATTATTTCGTTTTGAATTTTGTTTAAAAGTAGACATTTTAAGCTTTCTATTTATTTCTCATGTCTGTGAGGCAAATAGGCCTATAGCCTATACGCCGAGTTTCGGTTTATTTATGAGACTAGCTCCAGTTCCTCCTGATTAAATGTCTGCTATATTTGCTTCTTATTTATTAATTCCAGACAATTAGTTAATGAAACAGTGATTCAAATTAAGATACAATTTATACAAAACGAAATTTAATTTAAAGAAAGGCTTTCTACAAAACAAAACTTAATAAAGTGGTCAAAATCATGTCTGACCCATCTTATGATCCTATCTTACTCATGCTGTTCACTTTTCATATAATCAACATAGATTAAATAAAAATAACATTATATTATGTAAACATAAATATGGAATATAATTTTTGTAATTAAGACATGTTGGAAAAGGTGTTCATCTTTCATTTCCAATGTGAACATCATAATGTATTCTCCTGAAAATGATGAATTCAATGCGAATGTATCTGAGAACATTCTTAAATAAGGAAATCTATTCAGTGATTGGTTCATGCCAAATTACTGCTTGATGAAAATTTGACTTTCAATTCGTGCTTGTTTTTTTTCGGATGTAGGTGACAATATTTCACAAAGTCTGTCTAGCGCGATAGTCTAGCGGGGGGAGGGCAGGGTGTATTTAAAGCAGTTTACCGCTATACCGCGGGAATGTCTTGCTTTTCAACCGCAGATTGAAAAAATCCATACCGCCCCAGCCCTACTCATACAGTCTCGCTACCTATACTTTTAATTTTATTTCATTTGACTGTATTATGTGATAATATTATATTTGTGTAATTAATGTGTTGTTACAAATAGTACTTAAAGACACATAGTAAGGACATTTATTTAATGTCAAATATAGTTATTCATATAAAATTCAAAATAAACATTTAATCCAAAGCCTCTATATGAAAACCAGTAAGACATCTGACAACAGACCAAGCATGAAAATTCTGTAAATTAGTTAAATGATCAATGCTAAAATGCCTTGATTATTAGGGCATAAAAAGTCATATTTATAAGATAAAAAGCCAAAATTATGAGATACTATGTCTTAATTATGAAATAAACAATTATTTCATTAAGAAGTTAAACAACATTGTCATAGTTATGACTTTGTATTTCATAAATAATTTCTACTCTTTGTCATAATTATCTTATAATTCTTGTTATCTCATAATTGACTCATAACTGTGACTTTATCAGATAATTATAACTTAGTATGACTCATTATGACTTTTTATGTCATGATTATGACATGATTTTAGAATCTCGTAAAATCAATGTTTTATGCTATAATTGACATTCTAATTATTATTTTTATGTGGCGGAAATTGGCTTCCATAGTTGTTCACATTGTTAACAGGAAAGACCAGGTGGCGTCCAAACAGCGGAAGTCTGACCATTAGAATTTCTTTTTGAAAGCTTTACTGAGCCTGAATTGATAAAGACAAGAAAGTATATATTTATGGAGATCACGCAGCTCCTCGGCTCTTGTAAGCCTTTTATGGGGTTTTGACCGATTGGTTATGAAGTGTGTGTAACACTCAGCGCGTGGGTGCACTATTCTACACTTGTCTCGCACTCATCTCGTAGAACGCAGCTAATAGACGTGCATAAAGGATGCAGCAGGTCTGTGGACAATGGTGGAGGAACATGGCACTGATCTAAATGACAAAGGTGCTGAATGGGGCCGCGGTGGCAATATCGAAGGTGGAACACAAGGGCCAGGCGTTGCTATGGCAGGGATGAGAGAGGAGGGGGGCGTTGGGACGAAACAACAGGCATCTCAAATGGCAGGTGTCCGTTTGAAAAATGAGACCTCTGCTGAGTATATTTTCTGAGTATAGTGGGATTTTCCCTACAGGAGCGCATGAATTCTGTCGCTTAATGGAAGTAGATTATATTTTAGTGAGTGCAATACATTAATAATAGCCTAAATCAGCAAGAGAAAAGTTAAGTCATTAAAAAAGCTCTGGTTTCATTTTTTCCTTGGCATCACATTATTCACAAAATATATGCAGTCCTGAGACAAAATCCATCATCAAGTATCTGTGAATATGTAATATAATCTTCTGCTTCAACTGCGGAAATATAATCTATCTTTTAAGATTTCTCCCTCTGCATGTGCTGCAAACACAGGACAGATATTGATAAAGATACACACATGATTGAATGCAAACTCCACACTTTCCACCTGCCTGGAGGAGATAAAGACGTGGATGGCGGCTAACTTTTTGTAACTCAACAGCTTAAAAACGGAAGCCATTCTTGTTGGCACTCCGCACCAGACCCGGTCATCCTCCATCACCAGCATCACCTTCTCTGGTCATGACATCCACCTCTCTTCCTCAGTCACAAACCTTGGTGTTAGAATGGACCCTCACTTGACCTTTGAGGCCCACATTAAACATCTTTGTAAAAACTCTTTCTTTCATCTTAGGAACATTGCAAAACTTTGCCCAATGCTCACTTTCCCTTACTGCCGAAAAACTTGTCCATGCCTTTGTTTCCTCCAGGCTGGACTATTGCAATGCCCTCCTTATCGGGATCCCAAGCAAGAACATCAAGCAGCTGTAGTACATCCAGAACTGTGCGGCTAGGATCCTGATGGGCGTACGGAAGTACCACCACATTAAACCCATCCTCAAATCCTTCCATTGGCTTCCTGTCCAGTACAGGATTGAATTCAAAGTTTCCCTTTTGTCCCATCAGTGCCTCAATGGCTCTGCCCCCCTATATCTCAAACAACTCATCACTCCTCTTTCCTCGTCACGCCATCTTCGCTCTGGACAGCCCAACCTCCTCCAGCCTTTGAGGACAAGGCTTCGTACTATGGGTGACCGTGCCTTCTGTTCAGTTGCACCCAGTCTGTGGAATGCTCTCCCTATCCATCTAAGGGCCCCACAGACTGTGCACTCTTTTAAAAAAGGTCTTAAAACCCATCTTTTTAGAAAAGCCTTTTAGGGCTAAAAGTGTTATTTTAATGTTTCTGTTTATATTATATTTTGTATTTGTAGCACTTTGAGGTCATTGAATTGATGTAAAGTGCGTTATTATTATTAAACTCAGTTGACTGGAGGGAAAGGGTTTTACGTGCAGAATTCAGTCTCGACTTCATTCAAAGCCACTTGAAAGCAAGCCTGCAACCTTAGCCGAAAAAAGCATAACCTCGCTAACGCAGCGATACGCAGGGAAAGAGACAAGAGGCCGTTTTTTTAATGGATGTCAATGGAGGAGAGGCTTCACAACGCTGAATAAATCGCTTCTGTGAGGAAATAGCTGCATTTAATAAATTGACAGCCTATCCGCTAATCTTCAACATGTTTGCACTTAAACATTAGTTTTGGATATATCTGTAGAGAAAAAAATGCTTTTTGATAAGAGAAGTCATGGAAAATTGCGCGACAGGTATGATTCAGTTTATGGAAATTCAATGCCGTCAAGGCTGTAATGTGATTGGTTATCAAGGCACTCATGATCCAAGTTAGCCGTTAGACTTTTTCCAATGGTAGAGCCCACGAATCCTTGTATCTACCAATATAACCATCTCTGCTTCATCCAAAACTTTTCCCTTTTGCTGTAAAAAGCAGTCTTTTATCAGCATTTCTTCTTGCCCATTGTGCGCCATGTTTGTTTACTCTAAAGTTAAGTTTGACCACGAGAGATTTTGCAAATTTCCCGTGTTCACAGTTGGGACTCTGGTCGTTTGTGGGAACAAAACTCTGAACAAAACTGTGGTCTGTCACATTTTGAAAATCTGATAAGATATTTTTTAAATCTTTTAGTGTAGGCCTGCCTTTCGACAAATAGCTGAAAATTCACTTTTGCCATGAATAAATTACATTTTAAAATAGATTAAAATAGAAATGCAGCATTGATGACCATAACAAACAAAACAAAAAAAGTAAAAAATACAACAAAATAAAACTACCATCTCAAAACGTTTAAACGGTAGTGTTTAGACATGTTATGGGTGTCTAACTGGAACATACCCATAATGCAATTACCTACACCTGTGTTTACTCTAATAGGACACCTGTGTGAACTAAAGGGGAGTTGACTTATCCACCCACTAAAAAACACCTTGGGAGCAGTTTTTACAAAAATGAGGAAAGTGAAGATAGCCCCAATAGAAAGTTTAGCATCATCTGTTTCCAGGTGAAATGATGCAGATACACAATGCAATAAAATCCACACATTTTAAATGTGGCTTAACTGTCCAAATACTTCTGGGGGCCAGTTTTTTTTTTACGATCAACTCAGTTCAGTGTCAATTTGACAGTGCCAGATCTTTTTGTCACTAATGGAACAGTTTGTTTCAAACTGTAGTCAAATGTGTGATCAATTTCAATTTCCTAGTCAGATTGTAGCAGTAGGCTATGTGTACTTGAGTTAACTAGATGAGTGGGTGTATATGTTTGTTGTTGTATGTTTTTGTGTGTGTGTGTGTGTGTGTGTGTGTGTGTGTGTGTGTGTGTGTGTGTGTGTGTGTGTGTGTGTGTGTGTGTGTGTGTGTGTGTGTGTGTGTGTGTGTGTGTGTGTGTGTGTGCATATAGGCTACATTGTAATAAATAAATAAAAATACAATTTTAATAATTAAGTAATTATATATTAAAATTATTATATTAATTAATAATGTTTATGAAGAAATTTTATTCAAAGAGACCAATGGCTGGTCCACATAACACACACACACACACATATATATATATATATATATATATATATATATATATATATTATTCACACATTCATTAATATACTTTTAAGTAATATACATTCACTGGTCAGTTTATTAGGTACACCTTGCTAATACCACGTTGAAACACCATTTTGCCTTCAGAACTGCCTTAATTCTTCATGGCACAGATTCAACAAGGTACTGGAAACATTCCTCACAGTATTTGGTCCATATTGACATGAGAGCATCACACAGTTGCTGCAGATTTATCAGCTGCACATCCATTCTGCGAATCTCCCGTTCCAGCACATCCGGATCTGGTGACTGGAGGCCATTTAAGTTAAGTTGCTGCCATGTGATTGGCTAATTAGATATTTGCATTAACAAGCAGTTGGACAGGTGTATCTAATAAAGTGGCGAGTGAGTGTATTATGTAATGTTTTAATGGAACTGCAAAAACTTGGCATGGCAATTTTGTAAATGGAGCTTGAGGTAAGTAGTTTTAAGTTTTAGCACCCTGACGCATTGATCAATATGCCATTTCATGTTGCATTTTTATTGGCTAGTCAGTAGACGTAGGTCATTGCAACAAACACACTATGAGGTCAGAGCAGCAAACACATTATGAGGTTACAGCAGCAAACACATTATGAGATGATCCTGCTAAATTTCGGACACTTTCAGAAAATTACCACAGGCTATCTTTGGTTGCAAGACCGTGACAATGGCCGTCGTTGAACCTCTCTCCCTGCACAATTTAGGACCGCAGTTTAGGAGGAGCCACAACCACAGAAATCACCACAATTGGTCATCTTTCATCTGGAACAGCCCAAAATCGTACAATGTGTACTGCATTAAACACAATGGCAGCAAAGCACATTTCCTGGCACCATACAACCAGAGCTGCTGTATGCTGACACGCTCTGAGCTTATCCGAGAAAAATGACTCTTCTTCAAAACTTGCTGCAAATTTTCCAGTATAATGAGTGCTGGCTAAGCAAAGACGCTTCATTCGAGTTCAGGAATGCAGCGAACCTCAATGCAGTACTAGAGGCAGTGCATGCTTGCGTGTGTGGTGTTAAACAAAGCCATGATGAATGAATGAATGAGAGGCAGAAAGCTTTTTGTGTGTGTAAACAGTATAAGGTTGTGTGACAATGAAAGAAGCTGATATAGGTGTGTGTGGGTGTATCGCTAATCGAGTGAATAGCTGGGGCCACTGGAACAAGCATCATTGAGACATATTAAATGCAAGGCCATAAAAACCGCAGACAGGGGCAGCGTGTAATGGACTCCGACCATGCAGGCCTGCTAAAGGTCTACTCGATACTCAAATCGCTCTGTCATTTGAAGACTCCTAACCCAGCTCACAGAAATGAAACAACTTCATGGTATAGTTCACACAAAAAAAAAAAACTGTTATATATTTACTCACCATTATAACGTTTCAAATCATTTTTTTATAGAACACAAAAGGAGATACTTTGTTTAATGTTTAAGCTGCTCTTTTCTATAAAGCAAAAGAATATGGTGATCACAAAGCCAACAGGTCCGATTTTCGCATATGATGATAATTCCCTCTATGAGAGTAGGTGGCTCTTCTGGAAAAGCAGAAATACCATGGTTACTCCGGTACACAATTCACTGCACAAATGTTAGTTTCTGATACCCACTTGTCACAGAGAATAAAGGAATTCAAACCGTATTTACATGTTTTCAAACAGAAAATCGTATTGGTTGGCCAGCATTTTTTGCAGTGCAATGGAAAAGAGATTAGAGCAATCCATCACAAAAATGCAAATTTTCATGTCTGTTTGAGAAGATGCATTAACAGCCATTTATTCTAATTAAAATGTTTATCACATACTGTAGAATTTTCACACCTAAAATTCATCTTTGTGTGGACAGGCAAACTCAAATCTTACTATGCTAACTAAAACTATGCTAGTTTTTATTTTAATTTCAGTTAGAAAAAATGTTTTTAGCTTTCAGTTTAGTTCTCATAACCCTGGTCGCTGCTTTTGTTGAATGTAAAAGAGCAGCTCTGACATTTCGTCAGTGTATCTGCACAATATGGAAAAGAATCTTCAAAAATCTTTTTTTGTGTTTCACAAGCCATCCAAAAATCTAAAATTAACAGCACCGATCCTAGATGATTAAGAGAAGAGATCGGATCCATCCGGGAACAGACAGAATTTTCAGAGACAAGACTTTTTACGGAGTCCCACAAGGCTCTGTACTCGGTTTTATTAGCATAACGCTACAGAGACTCATACAGCAAGACAAGACCTCTGCTAAAGCGAGCAGTGAAGGGCCTTCAAGAGGAGCACAAGTGCTGATGAAGAAAGGAAAGAGTGTGATTGGGCAAGGAGAGAGAACAAGAAAAAGACAAAAGCCACTCATCTTCATCATACTGCCTTCATCAAGCCGCTGGATGCTGTAAATATAGTACTGACTTGAAAAAAGGCAGATTGTGAAAGAGAAAAAGGGGAGAGGGACCAATGCAGCATAATTAGCCCGAGCTGCTTGGTTACCTTCCAAACAGAGCAAATGATACTCTGAGCAGGAGAAGAGGCGGGGACAGAGAGAGAGAGAGAGAGAGATATGAAGGGGATGATTGCATTCCACACACACTTGAAGCCCAGTCTCCCTAGGAGACGCCGGATAGCAGCATGACACTGCAGCATCTACACTAGAGCAAAACTGCGATTTTATGTCACGTTGAGAGTGTGTGAGAGCCAGAGAGAAAGAGAAGTTCAGTTAGCAGAGAGAGCAAAGTAACAGCAGGAGAACAGCAAAGTAAAAGATATCAAGAGGAACAAGAAAGAGACTGTGGGAGTGACAGGAGAGATGCGCGTGGGGATGAAGTGGGTTTGTCGGAGGAGTTGAGCCGTGCCGCTCACACGAACACACACACACACACGCACACACACACACACACACACACACACACATTTCCAAAAGCTCAGGAAGGAGGAGAGAATGAAGAAACACTCGGCCCGAGTGGCCCCTCTCAGCTCCTATAGCGCCCAGGTGCTCACCTGCCCCATCTCTGAAGGTAAAACGCAGTGTTTGTGTGTTTCTGAATACAAAATCGTCCCCAGAAATTCTCTAAATCTGAGAAAACCTTCCTTTGGTGATGTTCAGGGACAACCTTAAATGTAAAAAATGTTTTTATTTTTATTTTAAACCTTTTTAAAAAGCTTTTAGTTTAGAACTAGTGTTAGAGTTTGGGTTTTGGGTATTTATAATTAAGTCTATGTATATTCTCATTTAGATAGCTAAACTAGTGTGTGTTTGAGCAAGGAAAGATTCTGTATGTAAGAAAGGGAAAAAATAGACATGTACAAAATCGCAAGTTAGCATGGTGTGAAATGTGTCGAGTGTGTGTGTGTTCGGTTCCAGAGCCTTTTGTGTTTGCAACTAAGCAGAAAAAGAGCCAGCTCAGCAGTTTATATCACATTTTCAGTATTAAATTACCTTTTATTTAATGATGTACGGTTTGTCTATTTGAGCATGATACAGGTTTCACGGTGCTGTGGGGTTTTCAGAGTAACACTTTACAATAAGGTCTCATTTGTTAACATAAGTAATTGCATCAACCAACTTTAACAGTGAGCTTTCTTTTTACAACATTTTATAACCTTTGTCAATGTTATTTAATAAAAATACAATTGTTCATGTTGCATTTAGTGTTATCTCTTCATAAATACCTTTAGGCTAAAGGGACAGACAGGAGGGATTAGCCAGCAGTGGTAATTTACGTTCAGTGTTTGTTTTCATTGTTAATCTACGTTTAAGTTGTACATCATTTCTGTAAATGTCTGTTTCATTTAAGATGTGTTTGTGCTTAAGATTGTGTGAATCATGCTGTTTCTTGCTTGTGTGCTTGTGTTTGGTTAAGCGTTAAATAAACAGTCCAATCCTCAGGGATACTGTTCTAAAGATGTGGTTTTACCACAGAAGAGTCCATTAGGATGTCTGATGACTTTTCAGTTGTGTTTTGGTGTTGACTGTGGTTGTGGCCACATATAGCATGCTGCACAGTTGCATTGTGGGATTGTGAGGTTTCTGGTTGCAGTTTTTAAAACGCCCTGGTTGTGCTGTTATGCAAATCTGAAGTAGTAGCTCAATTTACAATAATAACTGATGTTTTAAAGATTTTTTTATCCAAATTTTGGTACATACTGGATTGGTCTGAGACAAGCTAATTTTTAATTGATTTTTATTCTTTTCAATAAATGCCTATAAATTAAAGCTTCTGACTAATCCTACATCTACAGATTCAGATTTAAAGGGATAGTTCAACCAAAACTGAAAATACTGTCATTATTTACTCACCCTCATGACGTTCCAAACCCGTAAGACTTTTTTTTTCATATTCAGAACACAAATGAAGATCTTTTTGATGAAATATGAGAACTTTCTGTCCCTCCATGGACATGATGAACAGATTTAATTTAGGCTTTTATTCACATATAAACATTCCTCGACTCACACATCAGTTGTGGTGAAGGAAAGCTCAAGCATGTTTGCCTGACGTGTTACGCAGCACGTTTGAGCTTCTGCGAGAACCAATGAGGTTCGTTCTCGATGTTTATATGTGAATAGAAGCCTAAATTCGATCTGTTCGTCATATGTAGCGGTTTAGTCTCTTTTGGATTCATTTTACGATCTCTCCATGAACTTTTTGAAGCATCAAAGTGGTAGTTGCGTAGCTGTCATTGGAGGGACTGAAAGCTCTCAGATTTCATCAAAAAGATCGTAATTTGTCGAAAGTCTTATCGAAAGTCTTACAGGTTTAAAAACGCCATGAGGGTGAGTAATTAATGACAGAGTTTTCCTTTTTGGGTAAACTATCCCTTTTATTGTGGTTATTTTTTTGTACTGACATGAGGGTAAAAAAATCAAGTCAACATTTTTTTTTGGAGTGAACGATTCCTGTTCCTTTTAAAAGTATGAACTAATAAATGAATAATTTAAAAAAATACATTGTATTAGTTTTAGAGTCACTGCTTGAGATATGTCAACAGCTAAACTGCTCATCATAAGTCAGTGTATATTAGCGATCCCTCCACCAAATGCTTTGTTGTAAAATTATGATTTGAATCTGTAAAATAGCTGTAAAATAACAAAAGCATTTTGTGCAGTGCTGTGTAAATATGTAGGGGCGTTAAACCAGGGATTCACCATTGATGTGACATTTCTGTGCCTCCGCATCTTGGCCCTGCGGTTCCCTGGTATTGTTGGTTTCTGGTTGTTAAGCTATCCAGTCAAGCCATCCGCAGGATATAAAAAGTCTGTCAGTGTGGGTGCACACTGTGAGAGCCCTTTATTCAGACCAAAATATGTCTAGAAAAGTTGTCAGGTATGGGTTTTTTCTCTTTAAAAAATGACATAATTTGAGTTGAGTTGTTGTTTAGATGCAGCAAACATCTGTAATCGCTCAACATCAGACTGTACTTATCTGAAGTACATCTTTCTAATATATTAATGCAGTTTTGTGGCTTCTGCCTGAACACAATGTTGGCATGTTGCAGGATTTCATATAGGCTTTTTAAACACTGTTGAATTTACATAGGCTACCTTTATGTCTGGAAGGTTGAGGCATATGACAATCAATAATGCAAAATGGGGTCAGTGTCTTATTTACTGTTCATGGAAGTATCCAAGGACTTGAGCTAGTGCCTTTCCCTAATGCTGTCGATCAGAATACTTCGATTCTCAAAATCCTTTATACCATCAGTGCGAATATGTCCAGCCTTTTTAGAGTTAGAACACTAACTAATGTTTCAAAATGTATATTATTCTTTATGTAGTCTTTATATGTAGTATTATAAAACTTTTATATGAAAAAAAACTCTTTTAATTTTTTTATTTTTAATTTTGCAAATTTCATGAAATGTTAATGTCATTACATTTTAGGGAGTCACGTCACATGATATTTTGATAGGCTGAACTAACCTTGCCTTTTCATAACAGGTCAAATTATCTGATATTTTAAGAGACTTACTGGCCCTGTCGCGAGCACCCTTCTGAAACCTAAAATGATAAATGGGACACCCTATGGTCTCATGGACTTAATGGACATCCATTGTAAGTCCACACAAGACTGTAAGTGCATATGAAGTGTGCCATTTGGGACAGGGGCATAGAGCACACAATCATGGGGGTCATGATGGCATTTCCTGTTTTTTTTTTTTGTTTTTTTTTTGCATCCCTCTGCATGTTGCGCCACATGACCATGATTTTGGTGAACTAATGTTGGAGTACTCAAGTCATTGTATCTATGAACACCATTTTTGAACATTTATTTTTGAACATGCTATGTCAATGACATAAACACATTAATCTAATACTTATGAAAGATCGTTAATAAATGCTTTTCCCCTGTATTTAAATCAGGGTGAGATCCATGGCTTGATAGCACGATCACAACAACAATGTGGCTATGTGTGTGTGTGTAGACATTCTTGCTGACCCAGCACACTGCAAGCTAGTGACCAAGGGCCAGCGCATGTCATCTTTTATTCCTGGTCTGGTGTAAATTGATCACTCTGAGTCTACAGCAGATCTTGGCTGTGTGATACTGCTCTTCCCCTCTATTCAATCTCCCATCACCTCCCATTCACCACTGCTCTCTCTCTCTCTATCTATCTATCTATCTATCTATCTATCCATCCATCCATCTATTTATCTATTAGGGGTGTAACGGTACTCAGAAGTCACGGTTCAAAGAACATTCAAAAGCAACATTAATGTTTGCAAAATGGTATCTGTCTGTCTGTTTACTGAAAAAAATTCTTCAGCATGAGGTGTAATGTTGTCAGCTTCTATGAAGGAGGTCATCACTGATGACAGACAGGATGTTTTCTGATTGGCCGATGTTTTTGTGGGCGCCCTGTGGTGTCGAGTTTCTATGTATATCCCACTATATGTGAATGGTCTCTGTGCTTCTCCATGACCCTGTGAAGCTATTTTTGACAGAGCTTGACTGTGCGACGTAGGCAGATTTTAAACGCGGTCCAGCATTAGTGCTTCACCTGCAGGTAACTGACACTGACAGCTCCTGATCAATACATCCGTACGAACATCAGGGGCAGCTGCACGAGGAAGTGTTGGTGAATTTCTCATGAATAAATCACGTCAACAAAGCACATAATTAGCATTTCCTAACCCTGTCTAAAAATAGCCTGTACTGTGTTCCAAAATTTGACATGTAAAAGACAGGAACAGAACACTCGCTATATTGCAGGTAAGAACAAAAAGAAGAAAGAAAGTACTACAAACTCTAAGTATATTTGCATTTCCTGCCGTAAATATCAGTGTTTGCAGCGTAACAAAGGAATAGTTTTCAGGTTTTTGGGCAAAGCATAGTTAGAAACCAAGTAAACTCGAACAATATAGTTGATCAAGGGAGAGATGCAGAAACGTCCAATCACAATTCAGTATTAGAGAGATGATTGTGAATACTGAATATTTTTTTAAAGAGTTTTTTTTAACAACCATTTCTCATTTCTTAGGTCACTTTTTCCAAACTCTTCACACAGTGATCACAACAGCAGTGAATGTCAGCAAAAACTGTGGATCATTTATCATTGCTTTGGCACAAAATGCATTCATTGACATCTGTCAAATTTAAATTTCATGAATTATTTTCTCACTCAAACACCAAAAACACCAAAACTGTGTAGGTCTACCTATACAGGCCAATTTGCACACATTTACGAAACTGTTAAACTTAAGTTCAAAACCTAACATAATTCAAAATAATCCAGAAATTTGCTACATTTCTGCAGGGATTCCATATACAAATATATTCTAAATCTATAAAATGAAACACTGTCAAAACAATTAGATTTAGCTGAACACACTGGTGTTATTCTTTCAATTTCAATATCATTTATGCAAAAGGGGAAAACTTAGGAATAATTTTGTCCTGTAATTAATGGATCATGTGAAATATACTGCAGTGAATTATAAGCAGCAGAGTGTCATCCTTGTTTCGTAAAGAAATTTTACAAAAGAAAACATTGTATAATGCTACCTGTTGTTAGTGTTTTTAGATCAATGTTTTATGAGTGACTAAGTGTGTTTGTTGGTTGACGACCTTTGCCAGTATTGTGGGAAAATGACTTGATTTGAGACATGTATGACATGTTTTGGTAGTTTTAGTGCATTTTGAATTAGAAGTTTACCGCTGTGCCAAGTTGAAAGTTGATTAGGAGAATTGTGTGAAAATTATTGACAAGTATTGAGAAATGTTTGTTAGTGGTTGTAAACAACTGTAATATGATGTAGACTTGCATGAGGACTCACATTAAGCCTACTTATTTTTATACTGTATGTGTAAAGGTGCGGTCACATTAGCGAAATTTTGTGGTAAGAATGGTCCAGCATCTATTGTTAATAGTGTAGCGATGTATGAAGCACAGCTCACATTGTGCAAAGGGACCAGGGTTCAGATCCCACGTAACAAAATTACGACTGAACTTTTCATAATAATGCATTTTAAGGTGATGAATTTAGCTAGCATGCTAACATTCATATGTGAATGCAAACAAGGGGGTCTGTTGAATGTAGGCACAATTTTAGGATATTATGTCCTCGAACCCTGATTTACATCACACTCCAAAGTCTATACTTTCTTATCACCAGCCAAGTACATACTTGAGACACACCCACATTTAATGGTATAGCGCTTTATTTTACAGTCCTGTTTCCCATACATACTATGTACTTATTATAGTTATTAAAATAAACTGTACTAACCCTGAACCAAACCCTAAACCTATCCTTAAGCCATATTGTTATCTTATATTACCCAGTACTTTTTCAGGTAAGTACTGTAAAATAAAGTGCAACCCATTTAATTACTTAGTACACTTTTAAATGTTACATTTCTGGAAACGTCACGTTTATAAAAACAACAACACTTTAAAAATGTAAAGGCTGAAACCTGCTGACAAATGTATGTTCTAAAAACATTTTAGGAACAGTCAATTGCAATGTTTCTAAAATGTTAAAATATCCAGTGTTCTGGTTGTAATTAGAATGTTATTTAAAGGGTTATGATAATGTTAGTACAACGTTCTCCTACATTTTCGTTCTCAGAATATAACATTCTTTGAATGTTTATTTGTAACAATCTAAGAACGTTAACATTCAGCAAATATTAATATCATAAGGAACGTTGTTCTAAGATTGTTTTCTCTCAGCATCATTAAAACGCATTTAAAATATTGATGTCATAAGAACGTTCTATAAATGTTATTTCAAGAACGTTTTATCTTAACATTTAAATACCCTTCACAAAACATTGGTGGGAATGTTCCCTGTTAGCTGGGAAATTATCTACAAAATAACATTTGAATGGACAGTTGGAGCTGCAGGACAAATATAAAACACAAGGGATTTCATAATCCAGATTTATTACCAGGGCTATAATGAGGCAAGGACGTATAATGTGTGCTGTAATGGTGCAATACTGATCTCTGTGTTGCAGGAGAGGAGGGCTCAGAATCACATGCAGAGACTCCAGGCAGTGAAACCAGTGGAGAAGCCTCCGCATATCAGACCTGCGCCAACACAGTGCTCAAGGTGCTGGGGGGCTTACTGGTGGTGCTGTGCATCTCCTCGTCCTGGGTCGGCACCACACAAGTGGTTCAGCTCACGTTCAAGTCCTTCTCCTGTCCCTTTTTCATCACATGGTTCAGCACCAACTGGAACATTCTCTTCTTCCCGCTCTACTACTCTGGGCACGTGGCCACTACCAGAGAAAAGCAGACGCCCATTCAGAAATTCAGGTGAAGTCTCAATGAATGAAACCACGTTTGGGTAGGAAGTACAATAGAAGCTGAAAGGCAACTTACTGTACACCTATTAGAGAGACAGTTCCCCTAGGGCAGGTAACTCTGCACTGTCCTGCAGTTTAGCTCTATAGGCCTAGACTAACACATCTGATTGTAATATTCTAGTACTCCTGAAGATTTCGGTTTAACGTTTAGGTCTGTATGATTGGGGATGGAGCTAAACTCTTCAGGACAATGACACTCCAGGACCAGAGTTGCCCATCCCTGCCCTAAAGCAAGGGTCGGTAGAAACAATTCAGTCCAATTCTGCTCAAGAATCTTATATTTGTGTCAAGATTTTCAGTGAATAATTAATGAAATTTCTGTTTATTCTTTAAAAGATTTGGAATACAGCAACAAGTGTAACACTTTAGTTCAGGGTCCAATTCTCACTATTAACTAGTTGTTTATTAGCATTCATATTACCAGGATATTGGCTGTTTTTAGTACTTATAAAACAAATATTAATGCTTTTATTCTGCATGACCATATAGTCCACATCCCCAATCTTACCCAATTCCTAAACTTAACAACTTCCTTGCTAGATATTAAAGGCACACAATGCAGGAATTCCGTTTTTGTCAAACATTGAATACTTGCACTGTTGTAAATACCCCCACACTGGTTCCTGTTCGGTAGGATAGAAGCGTCGGGCATGGAACAGGCATAGATAGACTCTGAAGATACTGACCAGGTAATGTTTAATGATTTCATACAAATATTAGGCTACTGCATAGTCTACTGAACTACTGATGATAGTAATAGGATAATAATAACTATGTCAAGTGTTATTCTACTTTATAATAATAAAGTAGCCTACCGCGTTTGCTGGCTTATAACGTTTTTACATGATTGCTGCTAAATCACAAGTAAAAAGCCTATAGTCTAGGCCTACTGTATAATTTCATTTGTGTTTTTTGATTGTAATGTAAACATTACAAAATGCCAGATGACATCAATAAAGTTAAATGTACGTTGCATTATTTCATAACATTCGCCATTATGATGTCTTTAGACATGATCATTGCAATTTATCATAATAGTTCGCAAATTGTGCTCGTTTACACTATTTACAACCTCTAGGCTTATTTGTGTCCTGATAATTATGTGTGATATTGACAACTGTTCTCATGATAATCTCATGATTAATTATTGGACTGGTCTAATTATCAACAATGGATGAATGAACAGCATCGTAAAAAATGACATACTACAAGCAAGCGCAACAACATACAATATAGAACGCAAACAAGTTTACAAATAAGGTATTTACTTACTAGTCCATCAACAAGGTGATGTTGCATCCTTTTTAGCTCGCGACAATGAGTAAATGCCCGAGCGAGAGGGACTCTTGTCCGGTTCCTCACGCGGTCAGATTCTCTTTTCCTTTTCCTAGTCTCTTCCGACCGCGTTTTCTTTACTTTTTCCATCTTCGACTCGAGTATCACGTCTGAAATGTGCGCAAGTGTCTTCGTGCTTCACATGTTGTTGTTGATGTGTGTGACGTCGTTGCCGTAAAGCATTTCGTGATTCTCGCGAGATTTGAGGGGGGCGCTCCTCTCAAACTTGCATTGCTGGTTTTTCCAGCGGCATCCCCCCCAAGCTTTACTACCAAGGATGATTCGCCCTAATATGAGTTTGTTTACCACCGAAATGACTTTGAAGCTGTTATATTAAGGTACAATTCTTGCATAGTGTGCCTTTAATAAGCAGTTATTAGGAGTTTATTTAGGCAAAAGTCGTAGTTAATAGTGAGAATTAGACCCTAAACTAAAGTGTGAGCACAACAAGTTATATGGAGCACTTTAATTATACTTTTATGATCATTTTGGATCCTTTTTGATGTTGAAGAAAATCTCAGTCTCCTTTTGACTGTAATTCCATGTACCAGCCGTAGGCTAACAATTCCAACGTGATCTCATGAGAAAAAGTAAATACTTTACAAGTGGGTGATTTTTTGTGAATTGTATGATTTGATTCATACAAAAATGTATGACTGCAACAACTAATCGATCAATGAAAAAATCGCCAACGAATTTGATTATCGATTAGCCGGATCTGCGCGCTGTTCCCAGGAAACCATAAAGCCTGTTTTATGCTTCTGCGTCGAATCGACGGCGTACCCCCGCAGACCCCTCAGTGTCGCCGCGAACCCCTCCGCCGTAGCTCGACGTGCACCTCCAAAAAATTTTAACTATGCGTCGAGGCGACGCAGACCACAAGGGCTGTGATTGGTCAGATGCACCGCGATGCAACTCAACCTGACGCAGAACCATAAAACGGCCACGACGCCGTAGGAGTGACGGCATAGCTACGCCGTCGATTCGACGCAGAAGCATAAAACAGGCTTTAAGCCAGTCAGATCGCTTTACAGTAGTGAAAACGGAATAACCCATTTTTATGGACAAAACGCATATGGAAAATAGGGGAGGGCACTGAGTTTGCTGCTGCGTACATGGTAGGCTACATGATCCAATTAGTCTGAAACATGAGAATGCGTTATATTTTTAAGTGCTTTAAACTAAAGCATTAGCGTTTAATGCATCTTGCCCTGTCGTGCTTTGACATATGCATGTGGTGTTTAATGTTTTTTTTAGCACATAACTTGCATTTTATGCATTATATTCTGACAACAAGCGAGTCTTGTTATAATTTTTAATTTAGTCGTTTAAATTTTTGCAAATCATTTTTAATTTAGTAGTTTTAATTTTTTTATCAAATTAAGTAGGCCTAATCAATCAGTTGTTTTTAGGTTTAGAATGTAATGTTTGTATTTTAACTCTTTTTTGCTAATAATGTAGGCGGTGTTCGGAGTTCGGTTCATTTGTAGGCTACTTCTGCATATTTAAAGTTGGCATGCATGTGCAGCATTATCAAAGTAAGCTAAACATATTCCTCTTATTTCATGATGTAGGGAATGTAGTCGGTTGTTTGGAGAGGATGGAATGTCTCTGAGGGTGTTGCTAAAGCGAACGGCGCCTTTCTCCATCTTGTGGACGCTGACTAACTACCTGTACCTGTTAGCACTGAGAAAACTAACCGCCACAGACGTGTCAGCGCTCTACTGCTGCCACAAGGCCTTCGTCTTCCTCTTGTCGTGGATAGTCCTCAAAGATCGTTTCATGGGTGTGCGGGTAGGTGGAATATAATCTGCAGTTGCAGAATTTCATGTCTATTTAGTAAATAGCGGTAGCACAATTTTTACCTCAGCAACCGTTCTACCTCCGCAATCAAGGAATTTGAAATTTGGCAAGAGATGTACTTGGTTTAAATGCTTAAAGTGCTGGAAAAAAATGTCTTCCAAAAAAACAATCAAAATTCAGCAGACTGTTTTTTCAATGGGAATGGCGAATCATCATGATATTTTGTATACAAGTAGAGGGTGTCCACAAGAACTTCTATACCATAATTGATAAGAATTGGCCATAGAGGCCGCTATAATGTTTACATAGACATTTTTATTTGTATCTAAGGAACTGAATGAGATAGGCTCTAAATTCTTGCCTTTTAATCCTTAAATTTCCCTGAATTCATTCTTATTTCAATAAATAAATAGGGCAAAATGGTCTAAAGGCGCACCGGTGTAAAAGTATAAACCTCAATTGTTTTTTGAAGGCTTTATCTTTCTAATCTTTCCTTTTAGATTGTGGCTGCCATTATGGCTATCACAGGCATTGTGATGATGGCGTATGCTGATGGTTTCCATGGGGATTCCTTTATGGGTGTGGCCTTGGCAGTCGGCTCCGCCTCCACTTCTGCTCTCTACAAGGTCGGTGCAGTTAGCTTTCCTGCTCAGCTGAAAATACTGATTCCCAGAAGACCCTTGACGAGCATTAAGACTCCTTTAGTATTGATATGCTTTTACTGCTAAACCTCTTTGTATCACCCAGGTGCTGTTTAAGATGTTCCTCGGCAGTGCCAATTTGGGAGAGGCTGCTCATTTCTTCTCCACGATGGGCTTTTTCAATCTCATCTTCATCTCCTGTGTTCCTCTTATCTTGTACTTCACCAAAGTGGAGCACTGGGGTTCCCTCTCATCTTTGCCCTGGGGTTACCTCTGTGGCGTGGCAAGCCTTTGGCTAGGTAACATGGAATTATGGAAATAACTGATTCTTCACTAAGCCCCAATTAAAAAACATTACTGACCAATCTTATCTTAGCTACATTTAACCTGCCATAATACATTGTACCACTACATTTTACATTGTACAATACATGTAATCTACAATAATCAAATGAAATATTTGTGGTTTTTATACACTGCCTGGCCAAAAAAAAGTTGCTGTTTGTCAATACAAGATCTTGACCAAACATCTGGAAATAACATCACAACATTTATTTCCATCAAGAGGTGCATCATTTTTTGGTCAAGATCTTGTTTTGATAATGCAAGAGTCCAACACTCTGTAAAGTCTCCTCCAGCACATCCCAATGATTCTTCATGCTCCCTCCCAACCATTCTTTCACAATTTGAACCTGATGAATCTTAACATTGTCATCCTGGAATATGGCCATTAAGTGTCTTCCTAGATGGTTGTTTAAGAAATGAAAAGCTACACACTCCATCAATTAGGTTTAGAAGAACTGCTGCAAAACATAACATGCTAGTTTACGCGACACAGTTTTTACGAGACACAGTTGGCCGTTTAAATGGGTTTCAAAGTGCAAGTCTTTGAAAACTATACCATTATCGTCTCTGTGTAAACAACAAAAACGCAAATTTGTGAAAACGGTGACGTCATGCACATGCATATTACGTGTTTAGTCTATTGAAGGACAGTGTTTCTTTACAAAGTGACATCGCCATCTACTGGCCTGGCAGCTTAATATGGTGTTTATTGTCATTTTCGCGGGTCCGTGTGAATGGGATAATTTTGACAACATGATGGCGGGACAACCTGTCAATCACATGAGATCCACCAATAGCAAACCACAACCATCCAATCAATTCCTGATGGACAAAATCAGGTCCCATCGTGCACTTTTTCTAGTTCGAAACTCGGATATATGTATGGATATACATAAGGCAGAAAAGGTTCATGCCAACTTTTAGTTCTGTATACAAGTTTGTATACATTTACTGGTGTTAAATTCTGCTGATTGTTTACCACTTGATCACTGCATGTTCAGATGTGAGTTAGTGTTGTAGTAGATCAAATACAACCCTTAAGTACACTTCCTAGAGTGCTTTAAGTGCATAGTAAGCAAGATAAATCAGGTTAGAATCATCAGTTTACACCTCAAAGTAGCATTTCTTAGATATCCAATATGTGCTGCATCAGATGTGTAAAGCTTGATAGTAACAGATCCACTTATATTTACTGTATATTTGAGCTGAACCGGAGCTCTGTGGCTCTAGGGTGTTTTAAGGATAATATGATATCCATTAACTTTTGTCACTTGTTCAAATCACGTGATGTTCTCTGGGACTGAATGACAAAAGATTCTATATGACCAAACAAACCATTACATAAAGTTCCTGTTTCTTATTTGTCTCTCACTCTCTCTATTGTAGTATTTAACATCCTGGTCAATGTAGGAGTGGTACTCACATATCCTATTCTCATATCCATCGGGACGTTACTCAGTGTTCCAGGCAATGCAGGTGAGTCTATGCTGTACACCACAAATATGTATATATATATATATATATATATATATATATGAATCCAGATATGAAAATTCTGTCATCATTTACTCACTCTTATGTTGTTACTCTCAGTAAGACTTTCGTTCATCTTCGGAACACAAATGAAGATCCATTGACAGCTACGCAACTACCACTTTGACGCTTCAAAAATTTCATAAAGAGAACGTAAAACTAATCCATAAGAATTGAGCAGTTTAGTCCAACATTTTCTGAAGAGACTCGATCACTTTATAGCTATGATGAAATGTAAACTGATATTTCCTACTGACACACTGCAGCTAAATGTTTAAAATAATGTTTAAAAACTCCTTTTGTTTGGTGAAAATACTAACCTGCCCTAGACTTGTGCACAGTACTGTTTTTATGCCAGGATTTTGTGAGAATCGACCTTGAAGTACAGCAGAGCAAATCTCTCACCCTCCCCTAAAGCAAAAATATGAATATCTATTATAACTGAGTGTCTTGACTCAAAGAAAACAACTGCACAATGACATAGGGTTGGTGAAGTTGCCAAGGCGACAGTAAATGCTTTAAGGTGGTGCTTGCCCTTACGAAAAAGAAGTATACTTCGTTCATTTTATGAAGTATACTTAAGTAATGTTCAAGTATATTTTGAAGTATCCTTTATGTAGTAAGTATACTAATATCAATGTGTATTTGTAGTAAACTTGTAAGTGTACTTTACTGTGTACTGTATTTCAATACTTCTTTCGACTAAATTGGCCCACTTACAGTATATAGAAATATACGTTTAAGTGTACTATATGTATAACTGTAGTAAACTTTCAGTACACAACTAGGTTTCTCATTTGTAGTGCATCTGTACTACAAGTTAACTTACATATAGCCTATACTAGTAGTTTAGGCCTACTTTTTTTAAAACAAGTAGTAATTTTTTTAGTTATGAAAGTACTGAAGTGTACTCTCAGTAAACAACTAGTTTAGTAGTTTATACCGCAAGTATACTTGTAAGTTTTCTCTAAGTGAACACAACATTATACTTATAATTTACTATGTATATATTATTTTTGCACTTGCAGTATACTATGTTCAAATAGTATGTTCAAATGTAGATATGATTTTTTTTATACTTGAAAAATACCTTAAAACTGTACTTTAAAGGTACAATATGCAGGATTTTTCGCCACCAGGGTTCGCTAACCTCTTACAATAACAAAGGCGTATACTGATGACGTATATTCCACATTAAGCTGAATTATGGATCTTGTCAAGCTGATGGATCTTTTATGGATGAGTGAATACATTAATGTTTTTAACATGACTGTGGTATGAAGCAGGGCGCGATTGCTAGACGTATACCAGCGTCACACGCAACGCGAGTACCGCGGATATAAAAGAATAAGGACATTTCATTCTACCGAACTACACGCAAGAGTAGTTTATTAGACGAATCAAACTTTAGGTAATGCAGCGCTGTTTCACTTGCTCTAACAGTTACACTATCACACTAAACTGCATTTGAGTGTGTTGAATGTTGTTAGTTAGGTTGTGTGTCGGCTGTATGAGACTAAGTACGTTAAGCTAGATCAACATTAGAATAACATACAGATCATATTCTAACATTTCATCATGTTGAACTAAATAACATTGATTAACATTGATAACATTTGTTTTATGTACATTTGCTCACCTGTCTAATAAAGTACATGCAACACTCAACACTCTGTCAGGCCGAAGCTAGTCGCGGACGTGGAGCTCTCGGCATCTCGAAACATGTTGATCTTCGTTTTAGTCCTCCTTTTGTCTCAAAGTCTGCTTGCCATGATCCAAAATGTTTGAACAAAACAACAATAGCGTGAGCGTCCTGCTAGGCATAACGGGCCAGTTGTCAACGTCTGTCGCCATGGTTACTATGGCAGTACAAGGTTAAACCTCGCAGAAACCGAGGGTAACGCGGATATGACGTCATTGATTGGCGACTCCTCACCCCTGCTCACACGCCCCGTTTCCTTGGTTAAAATCGCAATTTTCTCACGATTTACAAATTGTTTGAAACATTTGGGATATTGTAAGTAATCAACTAAACAAAATATATTACATTGGCCTAGTGGTTTTTGGATATTTACTGCAAAAATCCTACATATTGTACCTTTAACTAATTTTAAAAACATTTTATTTGCTTCATGCATTATTTTTTTATCAACACTTTAATGTTGTTACGTTTCATAAAGCAAGGCAACATTTTAAACAAAAAAGTTGAGAAAATCACGTTTGTCTAACGTTACGCCTTGATCAGATTCAGAACGATGATTAAAAATACAGATGGAGTAGATCGAGTCCAACACCCCCAAAGCTTCAGTCGCTTTCTCTTCATGGGTTACCCTTCATTTCATTTGGTAACATTAAGCAGTTTTGATTTACACGCTGTTTGATCACGTTATTTTATGTTTGCATGAGCAATCTTCTATCACTTGTTTCAGCTTCTTCTTCTCCTGTGTTTTGATCCGGAGATTCTGTACTAAAAGATGTCATAGCGCCCCCTACCATATAACAGTGAAAACATGGATAGCTGGAAAATTCAGTGGGGAAAGAGTAAAGTAGAAATAAAGTAAATTCCTATGTACATTACCAGTGGACTAGCTTACACAAAAATTCAGATGCGCAGAATTAGAAACATATACGTTTTATATCAATATTCTAATCAATATTTTCAAACAATGTCAGTTTCATAAGACTGAATATGGAAAAATTATGTAAAAAAAGTATATTTAATAGGCTACTACAAGCCAAGTATACTTTGAATACTTAATTATACTTTTACTTATCTTTTCTCTCAGTATAAGTCAAGTACACTTAAGCGTAATTTAAGTATATTTCTTAGAAGTACATAAAGTATATTTTTAAGAAGTATATAAAATGTAGGCTGAAAGTATACTTATTTTTAGTTTAAAAGAAGTATACTAATAGAATACTTCTTATTTGTAACGGTGTCTTTAAAAACAGTCGTTCGAGGTCAGTGTGTTAAATCGTGTGTGGCTTTTGTTCACAATGATTTACTTGCAACAAATAGATTCATTTGTTATTTATGTTTGACTGTGCTAAATTTTGAATGTATTGTATAATACCTTTTATTTATTGTTATAAACTATTCACATTTTCATAGCCGAGGGGGGGGGGGGCATAAAATAGGAAATTATACCAGAGATATATCATAGAGAGAACTGTGTCGAGGTCAATAAGTTTCTATAAATGTAAAGAAAAATGTATGACGTTGCTATGACAAAGCAAAGTCAGTTCATATGTCATATACACTCTGAAACCTCAAAAGATACGATATTTAACAAAAAATTACGTTAATTGACAAATATAGATAAAATAGAAAAAAAAATGTTTTAAGGTGTACATTTACATGTATTCAAATAGTAAAGAAAATATGTTATTGCTTGTTTGTTTGTTTGTGTTGTATTGTATTCTTTGTTTGTGGTGTGTATGCAGACTTCTACCGTTCATACATTTTTACAAATCATTTATTAATTATTTTGCTTTTGCTGTACCCAATCTAAAGTCGAAACTATTGAAGATTCAGATTGAAGATTCGATTTAAATGCTATTAAAAAGTTGATCAAAACCATCTGAAACTGACCAGAATTTGTCCAGATGAATTTGAAACGGGCTCTTCTTCTTCCTCTGACTGTGTCCAGCCATCGACGTGCTGAAGCACGAGGTGATCTTCAGCGTGGTGCGTCTGGCTGCCACCTGCATCATCTGCCTGGGCTTCCTTCTGCTGCTACTGCCTGAGGAGTGGGACACCGTCACCCTTCGCTTCCTCACCACCCTGGCCGACAAGAAGACGGAGGAGCACGGCGAGGAGCTCACCGAATCCAGCGTCCACACGCGCAGCCGGAGCAGAGCCAACGGGGCCGTATCCATCCCCATGGCATGACCTTTGACCTGTGAATGAGTAGCCAGCCTTCAGCATCGATCCAACACGTGACATTGTTTAGAGAAAAAAGAGAGAATGGTTTGGTTGTGTTTAAAGGGTTAGTTCACCCAAAAATGAAAATTAGCCCATGATTTACTCACCCTCACGCCATCCTATGTGTATATGACTCTCTTCTTTCAGCCACACACAATCAGAGATATGTTGTTAGTTTATTTATATAGCACATGTTGTACAGAATTGTAATTCAAAGTGCTTTATAGAAGTAATTAAAATAATCAAAATAACTTCAATGGATAACTTCCTTGGATTACTTTTATGATGGATGGATGTGCTTTTTTTGGGGTTTCAAAATCTTGCCCCCCATTCACTCCCATTATAAAGCTTGGAAGAGCCATATTATATTTTTTGGCGGAAAGAATAAAGTCATATATACGGGATCGTTTTCATTTTTGGGTGAACTAACCCTTCAAGGTTTTGGAAAGAAGACAAGAGGAATGAAGGCATTTTCTTTAATAATAACCACAACAGAAAGATTAGAACATGCTGTCCTGCTCTTTAATAGAGATGACAGTGGAGGCTTGAGTGCTCTGAGAATAGCGTCCCGCTAAAACAGGGATATTTACTGACAGTATTTTTTTTATTTCACCGAAGGGACATAGCATTCTCTTCCCTGCCGTTTCTATGGGAAGATACGCATCCATTCCATAGAAATGGACTTTCAGACTTTGGTTTCCCGCTGCACGCCGTCCCTGCACCCCCCCATGGAATGTATTCTATGAATATAGACTCTGTCAGGGCCAGTTCGGCTCACTGTACACATGAATGCATTCAGAGATCAGATATATATGTATATGAAATATGTAGATTATTTGCATTGTATGTAGTAGTGTAAAAATATTATGCTTTAATGAATAAGCCTTTCTTTTCCTTTTATAATAAAACGCAAAAGTAAAGATCTGCTTTGAAAACTGCCTGTCATGTTATTATTTTGAACACATGGGCATATAGTGTGACAGTCACTTTCTACAAATAGAAATTGATTCAACATTCTAACATAAAACACATATAGGCCTGGTTTCACACTCACAGGGATATAGATTAAGCCAGGATTAGGCCTTAGTTCAATTAGGGTATTTAAGTAGATTTAATAAACCTTAGAAAAACATTACTGATGTGCATCTCGAGACAAAACAATGACTACTATATTTTAAGATATGTCAGTGCAAGTTGCTTTCAGTTAAAACAGCTCAAAAATGCATTTTAGTCTGAGGTTGGCTTAAGCCTTGTCTGTGAAACCGAAGACGCAAGTGTTTAATAGCCAAATAAATTCCTGGTGAAGAACCACACTACCCATAATCCCGAAGAGATCCACCAATCAGAGGAGTCGCTGTTAGAACGCATCGTAATTTACATAATGATCTCCCCATATTTTCAAACAACATATATTTGGATATTTTGCAATGAATTGCAATAAAAAAATTATAAAAATTGTAATGAAAATACAAAGATCAAAAGTAAAAGAAATTTTAAAAGAAATGAATACTTTTATTCAGCAAGGATGCATTAAATTGATCTGTTTTTATTAAATGCTGTTCTTTTCTGTTCATCTAAAAAATGGCATTGTATAAAATGGTTTCCACAACACAGGTTCCATAAATAACATTGGTAATAATAAGAAATAGTTCTTGAGCAGCGGATCAGCATTAGGATAATTTCCGCACTAATGATGCTGAAAATTCAGCTTTGCATTAAGATAGAAAACTGTTTTAAATTGTAAAAATATTCCACAGGTTTACTGTTTGTACTGTATTTTTGATCAAATAAATGCAGCCTCAGTGAGCAGAAGAGACTTCTTTTCAGAACATTTCATCGACCTCGAACTTTGAACAGTAGCCTAGAGTACATTGTTTTTAGACTTATAATGCATGGTGTCAGAGTATTTTTAATCAATATAAAATAAACAATCGTAGCAGCAGTATTATGAAGCTGTGAGAGATGATTATTACAAAGGTCAGATGCGTCTGAGAATGTCTTGTGGTCCACTGAGCAGTGATTGTAAAGTCAGGGGATTTCCATCAAACAACAGATGGCTATGAAAGACCAAAGAACATATCAAACTATTATTAACAGGTGTGAAATACATATTCCTCTTGGAGGCATCTTGCTTTTGCGGGAAAGGGTTGATTGTCCTTGGAAAAGGTTAAAATAAAGATAATTTGGGCATCCAGCCTGATCTCATGAAAATGAATCTCTATAGCACTCATTGTGCTTATCGTGCAATTTATATGCGAAAATGAGTTTTTACGTGCATATGATGCGCACTTTCCCACACCACTAATCCTAACCAAGCGTATAATACATACGTACCCCACAGCCACACCACTACTAAACCTACCCATGCGTATCATATGCATGTAAAAACTCATTTTCGCGTATAAATTGCACGATAAACACAATGCGTGCTAAAGACGCATTTAGTGTGACCGGGTTGCTTCTTAGGCTACCTCTAGAAAAGGTGGTGATTATCAACTGACAGGATTACACAAGTAGAGAGAAAGATTTAACTATGGGAAAGAGTTGTGGTGAATCTTAAAAAAAAAAAAAAAAAAGTTACTTGGTCATTGCCAAAACAGCAGATAAGAAAAATGATAAGTATATCTCCCTGGCCAGAGACAAATTCAGGTGCGGTTTCTGATATCTCGATTTTTTTGCTTTGTTCAATAAAGTCTTATTCTGGAACTCCATCTTCTGAACTTCATGTGCAATCAAGATACGACTTTTTTTCCATGACAATGGTCAGTAGTTTTGTATAGCCTACCCAGGGGCGGATCTACAGGGGGGCAGGGGGGGGGGGGGGGGGGGGGGCAGGTGCCCCCCCCACTCTAGAGCCTTACCCCCCAGCTGCCCCCCTAACTTTGATGATCCAAAAAATGTACTTGTAAAAACAACTCGCAAGCTTCTCAAAACAGTGAACTAAACGATACATTTACCAAAATTGAACAATTTAATTTTTATTAAAGCCCCTCCCCCTATCCCTCAAATACTTAAGTACGTCCCTGATTCAAACGTGCAGAGCGGCGTTCGCTCAGTCTGGCTCTCACGCTCACACACACATACACACAGTGAGTCTGCTGCGGTGCGGTGGCCCTGCAACCCGACTGGAGCGACTGAGCTGCCCCAGAGCCTCTGAATGTGAAGTGAGTTTCCCAGGTGTAGTTAAACACACGTTTAACTTAGTTACATTTTTAATGAATGCAGTGTATGCTAAAGACGATCCAGCATCAGCAAAAACAGCGAGTCTATTAGGCCTACGTTCGCCAAAATCAGCGGTCAAATCGCTCCCTTCCTACCATTACTGGTTAATTCGTAAATATTGTAAATCAAAACATCAGTTTAGCGGATGAGTGGTATCAGTAGATTTGTAGGGCTTTTGCCTGAGTAACGTTACAAGAAAACTAAGAAAGACATGAGATTTGAGGGGGAATGGTAGGCCTACATTTAAATGACAGCCGATTTAAACCTGCACCCTGTGAGCATAAACGCTTTATGCGTCCCACAGGTGGGACGTTTGCCATTATATATTTAAAACAATAATATCTTATTAAAAACCTAAAGTAATATTAACAAACTATTTATCATTTGAAAGCTTACAATCTCTTGTTTTCATATCTGGTGGCTGTTTTCTAAAAATAAATTACAGAGGAGCAGTAATTTATCAATTTGCAAAAAGAATATTTCATATTCATTAGGAGTGTTTATGCCTTGATTTTGAAATAGCAATAAACATGAAAAATCATGAAAGATTGGTAGAAACCTCAGTTTGCTTTCATGCCAAGAGTTCAAAAGATAACACCAATTCAATTTTATGAGAAAAAAAATGTCTGAAAATGTTTAAAATATAAAGAAAAATATTATGGATTCCCGATTGATGCGGCTGCGAGCTATAACGCACATATGTGCTCTTTTTATGCATTTATTAGAGGTAGAATTCAAATCAAATACTGCCAAACCACCCATACTACTTCTGAATAGGATGTCTACTTAATGAATCGTATGAAAATTATGTAAATACGTAGTTAAGATCACTCAAAACATATATGAAAATGGAGGCACCCTTATATGGGCAGTAATGGAGTCCGGTGTTCACCTAGTGAAAAAGTTTGGTACTGCGCCCAAATAAAATCGTACTGAAAGCTCATTTTTTGAGATATCAACCTCAAATTTGGAACACAACATGTTCAGATTCTGGTTTTCATTTTCTTGCAGTTTTAGAGCAAAATATATTTTGTAATATATATATATTTCATAATGATATATTTTAAATAATTATATTATTTTACATTGCACGTGTTCATAAAGTGAATCCACTACTCACTGTGCCACAGCTCTGACCATGATACATACAGGAAAACAAACATGCTGATTGACTTAGGAATACTCGTCATTACCTCATTTTCACTGGGACACCTTCGCAGTCCTGTGACAGCTGATCTGTGCGAATACATATAACGACCTTGCTTTCTTGGAAACGTAACGAGATGTGAGCTGAGTGGGCAGGCGGAACATCTTCAGAGCGCTGGAGAAGCCCATTAAATCAAATGAGGCAGAGTAAGAAAGATAGGGGTAACAGGAGGGGGGGGAATATAGAGAACAGAAGAACTCTTTAAATCCACATTATGGGGCCCAGTTCATTCACCCTGGGAGGTGCCGATAACACTGCATATGCTGACACAGTTCAACAGGAAGATTTACAGTAGGCTATTCTTTATGACCTACACTTATATTCAAAAGTTTGGGGTCGGTAAGATAGGCTATTTAAAATGTTTTTTAAAGAAAGCCTCTTATGCTCACCAAGACTGAATTCATTAGATCAAAAAGATAAATATTATTCACATTTAAGATAATTATGTATTTTTATCAAATAAAAATATTTTAATATGCTGATTTGGTGCTCAAGAAACATCTTTCACAGTCACCCACTAGTCTCACGTCTTCCTTTGTTCTGTTTTCCCGCCACTCATCTGTTTCTATGGTATCTGTCATTTAGTTAATTATCTGGTCCACCTGTCTAGTTAATCATCATCTGTATCACCTTAGATCGTCATCTTTTGTGTCACCTGGTTTCTGTTCAACAGTGTTTGTATTTAGTTCCTTTGAGTTCAGCCAGTCTTTGTCAGTCTTATAGTGTGTTCATCTTGCCTGTCTCCCGTTGGAAGTATATTATCAGTAAAAGTTTGTATTGGAGCTTCTTCGCCTCTTCGTCTTCTTCTGCCTGCACCACACCGTGACAACATCATGATCCCAGTTGTAAATGCTTGTACTGCTGAAGAGATTGGTGGAAACCCTGATACCTTTTTTCAGGATTATTTGATGAATAGAACGTTCAAAAGGACAAAATCTATTTTGGGGGGGGTATAGACGTTTTGATCAAATCTAATTTCTTCAAAAATTCATAAAAAAAACAATTTACATTGAAAAATACTTCTTTATAAATACTTTTGGTCATATAGTGTATGTTTAGGAAACTTGGTGTGAACATTCACATATATTTAAGATTACATTATTTTCATTCAAAATAAAATCAAAACTTTTAGAGGAAATGGTACGTATAAAAACCAAAAAATAGTATACAAAGCTTTTTCTGAAATGATTTTTCTTTTCACCACCTTACTCGTCATGGTCATAATGATGTGGATATATCTGAGGTCGTAGCAGGCATATGTTAATATTTATTTAAAGAAAACCAAAAATTGACTATGTATGGTCATAACTTATACAGTATTGCTGTGTAATAATTGCAAGCCAGCTAGGTTAATTTTCTCTAAAGTCAAGTTATACCTGCTGTAATCCGACAAAAAGAAAACTTTCACTAATTCTGTCAATCATCAAGCCTGGTTCCCTGGGTGGTCGCATGCCTGAGCAATCAGAAAGACAGGCCCTCTCACCGCCGTCCAAGCATTAACACACAGTTATAAAAGTAACCTGTGGGGACAGTCACCATGGAAACTTACCTCATTACGCCAAAACCGAGAAATATAAAGCGCGAGAGGGGGACACGCACCTGCCATTTCACAACACAACTAAGCCAGAGTTTCAGTTTGTACGCTTAAGCAGCACTGAGGGGGAATACTCTTTGTTTAGGTTATGTCAAAACTTAACCTTACGGATTCAACCTGGATACAACATTCAGATGGCGTGAGAAGTTAGGCCTGGATTACACCTTTGAAAGCAGTTTAGGAAATTTAGACTAATGTGGTACCTTGAAAAACATATTTTGATATATATTTTGATACATAACTTACCTTGGCTGGGAATATAAATGGACCATGGGAAACAGCAACTCAAGGCCAAAGATTTGCCAAGTTGCACCATCTCTTGGTCAACCAATGGAGAATGAGCCTTCCTTGCTTCCAACCTCACCATGGATGATGACTGCTGTTAAAGGCACAGAGAGGCAAGAGAAAGGGATTGTGGGACAGAGGAAGATCAATCATATTCCTCCTTTGACAGGAAGACACGAAGTGCCTCATATTGTTCGTTTAGAACCAGGTCAGTAGTGTGATAATTGAACTTTATGCTTAGCACTAATTATGAACAATATTATTCTATGAATTATGCAATGTTTTTCACAACACAATAGTTCATCTTTACTCTTTTGACCTTTAAATTTCTGCAAAATAGAGTGCCGACTATCAAATCTATTTATGACTTTGCTACAGTAAGTGAATGGTCAGACTGATCATTTTCCCCATATTAAAATGATTGATCTTATTGTTTGCATAGGCTATAAGGCTAAATTTTGAATAACAAATGACATTAGGGCAAGACCCAACTTAGGTAAGCCATTTTTATGGGCCTGACATAGACCTTGTTTTTTATTATTTCATTCATACTTGTGTTGTTAGTTGTGATGTCACCCACAGGATCTCAAAGTGTCTGTGATAAAAGCATTATTAAGTCTCATCCACCACAGCCAGCAAAGGTCTGAACATGTTGTGTAGTTACTTTGAAGTCATTCATACAGTCCTTCAATTTATTCAATATAATTTTGATTCTAATTATGAACATCATTCAACTCACAGGGGTGGCAAACAATAGCCCTTGCCACAGGGGCTGAAGTGAATCCTGCCAAACATGCACGCATGGCATGCAAAACGGAAGAGTCTGAGGTCTTTCACTATGTTCTTCCATCTTCTGTGAATAGTTTGAAAGATTGAATCACTTAAAAGTTGTTTCTAAAGAGGCAAAATCTAAGGGTAGCTTCTGTCTTGTCTTTTAATGAACATCATGCGTTTTGTTCTTGCCAGGACACGGAATGGAGAGATGGGCCTGTCCATTGCTATTCCACTCCCAGCCTGGGAGGGCACTGTGGCACAAGCAACACACTACAGGTATACAACTCTTTTCTGGGTGGACATAAAGGCTGCTTCTGAAATCGCATAGCCTACTCTCTTGAGTAGGTACTTGTTTTGAAAAAGTAATTACTTCACGACCACTAAAAGAGTACGTTCTGTATAGTATACGTGTGCAGTATGAATGGAATCCGGACATACTACAATCGCCATGTTGTCATTATCATGTGACCTACCAGCATCAGTTGAGTCGCTTCACTACCATTCATAAATCCTCTCCCGTGGCCTCATGGGATAGTAAAGTGTCCATCTTATTCACACTTCGGAATCTCGCTGGATGTAGTAGGTCATCCGGGTACTTTTTACCTATACTCTTTTAAGAGTAGTGTAAATTTGGACACACTTCTTTTGTCACATATTGTTTTTTGCCTACTATATAGTTGGGAAGTATGCAATTACAAATGCAGCCAATGCCACTTTAAGACAAGCCTCCAAGGTTAGCAAAAAAAGCATAACGCCTTGTTAACACTGCATGGAAGGAGACCAGGGGCCGTTTAAAACGATATCAATAAAGGAGGCGTCACTAAGCTAAATAAACTGCTTTTGTGGGAAAACGGCTTATTTAATGAATCGACAGCCTGCCGGCTAATCTTCCACATGTTTGCTCTTAAACATTATTTTTGGATTGATCTATTTTTAGAATTAAACTGAAAAAATATGTTTTTTATAAGAGAAGTCACAGACAATTGCGCATCAGATATGATTCAGTTTAGTACCCTTCTAATTCATTTCTATAGTATCCGCAAACTGATTGACTGTCGCACAACTATGAAAATGACGTCAAGGCTGTATTGTGATTGGTTATCAAGGCACACATGATCCAAGTTGCCCGCTATGCTTTCTCCAATGTTAGAGCCACGGACCCTTGTATCTCCCAATAATAAAACCATTTCCAGTGGACATTTAAAAATTAAACATTTGCGAAAACAAACACATTTCCTTGAACCTTCTCAAAGTATAGCTAAATTTGCACCATCAAGATTCATTGACTACGTTTACATGCAGCCAATAACCCGTTCAAAACCGGAATATTAGCAATAACCCGGTCGCGCACGGCCATGTAAACACCGAATTATTCATTATCCGCGTGCTGCTGCTGTTGTTGTTGTCTTTGGATACAGGAAGAAGAATCGGAAATGACGCATATTGTGTCTTAAGGTTGTCCGTGCGTCACTGTTTACATCGGGATATTGCAATTCTATGTATACAGGAGTAACTCTCTATGCTCACGTATGTAAATGGGTTATTCCTAATGTTTCAGAAACCCGAATAGTGACCTTAACCCGACCATAACCTGAATATTGGCTGCTTGTAAATGTGGTCAGTGATAGGTTGTGTAGGATGTAATGTAAAGGATAATGTACAGTCAATCGGTCAATATTGCAAAATAAACCTCCTGATCAGGATCCCCATGTGGGTCTTCCAAATATTAAAGCCCCAGCTCCTGGATGCATTAATGTAATTCAAAAACTGATCCTTCTCTTGCATATAGAAAAGTATGCAAATAGACATGCAATCAGATATATTGTTAACAAGGTTTTTTTGACAACTCAGGAACCGAGAGTTTGTGATGGTCTTTCAAGACTAAAAGATGTAGATAAAGAGGGAGAAGACTGACAGCTGGTGAGCACTGAGCCTTGCCCTGTGGTCCCACTAGATCTGATTACGGTATTGTTGGAGTGGAAAGTATGCTGGGGTGCAGCCGTGGTACCATCATCAGGGTACAGGGAATGGGAGTAGTTTCTTCACCATTGCAATCAATTTTAATAATTACACACTTGCATCATACAAGCAAGTACTGAGGCAAAGGATTTCCAGCTCCCCCTCTCTGGATGTAATAGGTGGTCTTGACCTAGATATAAATAGGGTTATGGTTAGGACCGGGGTCAACCTTCAAGCTTCACCCAGAGAGGTGGAGCTGGACATCAAGCTCCACTCAATAGCCATATCCCAATCGAGCCTTAATAAGAACCGATTTGCCTTTCCACCGGCTAGAGAGCCACAACAGAGACAGATCTTACGTCACTGTATACGTCTCATGTTGCCCAGCAACGCTAGTGCGGTAGCGCCAAACAGTACGCCAGGCTTGTTCGAGATGCATCGGCTTCTCGCAGATCGATCTCCGCATGACATCAAAGCACTGCGATAGCCATCTAAAAGCACAAGGAGTCGTATGTTCTCCAAACACTCCCGCAGCTCCGATCGGTCCGCGCCGCTCCGATGCATCTCGAACAAGCCATCAACAATAACGGACGTTGCAATACTATGGATGCTCATGGGTTTACAAAATACATCGGAGTCCAACGCGTTTGTGCAGCTCGCCGTAACTTACATAGACGGATATTTATAATCGAGCTGCTATTAGCTCGACTAGCTGCTATTTAAAAATGGCGGTCACAAGTTTCTATTCGTCTTGTTGGTCACGGTAACCCCGCCCCCAGCCCCTGACGCAAGTGGTTCTTACTTGGCTCTGTTCTAGACCAGCAATGATTTGGTGCTACTTAAGAACCACTTTTCCTGGTTCGGAGCTGGTGCTTTGCGTGTGGAAAACCAAAGAACCGAATTGAAACTAGGCTCTGGCTCCGAACCAGCACCAGCTCTGCCTTGGTGGAAAAGGGGTATAAGAGTTGTGACAATACTGTAGTTTAGCAACTACTTACAGATACCACTCAGAATTACACTAACACATTGAGGCAATTCTTAGGTGGATTACTTAAGCATTTTTTACCTTAGCAGGGACACATGAAAGGTGTCCTGCTGGCACAGACGATGCTCTGTCGCCAAGCAACCAAGAAGCGGCAAGCTCAGCAGAGGTGCTTTAGGGAAAGACGGGGGAAATCGAACAGGGGGTACACCTCTTATGGTGAGTTTTCCAATTATTACACAACACTTTTCCAATTATTAAATTATTGCCTTTCACTTTGATTGTGTACTTGAGTTCATTAAAGTCTTGTCTTATGTATCAGTGGAAGGAGAGGAGATGGAAAGAAGTCAGAGGGTCCGGATTGTATCCAGGTTAATGCAACAAAATGTCTTCTGGGATGAGTTTGAGGGACGGATTCTGGACGTAAGGGAACTGCTGCAGCCAAGTCCGCAGCTGACAGACCCAAACCTGGGAGACATGAGTGACAAACCGCTAATGGCAAATGGAATCCGGCCAGAGGTAGAAGACCAAAAATGTGAAGGTCTGGGGAAGGAAAGTCACCATAAGAACCCACATTCTCCAAAGAGCATAACAAATCTAGACCCATAATTGACAGAATCTGTGCAAAAGTTTTGCAACACAAACATGAAGTTACCTTGACTTGAAGGGACTTGAGGAGGGACTAACACACATTCACACACACCTACTGGCAATTTACGGTCTCCAATTAATCTTCTTCCATGTCTTTAGATTCTGGGGGAAAGTGGAAAAAACCCATGGCAACATTGGGAGAACATACAAACTCCACGCAGAAAGTCCTCCCTCCATCTTTAACTGGGAACTTTCGTGGTGTGAGATGACTGTACAATCTACAGTCTACAATCTCAATCACCAGAAACCCAGAAATTGAAGACACCAGACCATGATCCTCCTTTAGTGTGCCCCCTACAACATAAGCGCCTGGTTTCACAGAAAAGGCTTAGATTAAGCCAGAATAAGAGCTTTGTTCAATTAGGACATTTAAGTAGCTTTTATAAATGTGCATTAGAAAAACATTACTGGTGTAAATCTTGAGACAAAACAATAGCACTGACATATTTTTAGATTTTTAGACATATTTCAAGTTGATTTCAGTAAAAACAGCTCAAACATCCATTTTAGTCTGGGACTAGATTTAAGCTTCGTCTGTGAAACTGACCAAAGGTTTTCCAATGATATTGAACATTTTTATCATGCCTTTTTTAATCCTGCAGGCAGCTAGCCAATTTGGCACTTTGTTTTACAGTACGTGCACTTAAATAAGAAAGTACTGGGTAATATAAGGTAACTACATGGGTTAAGTTCAGTTATTATCCAGTTGTTACAATTACTATTAGTACATAGGATGTACATGGGGGACATGGCTGTAAAATAAAGTGTTACTGCAATTTGAAGACTTGGCACTTTTTAAGCAAAACCATTCAGAAAAATTAGGGATCAAGTGTAACCAACAAGCAACTTGTGACAAATGTATATAACTGCATTTAAAACTAAATAAATAAACTGTTACACATGATGTGGTATTATGATTATGCAAAACTAGAAAGACATTTTATATTTATATGTCTGTATATGTAGTCTGGGGAATAAAATAAAAATATTGTCATGTGAATTGGTCTTGTGCATTGTAATGGTTTAGAGTACAGCTGCCTCCTCTTGACAACAACAATGAATTTTAACAGATTTAAATCAGTGTACTTACACACAAATTAACAGCAATGAATAATCAAGTACCTCTGCCGCTGTAAATAGCTAAATGAACTACTGCATCTGAATACAGCTGATGTTGAACACGGTGGCCCTTTTGCTGTGATGGCCTTTTTATACTGAAGTAAGCAAAGTTTAAAGGTTAAGTTTGTAATTGCTGCACCACTATCAGCATCAAACAGAATCTGAAAAATACTGACGTTGCAAACAACTTCCAAACAATTCTCCGCCTGCCATTATTCTGTAAAAGATGTAGTTTCACCCAAAATAATAATAATTATAACACCACCAATAATATTTTAATCTGCTCACACAGATTCTAGTTCTGTTTGGTGTCGCCTAAATAGTGGCACATAGATTGCTCAAGTAACCTTTTAATTGTCTTAATTATTCTAAAAAATATCAATAAACCACAGCATTAAAATAGAATGGAAATCATTTAACATTACAAAGTTTGATTTCCAAGCTCTCCTTTCAGAAAAAAACAAACTACTACATTTGCTTAAAAATCAAATAATTTATTTATAATTTTTAAACCAGGTCTGTTGTCCACTTGAAAACAAAGAAACTTTTGCAAGACATTTTGTCAGGGGTGAAAGTGGGAGAAACAAGGGTGAAGAAAATGTTCATCAACATGCAAACGGTCGCTCTTCCCCCAGCAAAATGGATCCCTGTTTGAGGTGCAGATCTCACTCGTCCAAATCATCAGCTGAAAGTACAAGAGTTACACTAACTACAACATAAACTCCACCGTTTACAAGGGTGATATTTAGCCACAAGTGCAGATTCAAAATTAGTCCCATCATTGAATGATTCCCCAAAACAGAAGCCAGTCAGATTAGTGTCCACATCATCTGAATATGTGATCTTACCCAGCTAGAACCTGCCAGCTGTTCGGTCTAAAGCTGAAGGAAAGCTTACAGTGATAAACCACAAAAGTCAGATATTGGCAGTGCAAAAAACATCATTGTGCCAACCACCAGTATTTCTCCAATACGAAAATATGGTCAGCATAGAAATGGCAAAGTTGGCATCTTGTGAAAAGCATTGGATTTTAATAAAAGGATAGTTCATCAAACCAGAAAATTTTCTTTATTAAACTCACACTCATGTCATTCCAGACTTGTATGACTTTATTCTGTAGAACACATTTTGAAGAATGCTTCAACAATTTTTGTCTATACAATATACATCCAATGTTCTTTTGACCCCAATCGGCATTGTAGGGGAAAAACAGATTTAAATGTCTTCTAGTGTGTTCTACAGAAGACAAAAACTATGCAGTCTTGGAAAGACTTGAGGGTGAATAAATGATGATGTTGAATGTGAACAATCCCTGTATTTCAAGCTAAATATACATCTGCCATCTAAAAACTTAGATGGTCTGTTTGGACGAAAGCTACTCAAAGGGTCTCCAATTTCCATTTCAACATTGACTGTCCACCCAAATCAAAAGGAATCAAAGACAAGTTGACTGTTAAGAACCACTGGGTCCTTGAAAGGAGCCCCTGACTAGTAATAGGAGAATTGAATAGAAACCAAACACCTGAGCCTTTCTGACAAAGGGAATTGATGGGACCGTTACATTTCAGGGAGATGTACTACAATTTGGGCTTTATAAAAAAAATGCAATAAAACCGAAAAACAACCAAAAGATGCATAAATTCCTCTTCCCATAATTCCATCAGCAATATCAGTGTATTTAAGCGCAAATTTATAAAGCAACCCATCCATCTTCTCGACAATTGAGAGCAGCAGCTCTATGGGGATCTTTTCTGTTGAAAATCAAAAACAACAAATCAAACTTCCATATGTACATTAAGCAAATCAAAGAAACGGTTTCCCACTCCAAACTTGAAAAAACAAAGTTTTTTTTTCCAAGAACAACTCATGAGCCAGCAGCAAAGCAAAATGGGGGTCTATTGGCAATGACATAGAAACACTTACATACAACGTGATGGTACAACCTGCCACAGCACACTACTGTTAAACACAAACCAATAAAAACAAGAACCTCTTGAAAATTCCTCCATTCAATTTTAAAAACACCTCTAAACATTGTCGTCTTGCATATAATCAATCTGTATTATATGGAAGCTTGATTCCGCCCTAGAATAAAAAATGTAAAAAAGTAAAAGATATTTGAAACTTTTTATCTCACAATAATAACTTTTTTTTCTCACAATTGGGAGATTACATCTCAGAATTTAAAAAAAATCTCAGAAATGGGGGATACAAAGTTAAAGAAAAAAATCTAGCTTTAAAACTAACAATTCTGACATTGTAACTCACAACTGAGAGAAATAAAGAAATTACTTCTCTCACAAATGCGACTTTACATTCTAACTTGCAATTGTGAGAAATAAATTACTTTAAAAATAAAATAAATCTTTTCTCAGAATTGTGAGTTATAAACTCGCAATAATTGCGAGTTATAAAGTCCAATTTTGAGAAAAAAACCCGACAAGCCTGACTGAAAGTCGCTATTGCGAGTAATAGTCAGGAGTGCGAGATTCTGAGAAAAAAAGTGTCTCAATTGGAAGTTTATATCTTGCAATTGGGACTATTACACGTAATTGCAACTTTACATCAGGCAATTCTGAGGGAAAAAAAGAATTGCAAGATGTAAACTCACAATTTCGAGGGGGGAAAAAAGAAGAAAAAAACCCTAAAAAGTGGAAATTATCTTTTCTGTTTTTTATTCCAAGGTGGAAACAAGCATCCATAGTTTCATGACTTTAAAGCAACTATTTGCATGAGTCCAATGGAGCAACTGAGCTGGTGAGATCTGTAGTCTGTCCTTTACTGTTCCACTAAAGCAGTGGAGGACAAGGGAAATATACAGAGCACAAATTCCCTATCTAATCAGTGCAAAAATGAGAAGTGCGTCTGTTTGAGGTTCATTTCTCTAGTTCAGCATATCCGAATATGCAAACATTGTATCAGACATGGAAAGGGAGTATATATGATGAAGTCTGTGGTAAAAAAAAAAAAAGTAGGCTACTGAAAAAAACAGGGAATACTCTCCTTTTAGGCCATTTAGTAATTGATTTCCATTCATTTTAATTTAGCTGTACAAAACACTTATGTCAGATTCACAAGCCACATAAACCAATATGGCAAACCGTGAGCTAATAAGACCAACTTAAAAGAGCAGAGATGCCGTCTGCACGGTTTCACAGCACTCAGGTTAAAGTGTTTCTTTATCTGTGTACGTTAGTTTGTCGTAGATCAAACTTCTAAAGCACACAAGGCTCTGCTCAGTGTTTTCCAAAACATAAAATAAACCACAGACCCCCATACGCACAAAAACAACGCAAAGCAGCAGGCACAATCGCAACCTGCAATGCTCCCGTGCACCCTCTTTTAGAAAAACAAAATTGTAAAACAAAAATTAATTTGAGTAGTTTCGTTGAGTCGGTTTAAACACATTTTCATCCTTCGCATTGTGATTGTTCATAAAAAAACAACAACAACAAAAAAACTATGTGTAGCGCACTGTTTGCTTTCGGCACGATTCATTTCTCCAATGCCGTCGACACATTCTGCCCATCCGCCTCCACTGCCTGACGCAAATACACGGAGGTCTTAAGCCAGGCTATTGACACCTGAACATAGAAGCAAACATGTGTTTTCTTTTCGGTGTCAATGTCATATTAGTACCCGACTTTGAGCATCTTTTTCTTATCTGCAATGACCTCTCTTTTGTTTACACAAAAAGTTCTTAAAACACTTTATTATGATTGGTTGAAATTCCCCTCAGAGTTTCCCCTTTGTGGCTCAACAGAGGTCGAGTGTCTTTCTATTGATGGGAAGTCAGGTGATCTGAGCCAAAGGACTGGGGCGGAGGCAGAGGAGGCCAAAGGGATGGAGAAAGAGTTGAGGGACCCCGTAGTTTGATTTAGCGAAGCCAGAGTTTAAGCCGAAGTGCGTCCACTCCGTTTAAATAATATCTAAACAGCCGCTTGTCCCTGACAAAGCCCAGGTTCTCATAGAGTTTCAGGGCTGATTTGTTGGTGATTTCCGTCTCTAGCACCACCTGAGGAGGAAAATAAAGCATATAGAAATAATGGGCATAGCATAGGTTTTCAAATACTATATTACATGTAAAACATAAGTGAGGGGCAAATACAAGTTGAGGCATATTTGGAACGGCGTAGTACCACATACTCATTCACTTCAAGTGTTTTTACTGATTGGATAGCGGATTTGTTAAAACGGTTCAATTTGCACTTGGCCACATAAATGGGTCTTCACAAAACTAATATAAATCAAAGGAAAGCGCTTTACATATGGAAGGTGGAATCGCCTCAACGACCACCAAAGTGCCGCATCCACATGGATGATGCAACGGAAGCCATATTGTGCCAGAATGCCCACCACACGCCAGCTTACTGGTGGAGAGGAGACAACAGTGTATATGAAGCCATTCAGTATATATGGGGATGATTAGGAGGCCATGATGGACAAATTTGGGGGGTTAAACCCCCACTCTTTTTCCGAAGGATATCCTGGGATGTTTAGCTATCCGATCAGAGAAAACGCATGAAGAGACCAGGTGTAAACAGTCCCTTAATTGGCACATTATGGATATATTAAACTGATCTAAAGTGATAGTAAAGACATTTATAATGTTACAAAAGATTTATATTTTTTAAAAATGCTGTTCTTTTGAACTTTCCTTTTGATTCTTTCATTTGCAAAATCCTGAGAAACAAATCTATCACTGTTTCCACAAATGTATTGAGCAGCAGCACCACTATTTTCAACTTTGATAATTATAAGAAATGTTTCTTGAGCAGCAAAACAGAATATTAGAATGATTTATGAAGAATCATGTGACTGAAGACTGGAGTAATGATGCTGAAAATTCAGCTTTGATCACAGAAATAAATTACATTTTAAAATATATTAAAATAGAAAACAGATATTTTAAATCGTAATAATATTTCACTATGTTGTTTCCGTTTTTACTGTAGTTTGGACAAACAAAAACGCAGTTGTGGTGATCATGAGAGACGTCTTTCTAAAACATTAAAAATCTCACCAACCCCAAACTTTTGAACAGAAGTGTATTTGATAAAAAAAGTAAAACTTTGAAATATTACTACAAATTAAAATAACTTTTTTAATTTATTCCTGTGAAGCATCATTACTCCAGTCTTCAGTGTCACATGATTCTTCAGAAATCATTCTTATATTCTGATTTGCCGCTCAAGAAACATTTCTTATAATTATCAATGTTGAAAATTGCTAAATAAAAGTATTATGCATTTAAACTTTTGAATTGCACTGTACATATGCATTTGCAGAATACAACCTGACGACTTAGCCTTAGATAACGTATCTCACAATGTAATATTACTGATCTTCTATTTAAGAAAATAATATAAAAATGGACAATGATGAGTATTATGGCATATTTCCTCGCTTTTTACTGAAAATTGGTACACAAAATTCAATAAAAACATCTGCTAATTTGTATTTTAAATATTCAGCACATTTAGCATATATCATGACAAACAGCATTAGTTTCTGAGATCCAACTTCAGTAGTACACATGACAAAATGTAGCATAAGGCAGTTTAAAACATGTATTACTATATAATTTACTATTTTTAAAATAAATGTATTATACTCATTTTAAAAGTGATTCAAAGAACAATACTTTTAATGTGAATAGCATTAACCCACGACTCAGAAGAAAAGCATTGTCAACCTCGTCTGGGAGAATCCAAGCTTCTCTACTGTGTAGTATGTAGCAGTATTCCATTCCAAATATATCCGCAGCGTGAAATATTTACAAGATTAATCTCTTACCTCATCACAATCCCCCTCCACCATAGCATAAATGGCCTTTTTCACAAGGTTAGTGCCTAACAAACAAGTACAGCTTTTAATCATTTACATTTCCAGTATTATACAAAACTATTGAATATGGTAAATAATACAGTATGGAGAATACACATGGAACGATCGAGCTCCTTCGACACAGAAAGGCAAACCATTGATTTACAGCAGTTCAAAGCATTCAGAGACACTAAATGTATCCATGAGCTGACACTGAAGCAGACGCGTGTCCTATAAAAAGATCCCTTCTGTTGCCATTCTGAGGTGAGGGCAACCATGCTAGCATAGCTCTTACCGAGGCCTTTCCTGCGAAATTTGGAGTCCACGGCGAGCATGGCGATGTATCCTCGACGGAACATCTTCTTATGCATGTCTAGCTTACACACAATGGCACCAACACAGTCCTTCTCAACCATCGCCTGTGACACATCAAAGAAAGAGTCATCAAGTGCAAACTGTGCAAAACAATGACAAATATCTCTAATACTAGGCTCAAGATATTATTTACACCACTCGTAATCTGTTCAAAAAGATATAAATACACTTCGACACCTTGGAATGTACCATAGTTCTGACATACTGTGGTACTTTTTAATAAAACCACAGCTAAAACCAGGATATGGGCTGCTCCACATTACCATGGTTAGATCCTATTTTTTGTTGTGAAACTACAATACTCACCATCTGTTTGATAAAAATTACCCTTACAAAATACTGCGGAGTGATGGTGTATCCCATTGTACAGAATGATTAATGAACCTACCCTAGTACTACAATACTATGGTATTAGTGTGTCAAAAATGCATGGTATTATCACAGAAAATGTATACCATGACACTTTCTGATACTCGTCTGTTATGTAAGCATACATCCTTACTCACTAACAGATTATATAAATATTAAACATCATTCTTGCAAAAGACACAATAAATCATATTTAGTGTTACAACAGTAAATAGTCACATGGTTACATCTGAAACACTTAAGCAATATGACATTTCAAAAAGGACAAACATTTGAAAATACATAACAAATGTATAAAAAATAAACTGTGTTTCGGCCATGTCATGTTTTTTAGATAAACCATGGTAATATATGATAGCATGGCACTTACCATGGTATTAATGTGCTTTTTTTAATGTAAATTGGCATATTTAAATACCACGATATATGAAAAAGCTAATCAATCAGTAACATTTTATACATCACAGTAGCATGATATTACCATCACTGTAACATGGACATGTTACATCTGATTATATCAGAGATGATGTTGGGTGCTCTGATATTGATTTTTTTTTTTGGTACTCATCTGTCAGTAGAAAATCACGGTAAATTTTCAGAAGGGTCAGAATGCGTTTTAAATTGGGCATGTACTAAATCCTTTAAGAAATGAGACAAACATTTAAAATACACGAATCTCATTAAAACCAGTATAATGTTTTCTTGAACATGGTTATATGACATTTCATGGTTATTTGTTTAGACTGCTTGTTTTGTTTTTTTTGGACATGTAGACTAACGTTACTATAATAATGTCATGTTTATGTTGAACAGTGATATCATGCTATTCTTTGATTTACATTGGAATATAATTTAAATGGCAATACATACGAAAATGCTAATCAGTACCATTTTATCCGTGTTACACATTTTGTTATGATGTTGAATGCTTTGATATTGATTTCTTCAACACCATCAAGAATAACTGAATGACACGATACATACCAGAAAACAGAGCTGAGGCCAGTTGTGAATAAAGTACCTATAGGTATATATAGAGTAGGGCTCAGATAAGTCTTTAGTTATGAGTCGGATTATATCGGGCATCTGGAGCTCAGACTCGTATCTCACGTATCGGATGGACTCGTCGTGCTCCTCCAGCGCTAGTCTCGACATCGCCGCCACCGGAGCGCTGTCAGCCGGCGCCTGCTCTACTCGAGCGCGCTGCGGGCCCGGGCCTGACTCTGCCTCGTCCATCCGAGCCGGACCCACCGAACCAGTCCTGCAACTTACATCATTCTCCAATCGACAAGAGCTGCCCTCCGTTATCGCCATACTATCATTGCAGTTTATCCCGTTGTTCGGCGGCGATTGGCTCTGCGTTAGATCACTACATCGTTTATTTCTTGTTAAATTGTTTTCCGTGTGATCGCCCTGTGTTTCAGCGACTCCGTCCAAGTGATGATCAGAAGTGGAGTTTTGATTGTCGGATGGCCGGTGTTGCTGGACGTGGTTCTGGAGGTGAGTGTGGTTGCACTGGACCCCGTTCAACTGGGCTGTGTGGAACTGGGAGGCTGATGCATTTGGGTGCACGTTGTTCTGGTTGGATTTCACTATCGCCTTATGGTCGCTGGCGTGCTGGTGTCCCTGTCCGGGGCTGATGATGTTCCGTCCCTCATCTTTGCCCAGTAAGGTGCAACCGTCCACGGGCAGTCCTGTGATCTCGCTCGGGGATGAAGGCAGTGCGTTAGGCCCTGGCGGCACTTCAGCCATTCCACTGCATACAGTTATTATGATGACAGAAAAACGGGGTCGAAATCAGCCTGTCACAGCAAACGACGACAAAGACAGGCGTCCGTCCGGCTGCCGGTACCTGATAAATGTAGGAATAATGTCAAGTTCGTGGACTATCTCGTGTCTGTTCCTGCCATTACTCAATTCACTCCACACTTGCTTATTATGTGCCGTAAAGCAGAGCGGATGATTTACGACACTATGTCGGCTCGTTGCAGTAAAGGATGCTGGGTAATGGAGTTTTTTTTTACCAATTGATAGAAATAAAAATAAATAAATAAAAACAGTTCGCACACATTTAAGGTGCGTGTGTGCGCGCGCGCGTGTGTGTATATTATATATACATATCATTTTTATTAATAAATTAATAACACATTTGAGAAATATTCGTATGAGACATTAGTTTTAAAAAAAAGCAGATGACCCCCAAACCAGTGTTATTTTAGCATCATTTATATAATATTATAGGCTAGTATTTATTAATATTTTGATTTTGCTATTTGGTATATTTTCAGTTTTCATTTTATTTGTAGTTTAAGCATTTTTGCAGTATTTTGTCATTGTTAATATTTTTTTTAAAAATCTTTAATGAATGTTTTCGTCAGTTTACTAAACTGACAAAAACATTCATTAAATACTTTTTTGAGTTTAGTACCTACTTCTTAAGACGTAAAATAATTCACTTTGTTGCCAAGAAAACATTTCTAATTGTATTAAAAATCTGAAAAGTTTTATTTCAAGTTACGAAAACAATTTTAAATGGTCTTAATTGGAATTTTAGTCAATAACAATCCTGGGCGCTGCCATGTTGACTTCACACGACCAGTCCTTATATATTTGTTTGCGGCTTTAACATTCTGAACGTTTGATATATGAATATGTGTTGTTTGTGTTCTAGAACAAAACAAGTAATTCTCAACACAAACTTTAATTCACTTCAAAACCGCCATTCTAAAAGCTATAAAATTGCAGAGGAAACCCTCCATCGCGAATTAGCCGTAATGACAGAGATATTTCCCCCCTCCCCCTAAAAAATCATTTTGGATGTCCTAAACCTATTTTACAAGAAGGGCCACTAGATGGACCTATATACATCCAATTTTGTGTGACTTTACTCCAGAGCATTTCATTGTTGCAGGTTGTGTGTGTTTTGAGCGCGACTTCATTATGTCCATCAGAATTGCCTTAGTGAAATAATACTCTCTAATGACATTTAAAAAACAACACTAAAGGATTTAATGTGAATTTTATTTGTAGCCTACATTATTTTGGTATATTTAAGATACTATTACAGTTTTTATTACTATTCTGATTTTTATATATATATATATATATATATATATATATATATAGGCCTATATTTTCCACTTCCATTTTATTGTTATCAATAATTAGTCATTATTATTATTTAAAATATATTTTTATTATTTATTTATTTTAGTTTTTGTTACATCAAGAATTGGTGACTGACTGAAATCAAATTTTTTATTATTTTTTGTTGGTTTGATTTGTTTCAGTAATGTTAATTTTATTTCAAGTAATGAAAATGTTTTTTTTTAATGGTTTTAGTTTTTGTTAAATAAAATAACCCTGATTCTAACCTGAGGGGGGAAAAATCGACTAGAAACACATTCTCAATATCTCAACTATTCAGGATCCTAAAAATAGCTCCTGTGGCGTTTTCAACTGTCCAGTACAATAAAATCTACATAATATCCTATAGGAAGCTAATTTTGGTCCCACTTTACATTAAGATGTCTTATACTATAACATTTAATACATGCATGTTTTTTACATTTATAGTTATATATTTTTTTTAAAAGTACTTGCTTGTAATTGCACAGTCATTTATTTTTCAACACTTTATTTTACAGTGTCCTTGTTACACGTTACATGTAGTTACTGTTGTAATAACTATAAATGACTGTATGCATAATTACATGCAACTACCTCTAAACCTAACTCTAATCTAACCCTGACCCTATAGTTATTACATGTAGATAATTATTATTACACACTAACACAACCACCTTCAAATAAAGTGAAACCCGATTTTCTTTTGATGTACATAAGACAACTAATATAAAGTATGACCCACATTTTAATACAAAAATCGATCTCAGGTATATCGTCGATATATCTCAGGATGGAATTCTAATTGTTATAGAAAATCCTATTGGAACCTTGAACATATTCGTTTAGAATTAAGTGTGACTAGAAAACGTAGGATCGGGAATGGCTCCGGTCAGACTAAGAGGAAGTGTGAAACTCTCTGAGAAGCTCTTTGAATACAGACAGACGATTAAGGATATGAAGAGGACCTTATTGGGAACATAAGATTGATCACGCTCAGTGTTCTGAGGAGGAAATCCTTGTGAGAATGCAGTCTTGCCTTGCTCTTGTTCTTGCAGAGACACAGCAAGGCAATCAGTGGACGAGGCAGACGATTAATCTCTCAGACAATGGCTTGCTTCAGTGGAGAGCTCTTCTGTGGCTCCAGCTGAACCATCATCATCTTGCTGTCTTCTCCATGGGAATTCTCCAAATGCTACTCAGCTGCTAAACATACAGAAATGCCTGTTTGCTGCTCATAAGGTGACACAGAATTTATGCTTGTAGTTTCAACATTTAGCCAAACAAGGATAGGCGGCATAATTGATTTTCTATTGCAACAATTAAAGACGCAAAGGGTTCTTTAGTTGCGAGTTGGATGACTGGTATTTTTAAGTCTCCGTTAACTGTTTTTGTTGGGCAGGAGAGACACGGAGACAAGCTTAAGTGGGACCTCTATGGGTCACTTTGGAAACTAATTAAGAACCTCTTTGGATACCAGACTGGTATTTCTCTTTAACAATTGCCTTCTCTCCTTCTCTGCCATCAGAATACACTCTTTTCAGCCTCATCAAACAAACACAGGGCCAAAGTCCTCTTGTGAATGAGCTCAACGAGCCTCTATATAAACCAGCTGAACCGCTAATAGGGAAAACCGAAGCCTGAACAGCAGTAAACACTCAGGGATCAGTCTGAAGCTAAATGAAACGACTGTTAATTGAATTTTAATTCTTCATTACTTCTTATTAGTAAAGAAGAAAGAGCATTTGACTAAAAATGGCTTTTTCTTTATTTATAAAAATATAGTTACTAACTAATTATTTTGATATAACGGAAAAAATAAAGAATATTATATTATAAATTTTTATCAGGATCTCTCTGACCAATCATTCATTATACATCTGCCCATATTCAGCTAAATAAAGGAGACATACTGAATGTTTTATGACATGTTTTATTTTGACAGATTAGAAAAACCATACAGTAAATGAAAATCATACTGTAAATGAAAGCTAACACTGTATGACAGCAACATTTGTCAGAGGCCACATTTTCTGATCCTTTAATACCTGGAATGATTTATTAAGGCCAGTGTGCATTAATGAGATGATGTCAGAGAGCGGCGAGTCCAGATGAGACGGGGGCGTCACTTGTTGAGTTCCAGATGTAGTATTCTGAGGAGACCAGCTCTCGCGCTAGAGGAGAAAATAAAGATATAATTCTCATTGCTGATGTAATTAATATTTTTTTTTACGTATTTTCTTGTGAACTTATTTCAATATTTATATGCAATACTTATATGCAATCACTGCTCATCACTGAACAGTGTTATTTTACTTTACTATATATATGCTTTTATAATATTTTGAATATTTTATTTTTATATTTTCTGTTAGTTTTAATTTAGTTTAGGTATAAGTTAAGTTTTGTAATGTGCTTTTGTAATTTTAATAATTTATTTTTAAATGACTGGGTAGTTTTTTTTTCTTCAGTTTTAGTTATTTTAGTTCTTCAAATTAAACTCATTTTATGTTGCCAAGGCAACATTTATATATTTTTCTAATATTTATATGTTAACACTTTACAATAAGATTCCATTTGTTAACATTAGTTAACTACATTAGTTAACATAAACTAAGAATGAAAAAATGAAGCATTCAAACAATGCTTCACTAAAGCATTTCTTAATCTTAATTAATGGTATTTTTTCGAAGATTTACTTATCCATTATTAAAATCCAAAGTTATACCTGGTAATATTATTTAATGGACCTGAGATAACATGAACTAACAATGAAAAGTAGTATTTTTACAGTAATTAATGTTAACAAAGATGAATAATTAATGTACTGTAATATTTTGCTCATTGTTAGTTAATACATTAACAATAAATAATATTAATAACTAATAGGACTACAATTAATAACTAATAGGACCTTATTGTAAAGTGTTAACATTTATATTTTATTTTATTTCAGCTTTATTTAAATTAACAGAAATAATTCTAATAGTTTTGGTTTTAGTTACCAACAACAACAATGTAACTGAATCACTCACTTGTGACAATACGCGGTTTGGCAGAGGAGTAAACCTGCACTGAGTGTTGGTCCACACAGCAACCAGACAAAGTCAAATCTGGCACACGGAAATAAAGCTGGAACGAATACAGTGACACCTCAACTGTTATTAGGCACATTAATACAGACATCTTGTGCAATAAATTGACACTCGATATCTTATTATAGATAGAATGAATTCATTTATCCTAAATTCACCCACTTTTATATATGCAGTGAGTCCTGTGCATAGAGGGTCTGTCGGTCCAGCAACAGTCCCTGAAAAATGAATAGTCCCCTCCAGTGTTGCCTCTCGAGCCTTTGGAAACTTCTGACCTGAGGAGGTACAAAGACAAAAGCCTATTAATTATAAATAATAAATATAGCTGTAAGCAGCAATTAATGGTCCAAACACAAAAAAAGCATGATGAGTTATGCAAGCATGTCTGGGAGTATCAGCCCGCAACAATGAGTAATTAAATTTTTTTTAGATGATTTTAGTCGAAATGGCTGAAAAATCATGAATTCATACCATCAAATTAGTTAATGAGTTATTTGAGAACAGTTAAAGCTACAATATGTAATTTGTTTTTGCCGCTAGGGGTCGCTAACCTCTTACTATAACAAAGGCGTAGGTTGATGACGCATAAGCGGAATTATGGAAGTTGTCATGCTGATGGATCTAATAATGTTTATGGATGAGTGAATACATTGATGTTTTTAACATGACTTTGGTATGAAGCAGCCAAGCAGGTCGCGATTGCTAATGAGAGACAGATATCAGCGCCAAATGCGAGTCCCGAGGATATAAAGGACATTTCATTCTACCGGACTTCCTGCAAGTGCTGAATTAATACTCACACAGGTCAGTTTATTTGACGAATTAAACTTGTGAGGTAACGCAGCGCTGTTTCACTTGGTCTACTCTACACTATCACACTAAACTGCATTTGAGTGTGTTGAAAGTTATAATGTTATTCTATGTGTTAGTTTGCCTGTATGAGACTAGCAGTAAGCTAGATCAACATTAGAATAACATACTGATCATATTCTAACATTTCATCATGTTGAGCTATATAACATTGATTAGTTTTATGTCCATTTGCTCACCTGACTAATAAAGTACATGCAAGAGTGGCGTCTCTGTCAAGTCGAAGTTTGTCACGGACGTGGAGCTCTCGGCATCTCGAAAACACCACGCTGATATTGATCCTCGTTTTAGTTCTCCTTTTATCCCAAAGTCTGCTTGCCATGCTCCATAATGTTTGAACGAAACAACAACAGCGTGAGCGTGCCTCTATTACGTCATTGACAGGCGACAATTGCCAGGGACGAGTCATTATTTAAAATTGGAATTTCTCTGAAATTAAAAATCTTTGGGAACTTTTGGGATATTGTAAGTTCACAACTACAGGAAATGTATCACAATGTGCAAGTGATTTTTGGATATTCTATTATAAAAAATCTATATTGTAGCTTTAATCAAAATCCATTAGCATTTCTTGAAATTTCATCATAAATTTTGACCACAAGGTGTTTAGTATACAAAAAATGAAAAACTTAAAAAATGGCCAACACCCAAAATTTTCAACATGGGAAAATTGGCTATCATTCGACTCAAGCATGTTGCACTGAATCAAAAGAGACCTGGTTTATGATTTTGATTATGGGGAAATCATTATAAGTTATAAGCATAAAGAGGCATTTTTCATATCTCCTGACCAGTAGGGGGCGCTGAGCCGAAACGCTGCAAGTAGCCTCAGGTCATGCTTGTGATGACTTGTACCAAGATTTGTCTCAATATGCTGAAGCGTTGTGGAGATATAGCCTCACAGCCTCAAGGTTCGGTTCTAGGTCCACTCTTGTTTATCATCTACATACACCCACTTGGTAGCATCATACGCAGGCATGGACTACAATTCCATTGCTATGCAGATGACATCCAAATTTACCTCACCACCAGCTCCGATAGACCATCCCTGCCTGACTCACTCACTGCATGCATCAGGGACATAAAGCATTGGATGTCCCTTAACTTCCTCAAATTAAATGATAATAAAACTGAGATATTAGTGATTGGTTCTCCAGTTTCAGTCAAAAGGATGGACCAGTCCTTCTATATTGATGGTTTCCATATAAAGCCTTCATCACTGACTCGCAACCTCTGTGTCTTATTTGACTCAACTCTGTCTTTTGGCTCTCATATTTCTTCCATTGTTAAAAACTCTTTCTTTCATCTTCGAAATATTGCTCGTCTAAGACCATCTCTCACTTTAGCTGACGCCGAACTCTTAATTCATGCATCAATCACATCACGTCTGGATTATTGCAATGCTTTATTTCTTGGCCTTCCCAAAAAACTTATTGCAAGATTGCAGTACGTGCAAAACTCAGCAGCAAGAGTTCTCACCTCCACCAGGCGTTCTGCTCACATTACTCCGGTGCTTCATGACCTTCACTGGTTACCTGTTTCATCACGTATCCACTTTAAGGTATTGCTTTTAACATATAAGGCATTAAACGGTCTTGCACCCCCATATTTGTCTGATCTACTTTCCACCTACCGTCCTGCACGCTCTCTCAGATCAACTGAACTTGGTTTACTGTCCATCCCTCGTTTTCGATTATCTACAGTAGGCGGAAGGTCATTCAGTGTTAATGCGCCAACATTATGGAATTCACTGCCCCTTTCACTTTGAAATATCTCATCAGTGACTGCTTTCAAGACACAGTTAAAAGCATATCTGTTTAACATGTACTTCGCCTAAATGTGATTATATGTGTCCTTTGTGATTGTAAAGTTGTGCGTCAGTGTTAAATGTATTATAAAGGTACCATGTAAAGCGACCTTGAGCTTTGGAAAGGCGCTATATAAATAAAACTTCTTCTTCTTCTTCTTCACATCCATGTTCACATGCTCTTCATCGAATCAGTTTGTTTATTGGTTATTTAGGTTATTTGAAAACAGTTGGGTCTATTATAAAGCTTTTAAAGGTAAAATAATTTAAGATTTTTTTAATAAAATATCCAAAAATCACTTGCACAGTGTGATATATTCCCTGCAGTTGTGTACTTACAATATCCCAAAAGTTCTCAAAGATTTTTAATTTCAGAGAAATTTCAATTTGAAATAATGGCTTGTCCCTGGTCATTGTCGCCTGTCAATGACATAATATCCTTGTTATCCCTGGTTTCCGCTTGTACTGTCATAGTAACCATGGCGACAGACGTGGACAACTGTGTTACGTCTAGAGGCACGCTTTCGTTCAAACATTATGGACCATGGCAAGCAGAATTTGGGACAAAAGGACTAAAACGAGGATCAATATTAGCGTGGCGTTTTCAAGATGCCGAGAGCTCCACATCCGTGACAAACTTCGACATGACAGAGACGCCACTCTTGCATGTACTTTATTAGACAGGTGAGCAAATGTACATAAAACAAACCAATGTTATATAGCTCAACAACATGATGAAATGTTAGAATATGATCAGTATGTTATTCTAATGTTGATCTAGCTTACTGCTAGTCTCATACAGCCAAACTAACGCATAGAATAACATTATAACTTTCAACACACTCAAATGCAGTTTAGTGTGATAGTGTAGACCAAGTGAAACAAGTTTAATTCGTCAAATAAACTGACCTGTGTGAGTATTAATACAGAACTTGCGTTCAGGAGAGTGAAATATCATTATTCATTTATATCCGTGAGACTCGCGCAAGTGTGGCGCTGATATCTGTCTCTTATCGCGCCCTTCTTCATACCACAATAATGTTAAAAAACATGAATGTTTTCACTACATTATTAGATCCATCGGCATAACGACAAGTTCCATAATTCCGCTTATGGGTTATAAACCTACGTCTTTGTTATTGTAAGAGGTTAGCGACCCCTAGCAGCGAAAAAAATTACAGACATTTTTTTCAGAAAACTCAAAATGGTTGATTTTCATGACGGAAAATTATGTCATATGGTGCAATCGAATTATCTTGAGGGAAAAAATTGCGTTGTACCCTTTAAGGTTCAAAAGTTACTAGCATAAAAGTAAGTGCAAATTCGGACAGTTGGTGGCGCTAGAGGGATCGAGTTAGAGACTTCAAAATAGCTGTGATTATTGTACAGACTGTCCTCTATCTGTGAGCCACATTTCATGCATTTCCCGCAAGCGTTTCTATGGGCTGCCATAGACTCAATAACAGAAAAATAAAGAGAAGAAGAAGAATAAGGAGGAGGAATAATAATAATAATAAAAAGAACACTAATGCAATAATAGGTGCCTAGGTAATCTCTGTGTTAGGCCCCTAAAATGATAAATGCAAACATGAAACATCATAGAATATTAAGTAAAGACATACCAAGAACCCAAACCAGTAAGTTCTTCTCTTTCGACACCTCAAGCTGTCCTGAGCTCACTTTGACCTCCACACTTCCCATTAGATTCCTGTGAGGAAGCACACACAAGGACACTATAACAGCCAATGTACTTTTATATAAGCACAAAAATACAGAACCAGCTAAAGATAATAAAGACCACCATTATAAATGTCTGAGTGAAAGTGTAAATCCCAGCAGCACACCCAACACGTGTGGAGTACAAAATGAAGTTTTTTACTACAAATTTACATTACTTACTTGTTGAAAAATGGAAGGTGCGCCTCACAGTACTCAAAGCTGTTTTTTACACTTTCATGGAGCTTCAAGACGACATTAATCTTTAGATGATTCTCCTCTGCCTTCAGATGGTAGTAGCCAAGAATCGGTGGCACAGGTACCTCAAAAAAAGTTATAAGCCCAGGTCAGTTAAAGACACTACAGCTTTTAGTGTGTGCATATACCCAATTAAAGTTATTTTTTATCAAATAAATGGAGTCTTGCTAAGCAAAAGACTAAAAAAATAATACAAAAAAATCTTGCCAACTCAAACTTTTGAACGGTAGTATAGATTTAAGGCCCTGTTTACACCTGGAATTAAGATGCGGTTTGGTCGATCGGATCACAAGTGGACGACGCTAAATACATGTGTAAACGGGGTCTAAAAACGTTTTGAGCTTTTCCACTTTCGACCACTTCCAGACGTAGTCGAAAACGCATTTGACCGGATTGCTTTCGTAGTGTAGATGCTCATGTGGTCGCCTACTCTCTGCTTACTGACCTAATGCATAAACATTATGGAAAGCACGCTAGCCAGGCGAGATTTAAACTTTGTCGGCTGAAGACCCAAGTTTGGTTTGAAGACAAAAAACGTACCAGGCACAATGTTTACACATCATTCCTGATTTCTAACACAAACTCAGATGGTCTTGTGGCTATCAGAGCAGAAATGAAAACTGCTGCTCCCTGCATGTTTTTACGTCGTCTGTGGTCGCGTTCATATGTAAATTGCGTGAGCTTATTTGTCCATTAGATCAAAAGATCTAAAAAAGCAACAAACATACATTTACCCGCACATAGACCTTCCCCTCGAAGAAATCAGGACAGAAGTGGTTGAAAGTGGACAAAAGAGACGCATTAAAACACCGGGTATGTGTCTCCCTCGTCTTCTTAAAATCCGATCAACCAAAACTCATCTTAATATCAGGTGTAAACAGGGCCTTAGAGTCGTAAAAAACTATTAAAAGACAGACTATTGCTAGACTAAGCTTTACCTGTGAGGTGTAGCTACAGAGTCTGAAAAGCTCCAGAGGTGGTGAGAAAGGGAATTTGTATGGCCCTGAAAAGGCGGAACCGTCATTCTCATCCACACTGCAGGCAGTGAGAATGCTTGCATCCAGAGACGTCACACAGGGATGGACAAGAATGTCCAGCAGGGGTGAACCGTTGGGTGGGAGTGTGAGGGTGACGGTCACATTGGGCATAACGCCCTCAACCTCACACTGAAAAACATGAAGTAACAAATGTAATGCAAGTTTAATAACACAAATCAAACTATAAGTTAAGCATACAGGACGAGGACTAACTTTGCACATGACCATGCCGTATACATCCCAGAGATCCTGTCGGCTACTCTTGCCGTATTGCATGGACCTCACCTTCTCGGTAAGGGCCACACTCACTACCGCCCTGCCTCGATGAACCCCTGCCTTCCAGGCTGGTTGTTTCTGAGCCCCCCCTGGGCTTGGAGACACAGCGACAGGCACCGATCCAGCTGGAGGAGGGGTGTCCAGTGGTCTCCCCAAAGGGCAAACCTGCAGAAGCAAAGAAGGAAGGGCAGCCAAACGGGAGGCCAGCACATCAGGCTCTGGTTTACCTCCAGGGCCACAAAGGAAATCCTGCAGGCCTGACAAAAGAGCTAAGCCCTGAGAGACTGAGGCCAGGCTGGGGAGAGGAGGCCGAGGCTCAGGGGCCGCTTCCACTAGAGGAAGGCAGGCTAGGATTAACACTCCCTGAGTTACGGTGAGAACGGGCCAGAGGGTTCTCCCACCTGAACCATCTACACGGAGTTCCACTGCCGGTGAACGGTGCTGACGGGCACAGTCGTCCCGGGCGTCTACGTAAGGTTTGTCAGCATCCACCAGGCCCAACTCTGTCAGCAGAAGCTGGGGTACGACGCGGTCCTCCGGAACAGACACATACTGAGCTCCAGCCAAGGATTTCGCACGGAGCTCAACTGTTGGGAATCGTCTAAATGAAAAGAAAAAAAAATTACAAAACTGAATAGAAAAGTCAAACAGAAAAATGGCTGTTTACAAAAGCATGCTATCATTTCACTCAAACTACTGTAGTATGTGTGCTGTGCACAGATTGTATTTTTTTATTCATGGAAATCCCAGATAACTGAAATTCACAAGAAAATAATCAAAATTGACAATTCTTTATTTATGTAATATTGCAGTTTTTATTATAAATGAACACCATTTTTTTAAATTTGTGTGCCCTCGTAATCTTTAATCAAAATAACTTCTCCCTCTAGCAGTATCTTCTCTTCTCTGATGATGTGTCTATTGGCACGAGGGCGGGATCAACCTGTCACTTACATAAGAACGACCAATAGCAAACCACGACAATCCAATCAATTCCCAATGGACAAAATCAAGCCCTGTCCAACATTTTTTCTTATTCAATAAACAGTTTCACTCGGATATACGTCACAATAGGAAACAAAAGACTATCGCAACTTCCATTTCATGATAACTTTAAAGTTTTAAACAGTAGTATGCTAAACTGTTGTCACACATATAAATTCAATTCAGTGAGTAAAACCTATCATATTGGAAATAAATGGAACTATTTCAATTCAATTTAGTTAAAAAAATATTTTTTATTTGTCCAATTAAAGAATTAGTTAAAACAGAGATATGTACAGGTAACCTAGACAGGAAATGGAAGATCATGCTGAGAGTATTGCATTGTGGGTTAAATGATTCAATGAAGTTGTGCTTGGTTGTATACTGCACATTTTTGGCAAATGTAGTAGATCATCCAAGTATTCCATACAGAAAATCAATAAAAGCAGTAGCCTACGTTAGTATGCCATTTAAAAAAAAAAAATAGACAGTATGCAAAAAGCTGTATGCTAATATTCAATCACAGACAGTGTCCTTACCTGGAAAACCGAACCTTTACTGATTCACCCTTCTCGTGTGAGACAACCCATAGTGCTCGTATACTCATGCTGTTGTTTATGTCCCTATTGATGAGTGGGAATAATCTAACATGCCAAACATCTAGCGAAGTATGCAATTATTATCTCACTCGGTAAGAGGATTTTTTATTTATTTAAGATACATGTTTAAAGAAAAAAAAAGAAAAGAAAAATAAAGGAACTTGCAACTGTCATGTGTTATTCCCATCTGACAGCTTGTTCTTCCTGTTTGCCAGTGATCACGTGACGTTTTGAGGCGTGGTCGAAAAACGTACTGACGTAGGATCAGCCTTAACAAACTTCGCTGTTTTCAGCTACATGGAGAAGAATTTTATAACTGATCTCAGATCTGCTTTCAAGCACACAGCCCCCGTATCCTCACCCCCTATTTCTGTTTCCGGCCGGTCATGGCAGCTGTATGCAGGAAGCAACTGTTTTCAGAATAGATATAAACAACAAGAAGCAAATTATAGCTTCGAAAGACGCTTTTTAAGCAGTATTTGCGGACTTACTTTTGCTTTCTGGCGCCGTGAAACATGGCTACGACCGCTCAGTTATTCGAGGTAACGTTAAGTCTGTTTTTTTTATATGGCACGGGAACTGTCACGGTCTGCATTACAGCTTGCAGATTAACTGTTTTCATGGTTTAACGTTATATAAGTGCATCCGCGTGCTGTATTTAATACATAGTTTAGTTTTGACATAATATTGACATGCTACAATGCAGGCAGTAGAGTAAGTTATCAGTGCTACGCTAAGTTAAACACCAACTGTCACAAAAAATACTCTGCTGTTCTAATCTGTTTGTGTTGGCAGACGATATGTTCAAGCAAAATTATGAATAAAAGCTCTTCAGATTCTATAGACCAATTTTTTTAAATTCTTATAGATGCCACGTACCACAAAATATGATTATCCTCGTACCTACGGACCCCCATACTATAATTTAAAAGGCAGCTAAATTACTGTTTGTATTTTCATATAAAGACCCAGTTTATATTGTGAATTAATTAAAGGCAGGGTAGGCGATTTGTTCAAGAATTATTTTTTTTGTTATGCTGGTTGAAAGTCTCCTCACATCCTGGTAGCAATCACTAAGTTAAAGGGTCTACATGGTTTTATATGTACATACAGTATATCATCTGTGGAAGGCGTCGGACCATTAAATGTTCGTCCAATCATTGCATTCGGTCCGATGTCCTACCTGTCCTAACATCAATGAATGTTTTTCCATCAGCTCGTTTCATGATATGCCGAGTTAGACAGACATCAGTCACCGAGCTCCACTATGGAAGCTTATGTGTAGCAATATTCAATTTGAAATGTAATATGCAAAATGATGATGCAATATGTAAAATGACAATGCAATATGTAAAATGGCAATGCATTTCTCTATTTAAATTTCCATTTTCCATTACATTTGTGCAATGTTTGGTGCAAAATTAAAATGATAATTCAATTATATAATTTACATTTGCCATTTCATACATATGTTTTAATATGTAAATTGAATACATATTTTAACGCTTTATAAGTTGCAAAATTAAAATGAAAATGTATTCAAGAAATTATTAGATCTGTTTAAAATGTTCAAGCAAAAACTGTAGCAAAATGATCATTTAAATGTTATTTTTCTTAATTGCATTTACACTCACAGTTAAGACACTTGCGATTGCATTTTCATTAAATGTCCCGCAATGAATGTAGCAAAATTCAATGAGCAATTTGAAAATGCATTCCGAGCCGATCACGCCCCTGCCCCGCCCCCTTCCTCCCGCTCTTGTCAATCACTGCATCAAGGCGGGGCTCGGCAACATTTTGAGGTGTTGGAAGGAAACATGGCGGCGGCAGAGCTGGTACGAGCGTACATTTACTGGCAGATCGTGAACAGAGAAATTGTAGTGTTTCCGAAGATTATTACGCGGCGTCTGCAGGTGATAGAACCAGTGCGTTGTTGGACCGTCTGGGAGAATGTTCTGCCTCATCACCCGTTTGATGTCAACATTATGCTGCGCTGTTGTTGTCTGATGCAGGACTCTGTTAATGATTATTTCGTTTTGTATTAAATATCCTCATTGTCTGATACATATGCTTAACTTTATTCTTATTACTATTAACTATAATTACCAAATAATGTTGGAGATCCTACAGGTTTTCTTTACACATGCATTGGCCTAATACTCTGAGATCACAGAAGATGATGGGTCAAATTCATAGCTACCAAAAAATTTGACCACTCTTTATTTCTTCATAACTGACTGTAATGTTCAATAAAGTGACTCATGTGATGTACGACCATCTCCCATTTATATTTTATTAAGCATATTGATTAGATATATTGATAAATATACTAGATGTGTCGCGGAATCTGACGGGTCATATTCATACCGGAAAATGTGGCCGCTCTTTATTTCACCATATCTGAATGTAATCTTCAATAAAGTGACTCATTTGATGTTTAACCATCTCCCTTTTCTATTTTATAAAGCATATTGATCAGATATTTATAAATATATAGGGCCATCACGGAATCAGATGGGTTTCGATGCCATCGTCTATAATTGGTCTAATATTTAAAAAAACCGAAGCTGCACAAAAAAACTTTAACCGGCACAAACGAACGAGACTATTTTATTTGGAGGATGTGGGGGGCTGGGTGACCTTAGAATGACCTGTAAATATTCTTTAAATATCTATTAAATCTCTAAAAATTTGAAGCAGCACAAACAATAAAGCAAAGTAACAGCACAAATGAAGTAAAAACGATTGAGCCTATTTTGCCGACGTTTTGCATTGGGTGGGGGCGGGGCCAACTTCACGCAGTGATTGACAAGAGCGGGAGGGAGGGGGCGGGGCAGGGGCGTGACCGGCTCGGAATGCATTTTCAATTTGCACATTGAATTTTGCTACATTCATTGCGGGACATTTAATGAAAATGCAATCGCAAGTGTCTTAACTGTGAGTGTAAATGCAATTAAGAAAAATAACATTTAAAATATCATTTTGCTACAGTTTTTGCTTGAACATTTTAAACAGATCTAATAATTTCTTGAATACATTTTCATTTTAATTTTGCAACTTATAAAGCGTTAAAATATGTATTCAATTTACATATTAAAACATATGTATGAAATGGCAAATGTAAATTATATAATTGAATTATCATTTTCATTTTGCACCAAACGTTTCAAATTGAATATTGCTACACATAAGCTTCCATACTCCACAACCTTAACAGCAGCCACCTTTTACAGTACCTCCTGAACCAAAACAACAAGATTATGCTGCGTTCACGCCATAACTACTATAATTTGTAAGAGATTGAAACATGACATTATACTTGGAGCGGTTCGTGACTCAAATTTATGCGTTTCAATGGCAACGCTGTCAACGCTAAAATGAATCTTTAGCAGTCAGGGGGTAACTTACAGGTCAGGCTTTAAGTTGTTTATGTTCATTATTATTGTAATGTAATGTGCTTAGAGATATGAGATAGTTTAACGCTGTCTCTCGTGAAGCTTTTGTTTGCTCCCAGCTTTATCTTTCATGTGTTTTGAAGGAGGCGTGATTTTGGAGACGCTTTGAAGGGAGGGTGGGATCTTATGCTTTCAAAGCTAGTTCGCTATTGCTAGCCTCTCCGAAAATTACCTACCCTAACTTTAATATTAGTGGAAAGTATTGTGGAAAATATTTATTTTTTACCACATTCTTTTTTTTTACTCCCTGCAGTACTGTACGGCTATGTGTATTATTTATTTAAATGTATTTATTTATTTATTTTTTACTTTTCCCCTAGCAGCCCCCCTAGACTGTCTTCGTATATAAGCAGTCCAGAATATCCTTCTTATTTGTAAAAGCTTATTTATCAGTGCATGTCATTAGCAATTACATTTTTGCTTATTCATTTTTATCATCTTACCAGGAGCCGTTTGATGCTGATGAGTATATTGAGAGACTGGCATGGAGAACACCTGGAGGAGGTTCCAAAGGTGGTGCAGAGGCATTTGACCCCAAAAAGTGAGTCACAAAATACTGATGATTGTCAGAAACACACTCTACTAGTCATATGTTTTGGAATTCTTGACTTTGATTTTATGTTTCTCGTGTTATTAAAAACCTTTCGATCTAAAGACTTATGCTTAAATGTTTGAAATAAGTTGTGTAGACAAGCATACATTTGCTTATGTATGCATTTCTTCTTGAAAAGTTGTCTGGGAGAGTAAATGAAAACAAGAATTTCAGTGTAGATGGAAACAACTCCAAGGCTGTTGTGTGTAAAAAGAATGTCAGAATGCACATCATGAAATTGACTAAGAAAAGACCAGAATGTGCAGAGCTGTAATGTAGCCAAAATGTGGCCATTTTATAGAAACTGAATTATAAGATACTTTTGATTTAACATTTTTATTTTATTTTAAAAACACGTTTTGACAGTCACTGTTGTAGACTGAGACAAGAGGTGAATGGGATGTGAACAGTTTCATTTGTCTTCTATTATTACTATTATTCAAAATGTGGAAAATCATAAAGAATGTGTAATGAGAATACACTTTTGACTGAGCGTACAGTTTTTAGATTTTATTCATTTTTCGACACAAATAAATAAAATTTATATAAATCCATTTTAGATTTTTCAAAATCAGGGCAGAAATTGAATAAATAAATGTCTGGCAGATTCTGTGCCTTCTAAGCCTAGTTGTACATACAGTGACCAAAAAAGTTGATGCTTAAGCCACATTTCAAGTTTGCTTGAATATTGTTGCATTATATAACAAAATATTAAACCAGGTGGCATTTATTTTAAAGAAATGTAACACAAACATTTTTCAAGAAAAACATTTTACAAAAATAAGTCAAAAAACTTTGTTTTTAAATAATAAATAATAATAAAATGAAAATGTATTATTAATCAAAATAATAAATTTAAAATAATAAATCAATAGATATATTGTTTAAAATGAATGCAAGTTCACCCAAAAAGGAAAATGCTGTCATTATTTACTCGCTGTCATGTTGTTCCAAACCTGAAAGACTTTTGTTCATCTGTGAAACACAAATCAAGATATTTTAATGAAATCTGAGAGATTTCTGTCCCTCCATTGGCAGTCTGTGCAACTACAACTTTGATGCTTCAAAAAGTTTACAAAGAGCTTGTAAAACTAATCAATATGAATTTACCCCGATTGGTCCAATTTTTCTGAAGAGACTCGATTGCTTTATATGATAAACAGATGGAATTTATGATTTTATTCACATTTAAACATTCCTCAACTCACACATCAGTTGTGGTGAACAGAAGCTCAAGCATGTTTGCCTGACATGCGAGAACCAATGAGGTTCATTCTCGTGTTACGCAGCACGTTTGAGCTTCTGCATGAACCAATGAGGGTTGTTCTCGCGAGTCAAGCAAGTACGGTTGAGCTTCTGTTTATATTCGCAGATCAATGTTTAGATTTGAATAATAGCTTTTCATCATATAAAGCGATTGAGTCTCTTCATAAAATGTGGCCTAAACTGCTTGAATCATATGGATTAGCTTTTTGAAGCAGACTGTCAATCTCTCAAGTGATCTTCATTTGCGTTTCAAAGATGAACGAAAGTCTTACGAGTTTGGATTGACATGAGGGTGAGTAATTGATGACAAATTTTTTCATTTTTGGGTGAACTAACACTTAATGATGATGAACTACACCTGTGGCAACGTTGCTATGAAATCTGTGTGAAGTTCAGGGGAACTGACTTCAAACATCCACCTTGATCACCTTGAGATCACTTGGTTAAAAGTAATTAGTAAAGTGGCATTAGTAAAGTTTTTATTTTTATTTAATTTTTTTCAGCGAAAAGGTCTAGCTCTTTGTTTTCTAATACAAAGAAATACATTTTTTAGTATGACTTAATTGCCTAAATGTGAAATGAAAGTTTTTCATTTCCTTTTATAATAATTATATAGTGTCCACAATCACAACTTGACTATTTTGACAGTCATTTCACTTTCATAGTCAAAAGCATAAAAAAGACATGAAGTTTACTTTAACACACACAGACACACACAGCAAAAGTGCTTTTGACTGCCAGAGCAGAAACATCGCCCCAAATTTTACACCAAGCTCTCAAATAACCGACCATGAAGAGGCTGTTGTGAGCTGGGCATTGACTTACAAATGATGGAAGAGAACAAATTTGAGTGGAAAAGATGGAGAGGAAAAAGAACTTAAGCTGCCAGCAGCGTTTAGGGAATTACGGTGATATGAGATTATATACTCATCACTTCAGAATGTTTTGCCACCACCCAGAGAATCCAAACTTGCTGAGTTCGAGCTTTTGACTTTGCTGTCCTACAAGTTCTTTGAAATGCAGCTGACGAAGCTTTTGGTTGTATGTGTGAGGTTTCCTAAATATTTACGCACACACACACACCGCACGAAGAGGCTCTTTTTATGAAGAACCACAATTTATGGTAACAGGCCATTAGCTGATTTGCTGCCGAGGTAAGTGCTTATGTGATCTTGACAAATAAGATGCTCTCCCTGGATGCTTTTTCACTTCACAGTTTGAGATCAGTCTATTTGGAGAAGTATTCATGAACGACAAATGAATCTCAGCCCAGCATGTAATGATCCCTGCCATTGAGCTGGTTTCGGGATCTGGGAACAGAGCTTCAGGCATTTTCATATTATTGGTCAGGTTTTATATAACATTTCCTCACAGATTACATGCTAGCCAAGCTAACCTAATTTGGGACGTAAGCCTGCATCTCGCAAATCAGACTGTGAAATGGATCCTTTTTCAGCGTTCTGTGGACACACAGAGTGTTCTTTGGAACGCTCATCCAAGCCTCCACTCTAGTGTACTTTTCATGTATGAAAATGACTCCAGAGTTCTGGCTAAAATCTACTTTGTCAGTGATTTTCTTTCAGTTGGCTAGTACCTAGTATCAACATAGCCCATCTGCACAAATTTTAACATGAAGTGAGATCCAGAAGTTTGTGACCACTTGTGAAAATGCTTATTTTGTGAATTTCTGTATCATTTTCCACAAATTATATTATCAGTACAACAATTTGATTGAAGCTTAAAAAATTTCAGAATTTTCGAAGCATTTTGCAGCACATATCTGTAAAACCTGATGATTATGTTATCCCGCATGATTTGAGAATGTTAGGAATAGAATTATTAAAGGAAGGAAATCTGATCATCTGTACAAATGCATTTCCGTTCAAATTTGCTTTTATTCCTTATGACCAAGAAACGGTAAAGAATGGTAAAGAAGATTTGTTCATTTTACGTTCTTTCAGATTTTCTAAAACCTGTTTATTTCCATGTTTGAAAAAAAAAATCCAGATTTTCTTTGATCTCTTTTTAACTCCACTAAATCAATAGAATTGGTAATGATTAATAACATTTAAGTATGATGATTTTATTAATATTATGACCATATCCACACAAAGAGGAATATAACATGGAAAACAGGAATTTCCTTGCTCTTTTAAGATGTGTTCATATACTACTGTTCAAAAGAACAGCGCTTATTTGAAATATATATATTTTTGTAACAATGTAAAACTGTCACATTTAACCTATTTAATGCATTCTTGCTGAATAAGTTTTTTTTTAAAACAAGTCTTATTGACTTACAAACCTTTGAACAGTAGTGTACTTTTATATCAGAAAACTAAGTTTAAAAAGTTTCAGTTATTATGTCAAAACTACCAGCGCTTTAACATATGACCACCCAGATTAATCAACCCTCCTTTTCCAGCATACACAGTCCATGCATTCTCAATGATAAAGACACCAAGTATATCATCCATTACAAAGCAAACCTAAATGTTTTAGCCTGCTTGCAAGGCTTGTGGGGAAATTAGATGTAATAATAAATTATAGTAGTAATATTGCATCACTATGTAGTTTATGCATGTAGTGAATGAACAGCACACTTACAAGTTTTAAAATACAGAGGTGTTGTGAAACTAAATTGGGTTTTTTCTGCAAGAAGCCAAGAATGACATTATAAGTGGACTTCATGGTAAAAAATAAATACTATAAACAAACATGTAGTTTTATATTTCCTTTTAAAGAGGTGCTTGTAGGGACTACACGACATTCCTCCCGGTTAGTGACATCAATAACCCTAAAATTTACATAAACCCGCCCCAAGGAATGCAATATATATATATATATATTTATATTTTACAATACAGATAGTTTCAAAGCAGCTTTACAGAGATAACAGGAAAATAATGCAACAAAGTTTGTTTCCAGAAGAAAATGGTGTCACAGTCCATCTTAAGTAAATTCAGATTATTATTGATTATTATGACAGAATATGCTAATCAATGACTAGATTAGAAGATAACTACGCATAAGATGCATAACTAACCATTTAGAAAGGTTGTCTACATGTTGGCACTTCTTCTTGAGTCTCTCCATCTTTGTCTGACTCTGATGTGAACATAATTTCAAAAACGTTTAGCCTTTTTACAGGACACAAGCTGTTGTTTAAAGTTGCATTTAAAGAGACACACAAACTGTGCTTTTTTGCTCACCCTCAAAAAGTGACATTTTTAACATGCTATATAAAAATATATGTGGGGTATTTTGAGCTAAAACTTCACATACATACTCTGGGGACATCAGAGACTTATTTTACATCTTGTGAAAAGGGCATTTACCACCCCTTTAATATTTTTAAAGTATTTAAAATGCTTGTCAACAGTCAGAAAAGGTGTTTTGCCGCCTGCAGCTCTTTAATGTCATGTCTTTGGTTCCAGGTTGCTGGAAGAGTTTGTGAACCACATTGAGGAACTAAAACTGCTGGATGAAAGAATCCAAAGGAAGGTGGAGAAGTTGGAGCAGCAATGCCACCGGGAAGCCAAGGAGTTTGCCCACAAGGTTCAAGACCTGCAGAGGAGCAACCAAGTCAGTGGCCTTTATATTTTTGCATTTTTTCTAACACCCAAAAGACAAGGAGCTTGGGTAACCTTGCGTTACTTTACCATCAATTACATGTACTAGTATAACCTTCACTTTCTTGTTATGCTTGTTTCAAAGGTAGCTTTCCAGCACTTCCAGGAGTTAGACGAACATATCAGTTACGTGGCCACCAAGGTGTGTCACCTGGGAGATCAGCTGGAAGGAGTAAATACACCAAGACAGAGGGCAGTGGAGGCTCAGAGACTCATGACATACTTCAACGAGTTCCTGGATGGAGAGCTGCGCAGTGATGTCTTTAACAATCCTGACAAGGTCAGATTTAGATAGACTGCCTGGTAATACTACATCAGAAGTACTCGACTTAAAAATCCAAGAGGCCACATTCAAACCAGAAATGATACAGAGGGCTGAAATCAAATATTATTGTTTATTTTTCTGTGTAAACAAAGTCAGTTTCAGGTCCGTTTCATTCTAAATGTAGCTACATCATTCAGAATCATGGACATGATCTGAGTGAATTCAATTTATGTGTGGCATCAGTCATAAAACTATGTTGTACATGAATGTGTCATCTTTTGAGGATAGAAGTTAATAGTGTTGCAAGTTAATGCATGTATGGCAGAATGTGATTCCATTAATCATCCAAAGCCTGGTTTATGTTTGACACATTTGTACAATGCTCTGTGCCCATCTTACATCGTCATGTGCTTTCCCTTCTTTGTCATCATCATTTGTAGTACAATTGATCATGCCATTTTGGATGATGCCTAGTTATGCATGTATAACATGCTCACGTCAGAGGCCGGTTGCACAAACTGTGCAAAAGTTCTTTGTGACGTATGTTGGCAAAAAGTTACAACTTATTCATTAGATTATTCACTTCTAAATATTTTGCTGCACAACAGGACTTTCTAGACAGTGGTCTATGTTGAGGTTGTAACCAAAGCAACTGTTGCAACCAAAGCTGCTCAAATTTTGTTCAAACTCAACAGTGATGCATAGCGCTATAATGAATGCCTAAGGCTAATATATGTGGCCTGCTTAGATGTTAGTGTAAGCCAATTTAATTGGAAATTACACTTTTTATAAGTTAATCTCTCAAGTCACTCGTAATGATGTGACCAAACCTGGGTGGCAAGTCTTACATCTTCTGAAGCTATTAGCATAAAGCCACCAACAAGCTTCTAGAGAGCCATGTGGGAATATACCCGCCAGACTTTTCAATATTTCTCAAGACGTACACGCCTCCAGAAGAGAAAAGAGGGGAAGTGAGAGGAGCTGCCGGTGAAAGGAAAGGGAAATGGAAGGAACGAAGGCTGGGTTAATCCCTGTGAAAGGGAGGGCCAGGCCCAGGCAGCGAGGAGACAAGCGCCGGTAAAACCCCCTACTGCTGGGAGAGGGCTACATCACTTACATGGGATTTAGCTAATCTTAGCTGGGGGACAGATACTTAGAAAACCTCAGTGAGGAGAGCGGAAAAGGGATGGATCCACCTCACGGGAGCACAATAATGATGTTAGCTGAGGCAGGCAGGAAAAGGAGAGTAGAAACAGAGGATATGTGGACAGCAAGGCCTTTCGGATCGCCTTTTTCTTCTCCTCGTCCATCGGGCGAGAGGTGGGGGGTTCTTGTCAGGGTCCTGTGTTTGCCTAGACCTCCTACTTGCCTATGGGGACAGATTATGGGAGGTGATTTACTGAGGGATTAGCCATTGTCCATTCTTAATAGTCATGAGCGAACGTAAGATGTTGGCTGGGCAGCGGCTGACGGACAGGGGTTAAGGTCTGATGCTGATGAGGTTCAGGTGTGCAGGGCTGAGCTAACTCTTATCATCCTCATGGTGGACGAGAAGAGCGAGGGATGCAAACGGGAGGGAAAGATTTACCAGAGGCTGATCCCCAGATTTAAGGGTGCTGCCTCTGGCCTCTGTCCTGTAATGACCATTTTCTGTCGCTCACCAGTCTCTTCTCATCCCAAACAGATAAAAGAAGCTGCAGACATCATTCAAAAGTTGCACCTGATAGCTCAGGAGCTGCCGTTTGATAGGTAAGCGACCTGCAGATGGTGTCTTGACCATATTGGAGGTATGGGGTACGGGATAATAATGGTGTTCTGTACAAGGGATCATAATAAACAGTCAGCATGTTAATGACCAAAGTATACTTCGGTTTTTAACGTGTATGCTTAGCATATGCGTACAGCTGTATGCATTGACTTTTTAAAATATAACTCCATTTGATAGTGTGTGTGATCTCGGTCGATACATGCGCACTAGAAAGTTTCATCCTTGCTGAGTGTCTGCACCGTACTGTTGTCAAAAAGTACAGACTTCGGTACCAAGTCAGAACTGGAATATTAAAAATGTGACGCTTTGAACGCTGTTGAGCGGAATCGTAAACACCTCTGATTGCCCATTGTACTCACACGCTCATCGGATATGACTGTGATTGGCTACAATGCGCTTCAAAAACATGTTGTAAGTATACATCAATGAGGCTCTTCACCGAGCGCTTACACAGATACACACGGGAGCGGTCCGCTGATAAACACCTGCTTGTGCTTTCAAACGCTCCCGCTTTCAAAACCCTTTTGAACACTTCAATGTGCTCACAAACGCTCCAGTGCCTTGATCATTGTAGCCAATCACAGACATATCCAATGAGTGATTGAACACAATGGCCAATCAGAGGTGTTTACGATTCCGCTCAACAGCGCTCAAAGCGTCACATTTTTTCGGTACTTTTGACAACTCTACTGCACCGTTTCTCTCCAGAAGAAATAAGCGCTTGTCAACATGGGAGTTTACTATTCCGTTGTTGTTTGTTTCTCTGCCATTTATTTTTCGACAGTAAAACAACAGCCTGAGCTAAGCCACATATCAAATAACAAAAAATAATTGAGTGAAAATTTAATGAGAGTGTGTGCGCTGAGCAAACACAGTTCGCACCATGAGAGAAATATTAGCTTATTACGTCACACTTACAGTGCGTGACCCTAGTCTATGTGTAAAAAACGAAGTATACTTTGGGCTTAGTGCTAAAAAGTAAGTTATGCGCAACTAGCGTCATCAAATGCAGTTGCAAAAATATGCACACAAAAAAACAGGTTTCCAAACACAGCCTCCATTTATCTTTGGTCAAATTTGTAAATACAACCAAATGCTCTTCAAAGCAAGCAAATGTATTAATGCATTGGCCAAGACATAACAAGTGAAAACTTTTTCATTTACAAAGTTTGTTTTGACTTTGTCTGAGATCTAAGCAAAAAGTTCAAACATGTTTGTTGTGATATTCTCTCACTGATCATGAATAGTGTGTTAGTCTGAAAAGAGATTTGTTTTAAAGTCCCCCTGTTCTTCTCTCTTTCCCATGCTTGTTTTCCTCGTTATGTCCCTGTTCAGATTTTCTGATGTCAAGGCCAAGATAGCAAGTAAGCAGCAGTAAACTAAACAAGACAATGTTATTTACCCATCTGCTAAATATGCAGTGTTAACATAATCCCTGTGTTTGTTTGAAAGGTAAATATCATGACCTTGAGCGTCAGTTGATCCAGGAGTTCACTGCAGCTCAGCGAAGGGGAGAGATTGGACGCATGCGTGAGGTGGCAGCAGTCCTGCTACATTTTAAGGTTTGTAGGGAGATGCAATGAGAGGCCTTAAGATCAGATTTTTTTGGACATTTGTCACATTATTTCCTTTCTTATTTGTTGTAGGGTTATGCCCACTGTGTGGATGTCTACATCAAGCAATGCCAAGAGGTATGTTCGCTGTTTCTGTTCTTTATATCCATCAAGAGTAAACTGGATTTTAGGCTCAATGTTTGTTTTGTTATATCACCTTGGTCTTTTGGTGTTTGTAGGGAGCGTATATGCGGAATGATGTATTTGAAGACATTGCTGTTCTGTGTCAGCGGGTTAATAAGCAGGTTGGAGAGGTCTTCTGCAGTCCAGAGACTGTCATGGCCAAACTGATTCAGAGCATCTTTGAGAACAAGATACAGGTACATAACACACTTGTACACATTAACAAATTATTAGTGCTGCTTGCTAAGTCTATTGCTGCTTTGGGTTATGATATGAACAAAGCAAAATTTGCCTGGGTACGATAAAAAAAAAAAATCTGTAGAGTTAAAGGAGGAAAAGGATCCATACCAAGGGAATGTAATATAGTACTTCCTTTGGGTTGAGGCAATAAACATTATAAGCATTATAGCTGTGACTTTACACGGGCAAGTACTAAAAAAAAATCTGTCTTCAGAACATGTAAAAATCTAGTTGAATCTTGCCATTTGAACTGTGTAGTGTTGTTACAATATCGAATTTTAGTAGTCTGTACCAGTACCAGTAAAATTTCATGGTTTTCTGTACCAATTTTGGTACCAAAGCAAAAGTAATTAGTAACACACTGCCTTTAAATACATAAATAAATATAGGTATATAAGTTCATTATTAATGTTAATTAATACAATTAAGTAAAAACAACAAGTAAATAATACATTAAAACATAAGCATTTAGCCTTTTTTTAATTATATAAACATTGTTTTGAATCGATTATTTACATTGTGGTTGGTTATAAGGAAAGCGCACAGAATGCCTCTGGTTGGCCATTTTTATTCTTGTGTGTAATTTGGCACAGCTTACAAGAGCGCACAAACATATGTGTGGGAGTCCATGAAAGCTGCTGCCTATTATCAGGTATTGCATCGAGTAGGTATTAGCAATACTACTGAAAGGATGGAATTGTTAAATTTGTAACAATTCAGAATCAAGTATTAGTGTTGTCAAAAATACCAGTACTTCGGTACCATATTTCACAAATTGCCTTTATTCACTTGTCAGATTTGTTTATGTAAATGTAGTGCATACCCAGAAATAGACACTATTTGTCTATTTCATTTTTAAATAACCAAATAAGCTCAAATGGTTCTTTTTTATGATTTCAGGCTCATGTTAAAGAAAAACTAGATGAGACCCGCAACTCTGATGTGGAGCAATACCTCAAGAACCTCTATGACCTCTATACACGGTATCAATCAGTTTTTCGTTATTATTATTTAATTATTATAATTGTTCACTTTTGCTCTCATCAAACACCTTTTTTTCTGAAATGGTTTAAAGTCTCACATGTTTGTGCTTTACTGAACACCATTTTTGATCTGTTATAACCCATTTGTTTTTAGGACAACGGCACTGGCTGCTAAACTCACAGACTTCAACTTGGGCTCAGACAAGCACACATTTCTAGCTAAGCTTATAAAGAATATCTTCTCCTGTTATCTGGAGAGCTACATAGACATGGAGCGACAATATCTGCAAAACCGCAGCGGCATGATTCTTCAGCGCTATTATGACTCTAAGAACCACCAAAAACGCCCTGTAGGCACTGGAAGGTGAGAAACTGTTGGTTTGTTTGTTGTTTTCTTTCCATTCTTTTTCCAAAACTACTTTGAAAAATTTCTTCTCCTCATTTTGACAGTATCCAGGAGCTAAAAGAGAGGATCAGACAGCGCACTAACCTGCCGCTGGGACCTAGTATTGACACACATGGAGAGACTCTCTTATCACAAGAGGTTGTTGTCAACCTGCTACAGGAAACCCGGCATGCCTTTGAAAGATGCAACAAGGTATAGGAATTTTCACAACTGAATTGTTACAAAATGCCTGAATTTTATACTGTCATTCTTAGTTGGAAGTTGTGGGCCATAAACATTAGCTTTATAGATCTAGTTTCTGTCTTTGTTGCAGTTGTCGGATCCAGCAGATCTACCAAAAAATGCCTTCTCCATTTTCCTGATTTTGGTGGAGTACCTGTGTGTAGACCATATAGACTACGCTCTTGAGATTGGGCTTTCAGGTTTGGCAAACATCGTCTAAAACATGAAACAGTTGATATTATACTACACAGTATGTGAGCAACAATTTGTCCTTCAATGCATGACCTCCATTGTACAGTGTTACTCATTCCTACTCCTGCGTAGCTACTCTACTGCAATTTATGCTATTTCATTTCTTCTTATCAGTTTAGAAATTGTAATTACAGGTTTGTTTAAATCAACATTATTATCGTAAACTAAACTGAAGACTCAATTTAAAAAACTGAAACTAAAATAAATGTTAATAACTCTGAAATGAACTAAAATAATTATTTAATTTTGTTTAGTCTGGTATGTCCTTAAACCCACCTGCTACTGTAACATAAGCATGCCACTAGAGGACGACAGGCCTATTGACATGTTTGTGATTCTAACAATGCTGTTGCTTACACAAACATCATGGAGAAAACCAAACCAACAAGGAACTTGTTAAAAAAAAAAGTAAGCCTGCTAAAGTAATGGAAATTATTAAAATACTGACAAATCATGGAAAAGTTGTGGACATTTCTATTGTGGATGTAAATTTTGTAGTTATGTTCTGCTCTAACATATCTGAGCGGATAGATATTGCTATTGTATAGAGTTAAACTTTCTTGAAAACCACAGTAATGTGTAATTGTATGCAAAAATTGTTTTGTTGGGGTGGTTCTTTTTTAAATTGGTCAAACCAATTCACAAGATTGTCTGAAATTGAATCAAAATACGTTTTAATTCCTATTCATAAATTCTTTCAATAAATTAATATCCAAATGACCTCATTGAGAGGTCATACTGTAGAAATGTATCAAAAAGTGTAGGAACTGTTATTTACAAATTTACAAAAGATACTACACACGATCCATTACACAAATGTATCTTTTCCCCCATTCGTCTTTCATCTCTTAATATAAACAATATTTTTAAAAAAAATGATAATGTACAGAAAAACTAAACCTAAACTAAAATTAACAAAAATCAAATTTTCATTAGATCTAAAACTAAAAATAATAATGATCTTACCAACAAAACAAAAATTAAACTAAATTGCAGTGAGAAATTGAAATTAAAACAGTAATATAAACTATTACTAAAACTATTATAACCTTAGTTTAAATGTATTTGGAGTAAAATGGACATGCTGACCTTTTTTCTGTTACATCTTGACAAAGACGGGAGGCTTTTTAGTGTTACATAACAAAAGACGTATGATATACATAAGGCGTTTCATTGATTAGTGTATTTTATCATTCTTGTAATGCTACAGAGAATGATGTAAAATGTTTATGCAGTTCAGTTTGTGCCGACTAATCAATGGTAACATGGTTTAAAAGGGTTTATATAGCAACCGCAAGAGGAAGTTTCCACTGTCCACAAGAGTTTGTGTAGCTGTGTGTGATTAGCTTTGTGTTGTAAATTGTAACTGCCAAACATATTTGGAATTATGTGTAAGTGAAACTGTAGTGCTTTTCATTCACAAATCATGTCAAGAGTGTCAATGAGAGTTCATTTGAAGTGTTCGCATACAAGCCACAATGTTTGGAAAACTCTAAAGTCAGAGCTCAAAAGGAAAACACTGCGTTTCCCACTAAGATATTGCAATTCATGTGGTAAAATCAAAAGGCAACATTAATTCCAAGTCTAAACAAACACATTTGCACCAAATTAAATGAATGAATCTGAAGTGGACTGTACATGACAGTGTTCTCTTATTTGTTTTTCGACCTGCACAGCCATCCCATCTGCAGATGCCAAAAATGCCAACCTCTACTTTTTGGATGTGGTTCAACAGGCCAACACAATCTTTCACCTCTTTGATAAGCAGTTTAACGATCATCTTATGCCTCTTATTAGGTGAGTTTGACTGACTTTGCTTCCCTAGCTTCTGACTCTTCGTCTCTGTGCTGACAGACTGGTGACTTTCCTGTGACCTTTGTTTGAACTCTAACCCCTGTAGCTCCTCTCCTAAGTTGACGGAGTGCCTGCACAAGAAGAAAGAGGTGATCGAACAGATGGAGGTGAAGCTGGACACCGGGATTGATCGGTTGGTCAAAGCTCTGCTTGAAGGAGCTTCTTTCTTAAATACTTTGACGCCATTAAATGCAATTTCTGTGACCTTTTCTAATGTTTCATTGTTTTTAGGACACTAAATTGCATGATAGGCCAGATGAAGCAAATCCTGACGACTGAACAGAAGAAAACTGACTTCAAGCCAGAAGACGAGAACAATGTCATGATACAGTACACTACAGTAAGATCTTAAAATCATGAACTGTATAATAATTGCCTTGTGAAATTTCTGTCAGCACAGTGAAAAGATAACTTTGAAATCTTTAGAAAGATTTTTAGTAGTAGTAGCCATACTCTGCCCGATTCTACTGTGTTTAATTACATTTTTCTTGTGGTCTCTCTTCAAGGCATGCTCAAAGGTGTGCGCCTATGTGAGCAAGCAGGTGGAGCGTGTGCGCAGGTCCATGGATGGTAAGAATGTGGACACTGTTTTGACCGAGCTGGGTGTGCGCTTCCACAGGCTGATCCATGAGCACCTGCAGCAGTTCAGCTACAGCTCCATGGGTGGCATGCTAGCTATCTGTGATGTGGCAGAATACCGTCGCTGCGCCAAAGATTTCAGGGTAAGGAGAGGTCAAAGGTCTTATTTTTGCCACCTCATGGCATTATTTATGTTTTATTTATAATGCCTTTAAGGGTTAGTTCACCCAAAAATGAAAAGTCCATCATCATTTACTCACCCGCATATCGTTCCCCCGTAATGGTGCGTTCACACCGGACGCGAATAGAGCGTCTTGCGCGAGTGATTTCAACGTTAAGTCAATGCAAAGACGTGTTTGGTGCGTAAAAAATTCCTGCGGCGCGAATGAGGCGTAGAGCGCGGCACACGCAAATTCGCCTCAATTGTGCGTCAAGTTCATGCGAATAGCGCGAATTGAGCGCCTGGCACGTTCCGCGCGAATGATTTATTTAGTGCTTTTTGTGCATTGACGCGTTTGACACGAATTCGCGTCTGCCGTCCGAGTTGAAAAATCTGAACTTCTGCATCAAATTCGCGCCCCGTTAACCAATCAGGAGCCAGCTTGCTGCTGTCACGTGGTGAAGTAAATATTTTACCACATAAAAACTTGATTTTAATATATGAGACATTCATTTTGTATGCAATTTATTTGATATCTAATCTAGATTATATGAAACATTATTATTATTCTAATGTAAAGAGAACCAACATACTTTAGTGCAAGAACATAGTTCGTGTCTGTGTTGTGTGAGGGAAAAAAAACACAGGACAGTTTAATCACTTTTGTAGTAGCCTAGGGTGGCTCCATTTATCATCAAAACAAAAATAAATTACAGATTAGGTGGATGTAAAAAAAACACTGAAAGTGCTGAAAGCGGCCGTCATCCAGGCGCAGCTCCTGGAGCAAATGGTGAAACTCGATGATGATCCCTACGCCGCTGTTCTGCTCTCCAGAGCAAATACAGAGCGGTGACTCTCTCGATAAATGACCCATCAACAACAGACCTCTGGTAAAAAGATGGCCGCCAACGGGGTTCGAAACTTTTGAAACTTTCGCCTCTGACGCGCGTAAATTTCGCTTCAAACTTACGTTTTTATGCGCGTCTGTTTCACTCTTGTCACGCGAATTAACTTAAAGTGGTCAAGCGTCAAACTAGACGCGGTAGACGTGAATTTGACGCGCTATCCGCGTCCGGTGTGAACACAGTAAGACTTTCGTTCATCTTCAAAACACAAATGAAGAATTTTTTTTTTTTTTTTTTATGAAATCTGAGCGATTTCTGTCCCTCCATTGACAGACTACGCAACTATGATGCTTCAAAAAGTTCATAAAGAGATTGTAAAACTAATCCATATGAATTGAGCAGTTTAGTCCAAGTTTCCTGAAGAGACTCGATCGCTTTATGTGATGAACAGATTGAATTAAGGCTTTTAGTCACATATAAACATTGATCAGGTAACATAAACAGAAGCTCAACCGAACGTGCTGCGTAACAAGAGAATGAACCTCATTGGTTCTCGCACGTCAACATGCTTGAACTTCCATTTATCATTACTGATGTGCATTGATGAATGTTTTTATGTGAATAAAAGCCTAAATGAAATCTGTTCATCATATAAAGCGATCGTGTCTCTTAAGAAAAGTTGGACTAAACCGCTCAATTAGTTAGATTTATGATCTGTTTTTGAACTTTTTGAAGTAGTGGTAGTTGCGTAGCTGTCAATGGAGGGACAGAAAGCGGTCATATTTCATCAAAAAAGATCTTCATTTGTGTTCCGAAGATGAACGAAAGTCTTACAGGTTTGGAATGACATGAGGGTGAATAATTAATGACAGAATTTTAATCTTTCTGTGAATTAAATAAAACTAAATAATAAAATCTGAACAAAAAGTTAATTTAAAAGTACATTCCTTCTAAACTTTGACACTTCAAAAACAGGGGGGTTTCATGACACTTTAAAGACTTCGTAAAAGTAATCCATATGAATCAAGCTGTTTAGTCTAAATCTTCTGAAGAGACACAATCACTTTATATGATGAACTTTATTTAAGGCTTTTATTCTCATATAAACATGGATCAGTGCACATATATAGAGGTCATCAAATATGGTCAAACCTTTTTTGTTTAACCAAAAAGTAAACCTGTGTATATAGTTTGATAAATAAATAAATATAGATGATATAATGATAGAAAATAATAATTGCACTACCAGTAGAAAGTTTAGAATCGTTTAGATTTATTGGTAGCACTTTACAATAAGGTTTCATTAGTTAACATTATTTAATGTATTAATTAACATGAACTAACAATGAACAAAACATTTGTTTCAGTATTTATTCATCTTTTTTAATGTTAGTTAATAAATATACAGTCGTTTATTGTTTGTTGATGTTAGTTCACAGTGCATTAACTAATGTTAACAGATACAACTTCTGATTTTAACAATTTCTTAGTAAATGTTGAAATTATCATTTAATTTAGATTATTAAATCCTGTAGAAGTATTGTTCATTCTTAGTTCATGTTAGCTATATTTAACTAATGAAACCGTATCGATTTATTATTGTTTTGAAAAAAGTCTCTTATGCTAACCAAGTATTTTAAAATGTAATTTATTCCTGTGATGCAAATCAGAATTTTCAGTGACATTACTCTAATATTCAGTGTCACATGATCCTTCAGAAATTATTCTAATGCTGAACATAATTTTATTTTATTTTTAAAAAGTTTGTCAATTAAAAAATAACGAAATACCTAATAATGAGGAAATTCAAATACTTTCTTTCACTTTCACCCAACCAGCAAGTAGCAAATGACGCAACTAAAACTAAACTTCTTGCTTCAAAGTATTTTCATTGTCACATTTTTAAGATAAATTGAACAGTTTTATTTCTTCAGATATATTGGGCATCAGTCGACTAACAGCGGCATCTTAACCCTCCACAGGTTCCTCTCGTGCTCCAGCTGTTTGACACGCTTCATGCTCTGTGTAACCTCCTGGTCGTTGCCCCGGACAACCTCAAACAGGTGTGCTCTGGAGAGCAGCTGACCAACCTCGACAAGAACCTCCTCCACGCTTTCGTTCAGCTGAGAGTAGACTATCGCTCCGCTCGACTGGGGCGGCATTTCAGCTAATGACTGACAGGGCTGTCCCATCACCGCACTGCCGTCCGTTCAGCGCTGCCAGGAACACAAGTGGCCAAACTTGAGTGTCTTTGTCAATGATTCAGTGTGGAAATTAAACTGTGTTTAAAGAACAAAAGAGCAACTGTTTCAAAGCCCCACACTTCCCAGGTTGCTCCGTTTTAAGTTAACCCTTTTTGTTCTACATGCACGTTTTAATGCGAGCATAGCGTTTCATCTCAGATTTGCTCATATTTTGTTTATGATATGATTTTTTAAAAATGTCAGAGGATAAATAAGAGTAGATGGATGTTTTGTACATTTTTCCTGTGTTTCTGGCTTCTAATGGATAGAGGATGATGGTAGATGAACTGAGGTGGACCACTCGAATGGACTTGGGTGGTCAAGAGACTTTTTTATTTTTATTTGCTTTTATTTTGATTGTGCCAAATCCATCCTCTACTGGGACGTAAGGGGCGGTTCAGCACGCTGCTCTGGATCAATGAGTTTGTCCTGCTCATTTCACTCAGGCTCTTGTGCACACATAGGGCTTCACAGAGATGACAATTACTGTTTTGAGCTCAACAGGAGTTATACAAATGTTCTTTTCATTTCCTAAATTCATTTCATACTCTTACAAAAACAATTGTTTTAAACTCGTTTAGTTTTAAGAATCATTTAGACCTGTTAGATGCTGAATCCTGTCGATAAAAATTACATTAGAATTACGTTTAATTTCTATCTGATTTACATGCAAACTTCCAAAGCTGACCTTTCCCAGTGTGCTCAATGCTAAAATAATAACCTCATACGCAAAATGCAATATTTCTGAGATGTAAATGATAATTATTGCATCTGTGCTAACAACCCCGCTGCTCACTAAAATCAAAGTAATATTTGCATACACTCATTTAGCATTCACATAATTAATGAAGAAATGATTGGCGGAGCACAGCACAATATGAGGCAAACAGCTTTGAGAGTTGTATAAGGTTTCAAAAGGCTCAGGTCACATGGTGTTGGGATTTTGCTCTGATTCTTCCTTTGCTTTTTGTATTCTGACATCTGTATGGATATACTGAAGGTCATTGGGCAGAAATGTGTGAGTTTACCACCAGTCACAAACTATTAATCCAAGAGGCTTTCATCTGAAAGGATGTGTTGAATGCAGTTATGTCATATGACTAGTTGAACTAACCCTTAACAAACTCTGTTGAAGAGGCAGGGGTCACGATCTGTGACCTCTAGGCATGACCTAGGTGTGCGAGTGGTAGAAAGGATTAGATAATTCTGTTATATTATACTGATTTCAAAACATGAATATGAGCTGATTCATCTGTACAAGCTGCTCACTATAATCAGTTATTTCCATAAATAAAAAGAGTGAAACAATGAGACAAGTTTCATTGAGGGTGGCCTCAAAGCCCATTGGTTATTACTAATATGCAGTAGCCTACATATTTCTGTCCTGATAAAGTGCTTATTTATTTAATAAAATATGATCCAAACTATTATTAAACTGAACATGTTATAGGTTGAAAAAGACAATAACAGTGCCATAATCAAGTAAGGGTGAATTTTAAAACATTTCACTACTTTGGTTTGAGCAGATGTTGCCATTTTTGCAGTGTCCCACAGGTGCTATGCACTGATTTCTAAAATGAAAAACTGGCTGTTTATTATGAAATTGTACTGGTATTTATTGATTTTTCTCTCCTTAGCTTCAAATTATTCCAGGCATGTTTTTCTGGGAATATTGTCGTAATTGGTAATCGATTAGACTTTTTATAGAAATATTTTCCCTCCGTATATATTAAATTTAAAATAAAAACATGAATTAAAAAATTATTAACATCACATTCTATACACAGACACTATGAGGGAGTGTTCACACATTCACAGTATGAATAAAACTTAACAGTAATTAAAGTATTGAAAATTACATAGAATTTCGTTAAATGCCATTATAGAAACATTTTGGGTTCCCCAAAGAACCTTTCAGTGAACAGTTCTTAAAAGAACCAAGTGTGAAGAACATTTTAATAATCTAAAGAACTGTTTTTCCAATATAAAGAATCTTTTGGGGAATGGAAGTTTCCCTGAATGTTGTTAGAACCTTTATTTGGTGTGGTGTCAAGTGAAAAACGTGCACTCTTGAAAATAAAGGTTCTTTATTGACTTTAATGGTTCAGTGAATGGAACCTTTATATTGCTCAAAGGATTCTTTATCTTGAAAAAAAGGTTCTTTAGATTATTAAAATGTTCTCAAATTAACGGTATAGTTCACCCAAAAATTACAATTATCTCACAATTTACTCACCCTCAAGGTGTATATGAATTTCTTCTTTTAGCCAAACAGTTTCGGCAAAAATAAAAAAAAATATCCGGGCTCTTCCCAGCTTTATAATGGGAGTGAATGGTACCTTAGATTTTGAAGCAAAAAAAAAGGGCATCCTGATCCATCCATCATAAAAGTAATCCATACGGCTCCAGTGGGTTAATAAAGGCCATATTGAAAATAGCCATATTTATAACTTTATAAACCATAATCACTGACTTCGGGTAATGGCCGTACTCGAGGCGAGTTCCGGCAGACGAGTGACCTCTGACCCAACGCATGCTGAACTGGAAGCCAGTGAGTTTATATAGTTATAAATATGGATATTTTTCTTACAAAAACGCATCACTTCGCTTCAGAACTTCTTTATTAACCCCCTGGAGCCGTATGGATTACTTTTATGATGGATGGATGCGCATTTTTAGACTTAAAAAAAAAGGTACCATTCACTCTCATTATAAAGCTTGGAAGAGCCAGGATATTTTTTAATATAACCCAGATTTTGTTTGGCTGAAAGAAGAAAATCATATACACCTAGGATAGCTTGTAAGGGTGTCACGATTTCGATTCGAAATTAATTCACAAACTCAAATATCGAAATAAAAAATGGAATCGTCGATACTGCCACGCCCCCATGTCGCGCCCTTGATGGAAAGTTCGGATCGTTTTACTGACTCTATTGTTCAATCTCGTTCATCAAAATGAACTAATCTTTTTTCTAGTCATTTCAGGGGCTTTAAATGTTATACTTTTAACAGGCAAATTCCCCGAACACAACGCAATCTTGATCATATTCTGAATTAAGAAATCATTATAATGCAGTCAAAAGTAATTTACAAGGAACATTAATACTTGACCTTCCGAGTCTTTTGTTCATTTGTCGCGTGACAGAGGCAATGAACGGATCGTTCATGAACGACTCATCACGGCGCGGGAAAATAACACACGTGTTGAAAGGCTGTGAGTCCTCTAACTTGGATTCTATGCCCGAGCCCGAACTTGGCCGATATTTCCCGTCACTATCCTCGGGCCGGGCTCTTGATCTATAGACGTGCACTCCCAACGCAATAGAGTGCTGCGCGGGACTAGATTTGATGGCCGAGTGCGAGCGCGGGCGGTAATGCACTCACTCTGTGTGTGCGGGAGAATAAAAAGATTCACGGGATCCCGCAAACTAGAAATATCTATGAATAAAACATATAAAAACTAATACATTTTTTTCATCTGTTGCAGAAAAGCAACAAGAACAACTAAAACAAAATAGACACGATTTATAGGCCAGAGTTTCTATTTATAACATGTTTGCAGCGTTGAGCGATTTAGCCAATCACAGACATATGTGTTGATTTCTTGAACGCAATGACCAATCAGAACCCAGATAGCACAACCCAGATAGCACACGTACGTCTCCAAGATGTCTTTTAAAGATCACTTCATCTGGAAAGCATCTGCTGTTTACTGATAGACATTTTTAAGATGTCAGTTTAACATACATTCTAAATCATTACATCTTAAAGACATTTTCTAAACCTCTATTTGACATCTGACAGGAAACGTCCTGCAGATGAATTTTGTATTGCAGATGAGCAAACACTCTAAAAAATACGTCTTCCAGATGTAAACACGCACATCAAATAGAAGTCTCCGTGATGTACGTGTGCTATCTGGGAAGTCTATTTGATGTGATGTTTACATCTGGAAGACAATACGAAATACGAAGACAATCTGCAATACGTCTATAGGACGTTTCCTGTCAGATATCAAATAGATGTTTAGAAGATGTCAGTTTAACATGCATTCTAAATCATTACATCTTAAAGACATCTTCTAAACGTCTATTTGACATCTGACAGGAAACGTCCTATAGACGTATTGCAGATGAGCAAACACTCTTAAAAATACGTCTTCCAGATGTAAACATCACATCAAATAGACTTGTGCTATCTGGGAAGCATTTAAGATAGACTCTCCTCACCACTCAAAACGGACTTTTTGTTCAGTGCTGAATTCTGTAAGCTGGCAAAACCTCTAATTATAACAAACAAAGTGTAGGCTATATATTATGAAAGATTCATTGTGCAGTCAGCTTCACTGATAATAACAGAGATGTGTGAGATTGCGATGAACTGATGTCAGCTTTTTAGGAGCAACAGCAACCTGTGCTTAAAAAAAAAATCGAGAATCGAATCTAACCGTGACCTTAGAATCGAAAATGTAATCGAATCGAGCATTTGGAGAATCGTGACACCCCTAGCTTCCCAGATAGCACAAGTCTATTTGATGTGATGTTTACATCTGGAAGACGTATTTTTAAGGGTGTTTGCTCATCTGCAATACGTCTATAGGATGTTTCCTGTCAGATATCAAATAGACGTTTAGAAGATGTCAGTTTAACATGCATTCTAAATCATTACATCTTAAAGACATCTTCTAAACGTCTATTTGACATCTGACAGGAAACGTCCTACAGACGTATTGCAGATGAGCAAACACTCTTAAAAATACGTCTTCCAGATGTAAATATCACATCAAATAGACTTGTGCTATCTGGGTTGAGGGTGGGTAAATGACTCATCACTGAAGGATTCGTATATGGCATCCCTGTGAAACTCTGTTTTGAAACCCTTTAAGAGTTTGCATAGCCAATAATCAATAAAGTTAATGAGTTTTATATATTTAGAAGTTCTTCTTCAAACAGACTCAATAGGTCTTTGAAGAAAATACACTCTTCTCAAGGACTCATCGTGTATTCTTAACCATGAAGGTTTAGGGTAATATCTTCCCAAAGGAGGAAAATTATTCCCGCGACTTAAAAGACAAAATGGGAGAAAACTGCAAAGCTTAACCACCCAGCAGTGTTTAAGATGTGTGCGGTCGTCACGGCCAGGGAAGGCCGAGAGAGATAGAAACGCTTCAGAGCTGAACTGAGCTTCTGTTTCCACCACAGTGTGCCGTTTCAACAATGGTAAACAGGGAAAGTTAAACAGCACTATTAATTAGGCTAATATGAATATGATCACTGCCAGGGAAATTCAATTCTCTCAGCCCTAATCACAACTGGATAGCTTGTAAAAAATATTTTGTTAGGCCCTGGTGCAAACAGCGTGGCCTTTTCCAAACATTTGAGAACTATTTGTTTTGCATGGCGATTAACGCTTTGCTCGTAGCGCGGGAAGCGGAGGGGCACGATAACCGCTGAGAGACGGCTCCCGCGGGAACGGCTGACTCACGGCGAGTGTGTGAACGCAACGCGGACGCTGCTGTTGTTTATGGTGGCCCGTGTGTGTTTGAGCAGGTGGCGAGGATTAGTGGTGCTGTCAACAACTGAACGCTGGATAAAGCCTCTGCTCACCCTTTCCTCAGTCTGCTCATTAGAGCTCATCATTTTACCATTTCACTCTGACACATTATCTCCAAAGGTAAGGGTTGTTTTGGGGAAGGAACACGTTCACACTTACAGGCGTATCCATCCTCATGTGGAATGATGATCTTTCTCCAGTTGTGGATCATCCAAAAGATGTTAAAGTTCAACTTTACTTTTTCCTCACATTTTGAAACAATGCACTTAAATAATAATACATTTTACAAAAAAAAAAAAAACTTTCAAGGACACCTCTCTACCACGAAATGTTTACGTTTTTTTTTTTTTTTTTGCATTTAGTTTTTTTTTCTTACGAGATTGATCAGCGAATATAAACCGATATAAACAGAAGCTCAACCGAACATTCTTGTTGTTGCACGAGAACAATCCTCATTGGTTCTTGCGCTCAAACTGCATAACACGAGAATGAACCTCATTGGTTCTGGCACGTCAAGCAAACATGCTTGAGATTTGATTGATTATGTGAATAAAAGCCGAATTATATGAAGCGATCAAGTATCTTCAGAAATTAGATCTCTTCTATGAACTTTTTGAAGCATCAAAGTGGTAGTAGCTTTCAGATTTCACCCAAAAATATCTTCATTTGGAGATGAACAAAATTACGAGTTTAAAACGGTGAGAATGACTTAATGGCATAAATTGACAAAGATAAAGTTATGGGTGAACTATTGAATACTAGGCTATGTGAATAAATTACTAAGTTAAAACTGTTCATCATTCAAAGCGATTGAGTCTCTATTAAAATTTTAGACTAAACTGCTCAATTCATATAGTTTTACGATCTCTTATGGACTTTTTGAAGCGTCAAAATAGTAACTTAGTTGCATAGCTGTCAAGAGTAGCCTACTCTCTCAGATTTCATAAAGATCTTCTTTTGTGTTCCGAAGATAAACAAAAGTGTAGCCTACATATCAGTTAGCTATAGCGGTGCTTGAATTTAGGAATTTGATGTAAAAATAAACGTGTTTTTCTGATCTTTGACACATAATTATACTCTTATAATGCATTAAACGTATATGAACCAAATGAAATATATTATAATTTGCTCGGATGGTTTAGGCTGTTAAACCAACAATATACACACCATCTAATTTACATAATATGTTTAAAAAAACAATAAATATAAAGCATTGCACTTCTGATGTTCCCTGCAGAGGACATTGTGTCACATTCAATGTTTCCTGTATACTAAAATCATAATGTGCTTTGAACACTCATAAAAGTTTTATTTACATTAAACTATGTAAGTATAAAATACCAATGCTAGTTGTGAAATAATATACCTTCTGCTCTCTTTTTTTCTTCTATACAGCAGCTATAAAAAAAATAAAGTTGCAGCCAAACCCCAACATCTGGTCTTTGACAATCAGGATGTCCTTTAGCATATGGTCTCAGAGAAATTCACTAAATATGGATGTCATATACAAAAAAACAAAAATGAGCTGCTGGGTCTCATGTGAATGAGATAATTGGAAACATTTTCTGATTACAGCACTGTTTCTAATGTTTCAATGTCAACAGTTTCATCCCTTATTTAAACCCGTAAAGCCTGAAATGAAATGATAGTCAAAAAGTTATTTTCTTTTTTATGGAACCATTAATTCAACCTTGAGACAAAATATAATGGAAAATCCCCCCAAAAAAAGTTTATATATGTTTTATGTGTGTATCATATTTGATACATCAGGCTTCAACGTCGACATGAAACATTTGTCTTTTGTGACGTATATATCCGAGTGAAACAGCGTCTCGAGCAAGAAAACATTTAGAGTGGGAATTTATCAGCAGTTCAATAGATCGTTGGATTGTTGCCATTTGCAAAAAATATGCAATTTGATGTAATTGCTAATATTTATATTGCCAATAAGTAAGATGAAATTCTAATAGCTTGTAATATAAATCAGTTTGATTTCTATAACAGCATAACAGACTACATAAAGTGCATACTGTACATTTCAGTAGTCGACAATGTATCTCTTCCAATAATATGTCTTAAGATTCTATTTAATTGCTTGGTTATATGAACAAAATTGTTGTTTTAACATTGGGGGGCAAAACATATTGCAATACAATGATGAACAACGGATAAATGTTCCTCCTGATGTACCATATTTAATACTTGCATTTTAAGATGATTTTTTTTTTCCAAGTAAACAAATAACCTAAGTTGCTTCAGTCTAGTACATGTTCATCTTGATATATCACCAACAATATAAAAGTTATTCTTATGTTTACTTTATCAAAATCATTAAAGATTTCACAACAAAATCCGAACGACATGAAGGGAAGCGTTTTTAGAATTACTAAAAGGCCTTTTATACTTGTTGAAAAAGTACAAACTATGAATCAGAGGACAGAAAGCATTTCGATCGTGGTTTTTCAGCAAAGTCCTTACAACTTTACTGTAGCTTGTGGTTGCAGGAGCCTACCCACACATTTAATTGCAGTAGTTATTAGATAGTAAATCCAGCATTGTTCGCAGTGTTATTAGAGCTCCCACAAGCGTTCCTTCGGTCCACGCTGCCTCCAGTGCCCTCCAGTGTTATGGCAGCCCACAAATCCCAGCTTGAGCGCATCACTCTCTCAAATCGCCCTCTCTGCCTCCTGGAGCAGTGACAATACAGCATTACAGCACTCAATCCATGTCAACAGCAGCTTTGCTTAATGCCAGCTCAAAGCTTTTAAGCTAAATCTTCACCTAATGATGCTGAACGATTAGCCCTTTGCTCTTATGCCTGTCGATAGACTCGTATCAATTAGTCTTTATATGTTTGTTTGTTGGTATATTGAGCTGAAGCTCTTGTACAGTATTCGAGCTTCAGGCACACTGTACAGTACATTTAAAATGAACAAAGTATTTCATTTGAGTATTTAATATCATTTTTCTTTCACATTTTTTGGAGCTCAGATTGGATTATAGTAGGGTTTCATTTCTGTTGCATTTTTTCTGCTGTCGTTTTGTGTTCATGAGGTTTGTGTGTGTGTGCAGATGTAATACGGTGGCAGCCCTGTCTCCTGTTGTGAAGCAGATGTTGCCCTCTGTTTTTACCCACCTCTGCGCCCTTTATGCCATGCCAAGCCCCCAGAATCACTGGTGCCATGCTAAGTGAGGGACACAATGGATATGTAAAAATCCAGCAGAAAACAGGAATGAACCTTGGGTAAGGTCGGTGTGTAATTTGGATTTATTTCTGACAATATCTTCTTTTTTGTGTGCTCTCTTAGAGTTTTAATGGCAAAATTCTATTCTAGAATTCTATTCTATTTACCGGTATTAAAAATGAGTAATTTTGACAGTGTAATGCTAATAATTTTTAGGAAATATAATGGAAGTGCAACTGTATCATATACACAGGCTCAACAAATCAGGAACAGTTAGTTTTGATTACATGATTCTTTAAAATAAAAATAAAATGTTGTGATTACATTTCTGTATATATACAAAAAAAAACATTTTTAAAATATGCGATAACCTCTATATTGATTTTTCACTAGTTTTTCCTCCATTGGAAAATATTTTTGTGGCCTCCAAAATTAGTCTTTGGCCACTCTGAAGATTTATTTGATCATTTAATGAAGGGATGCACGATATATCGGACACCATATCGGTATCAGCCGGTATATGTGTATTTTTAATGTTATAGTTATCGGCACAATAAGAATTTTTTTTGAAATATAAACAATTATCGGATATCGTATCGTACACTTCTGCAGCACCGGTACCCGATGATAGGCAGCTGCTTTAAAAGGCTCCCGTGAGTGTTTGTGTGAGCGCTCTGTAAAGACTGAAGAGCGTCAAATGTTTCTGTTTACGTGTTTTTGCGGCGTTGAGCTTTGTAGCCAATCACAGACATATCTTTTGAGCATTTGAATACAGTGGCCAATCAGATGTTTAAGTTAGTCAGAATCTGCAGATGAGGCAACACTGGAGTTTTTGTTCAGTACAACTTCTGTATGCTCGCGAATCCTTTCATTATTACCAACAAAGTATAAACACAATGTCAATAAGAGATTAATTGCACAGCGTAGATGACTTCATTGATTATAACGGGAGTTTGCAGCTTTGTGTACATTGCATTGAACTGAAGTAATTGACCGCTTCAGTGATTATAATGGCAGCGATCTTTGCTTGCTTTCTGTATAATCAATGCCTATATATTTTTCATGGAAAATTTCTGGATTAAACAACCATATTTAAATGTGCAATTGAATGTGAGTGACACTGATAACCATAGCAATGGACGAAACAAAACAATCTGATCCTGTTGCCAAATGATCTGTGCATTAATTCTTAGTGTGTAAATGCAAAATAATACACCTGCCACTTTTTCTATGTAATGTTACTTTGTTGTTCAGTTCATTATTAACTTTTTCAAATTAGGGACTTTTTACATAAAAATGTACAGATTTTTCAATCTGAAATAGTTCTAAGCACTTTGTTTTATGATCTGTCCAGACAGTGGTTATTTTGTTATTTCATAAATGAATAGTATAAGTTAATTTTCAATTATTTCGTATATAGCCTATAGTATATATATATATATATATATATATATATATATATATATATATATATATATATGCTTTTGGCATCCAATGCCAAAAGCAAATGCACTTTATTTTTAATTTCCTGTATATAATGTGTTTCTTTGGTCTCAAAATAAAACAATATGTGTATATGTTAAGGTTCTTCAGGAAACCGCTGGGCTGAGCCTGCAGTAACCCTGATGGGAAGGCAGAGGGCAGTAGTGCACTAAAGCAGCCCCCCAACAAGCCCTCTCTCCCACACTCCCTCCTTCACAATGGAAGTGCGCCCGGGGGGGCCGGGGGGGGGGGGGGGTTGAGGAGTGTTGCTTTTTTAGGTCTATAAGCCCGTATCCCTTAATCCCTCGCCATGATTGACAATCATGATTTAGGGTATATGGTGTCCCATTCTAATCCAGCAGCACTGCTTTCATTTGCATACTTGCCGTGCATGGCCTCATTTTCAGGGGAGGCAAACTGCCTGCTGCCTTTGTAAGAGATGCAGGGAGAGGAGAGGAAAAGAGAGGGAGAGAGAGAGAGAACAAAAAGGGAAATAGGAGATAGAAAGAGAGCTGAGAGGAGAGAGAATTTAGAAAAAGAGAGTTGGCTGGCAATGAGGAGAGCGAGAAAGAGTAAGGGAGAGAATGATGAAAATTAGATTAGAGAGAGAGAGAGATTAGAAATTGGGAATGTTTGTGTATGTCTGCCAGGAGTGAGGATAAGTGTGTGTGTGTGTGTGTGTGTGTGTGTGTGTGTGTGTGTGTGTGTGTGTGTGTGTGTGTGTGTGTGTGTGTGTGTGTGTGTGTGTGTGTGTGTGTGTGTGTGTGTGTGTCCTTGCCATCCAGCCACTTCAGTATCTCTCAATTGCCCTCCAGTTCTAAAGATGCGTCCCAAGGCACAGATGAGAGAGAGACAAGGAGAAAGGCTAAATTAGCATTAACTTAATTAATGAGGCATTGGCGATAGCAACGTAGAATGTCATATGACACCTGCAAATAAAACTGACAGGACAATTACGATTTACAACAAAATTGTAACCATTGGAAATAATTCGCTGGCTACTTTATAGCATGAAAAACAGGAAGCATGCAAAATAAAAAGCTTTCAATTTGAACATAATGAACAGATTTTTTATTTTTTATTAAATCATAATATAATAGTGTTATAATATATAATAGTGTCTGACCTTCATTTCCTTTGTATATATTTTCAACTGCCTTTTCCAGTGCATTGCAAAAATGTCATATGCCAAACTCTTGTTTTCATTCAGTGAAAACTTTTGTAATTTTGTATGATTTCATTATGTGCGAAGAGAAGGTCAAACATTTACAGTCCAAACATTCAAACAGAAGGTCAAACATTTACAGTCCAAACATTCAAACAAAAGGTCAATCATTCAAACGGAACTTTTTGTTGTGACAGATTTATCAATTTAAGTTCACTGCAGTTTGAATAATAAAATGCACAATTATATTTTAAAACATTGAATAATCAGTTGTTCAAAGTTATCAGTTTAATGTTGTGGCCAGAACAGATCAGGAACATTTCTAATATAGTAATTATTAAATAATAGCCTGCAATAATAAAAACAATATAGATTATTATTATTATAGTTAGGTTACTATTGCAGTTGTATTTATTTGTTATTTATGTATCATGATGTTCGGTCAAACAACAATGGAATGATCTTAAATTATATAATAACCATTAAGTAATAATAACCAATACACAAAAAACAATATTTATAATAATGCTCTGTATTATTTTATAATAGATTATAATTAATATTGCATATTTATTTATCAAGGATCAAAGACCAAAGAAGAAGTTCTTTGGTCAAAGAACAATAGAATTAAAACCTAATATAATATAGTAATTATTAAATAATAGTAGCCAATATAAATAATTATAATATATTTTAAAACAATCACATAATTATTATTATAATTAATATTGCATGCTTATTTATTTATTAAGGATGATCTTTGGTCAAAGAACAATGTAATTAATACCAATATCATTAAATAATAGTAGATAATATAAATAGTAGGTAATATAAATAACAGTAATTGTTATAAATATTATAAATAAATAAACAAATAAATGTAATATTAATAATTGTGTATATGTTTTATGTAGGATGAATTTCTTTTTTGAAAATGTCCTACAAAGATGCCAATATCAGAAATCCGTGTCCTTGTTTGGACATTGTTTGGTCCCTATGTGGAAAACAGCTTATAATTCATACTTTGAAAATGTAAAAATGCAGAAAGTACAATATAAAAAACATGTCTATGGAAAGTCCCCATTAAACATGAAAATACAATGTGTGTGTGTGTGTGTGAGAGAGAGAGAGAGTAGGTGTGTGTCCTACAAATGCTGAATGTATGGTGAATCTGATCTGATTAATATCTGTCTGTGTATGCTTTGACTTCCCGTAACTTATCCAATGTTTACTAGACTAAGTGGTTTCATTTCTACGTACACTATCCACAAATCCACACACATTAACACTTACCCAATTTCTTATTTACTAAAACTGTGTCTGTGTGCGTTTGCATTGTGTGCGTGTGTTGTGTGTGCGCATTATACAGCATATCTCTGAGTCTGAAGGAGACATGGGGAAAAAAGCCTTCAAATATTCCCCCATTTTGAGAAATTAAACTCTTGTACTTGATCCAGCTAACAGGATTTTCTTAAATTACTTTATAAAAGACCATCTTTTAACTTCCCTCTCTCACATGCAATCCATTCATTAGTAGGTCTGCCTGAAGGGCCTCCCCACATCAATTGCTTGGGTTAAAGTTACAAACTTAGGCAGCTCTGTGATGCTCAGCGCTCATGGTGGTTTGTGGAGGCGGGGGCCAGAATTATTAATTTCTCAAGTATTAGAAAAAATAACGAGATTGAATTAAGAGTATTGGCCCTCTGTTATCCTGAGCGGCTAGCCTCGGGGTCCGACTGTGGTGGAGGACATTATGCAAATGCTTTCGTTCTATATCTGCTCTCTCCCTCTCCTCCTCTCTCAGTGTTTCGGTGTCTCTCTCGCTTTCTGCTACTCCTATGGCTTTAGTTCAGTCTATCATTCTGCTCGTGTCCTTGTGTGTCTTTTTTTTTCTTCAGTTCTTCACACTTTACAAGAATAGAATTCTCTGTTTCTTCCCATCTCTCCTCTCTCTGTTTCTCTAATCTTGAAGCAGGATGAGATTGTGACGGGTCGCATAAAAGAGACAGCTGTCAAAACACTGCCTGTTCCTGTCATCCCAGTCCTCCCTCTTTCTATCTCTCTCTCGCTCTCTGAGGTGCTGATGCTTCGGCAATCTCTGGATGTAAAATGAGAGAGAGGATAATCTGCATCTATGTCTGTGTCTATCTCTGCTCTCTTTTTTGCTCTTCAGTTTCATTCTGACTGCTGGAAAAAGCTACAAGCGCGAAAACATTGTGTTGCTCCTCACTGCTCGCATAACATTCAGTATTAAAGGTGCAATGTGTAATATTTTTGAGGATCTATTGACAGAAATGCAATATAAGATCCATAACTATTTTCAGTGGTGTATAAAGACCTTGCATAATGAACCGTTATGTTTTTAATACCTTAGAAAGAGACATTTATATCTCCATAACCGTGGGCGCCCCCTTCTATGGAGGTCGACATATTGTGTCGTCATGTTTCTACCGTAGCCGACAGCAAACACAGAGCGCGTTTCGTCACTACCTTGAAAAAGAAGTTTTCAGTGGTGTATAAAGACCTTACTTAATGAACCGTTATATTTGTATAGGGACGTCCCGCGTGACGTCACGCCATTTGGAGCAGCCATTTTGACGGAATAGAAAATGCTATACCGCCGGTGATAATACAGCTCGTCGCAAAATATTTCTATCATGCCCGAGCGATGCTGTGCAGTTGGATGCGATCAGATACGTGATCATACAAAAGGAATATCTTTATACCGTATCCCAAAAGAAACAAAACGGAGAAACAAGTGGTTGGCGGCAATAAACAGGCAAAACGCTGATGGCGGTGTGACTGTTTGGCTTCCAACTCAACACAGTCCGACTCAACACAGCTTTGCAGTCTTCATTTTGGATCAGGTAAGTTTTCCCCTCAAAGGCTAATGAATGATTTATCGGAGTTCAGGATCAAATGTTATAAATCCACTGTTGCCATAGAAATCCGCAATGTGTGTGTGCACTACCATTCAGCATAACATAAGCTTGTCTTAGCCGGATAATTCATATACTAATAATATATATTACCCACGGCAATGGATCTGGTATTAGGGGTGGCACACTGCAAATCACACACTGCACCTTTAATGAAACTTTTTGTTTTCCAAATCAACACTGGAATGACCGGTTTTCAGAGTTAACAGATTAGGTTTAACAGACCTGCAACTATATCGTTACCGTGGTATGATATGTCTGTCGTTAGAGAATTTGCTATATCGTCAAGTGATGAAATGCATGAATGAGAATACAAAGAGCAGGACATTCTGTTAAAATGAGTTATAAGCGCAATATATCCTAAAAAGGTAACACTGTGCGGTGCTCATGCTGACTGGAACACTACCAAAGTGCGCACACAGAAAGCTGCCTCTCTCAGAAGGCAATCATAAATTTGGCACGTTCTCAATGTTAAGCACAATAAGCAGTGAATATTTACTCAATGCTGTGCACAGAAAGCCGCGTCTCTCAGCATGTGATCGCGAATTCAGTTCTCTTTCACGTCTTATTGCGCTTGAATGGTCCCATCTTGTGGAGTATTCATGTAAACACATTCGGTTATGTCTCCAGTGAAAGTAAACATTTGGGATTTAAACCGGATGTGTAGCAGTATAAAGGATCCGTGCGTTTGGTCTTAAAGAGACAGCAGCCTAATAAACCTGCTGCTCTGTCGTTTCATTATTACATTTCTGTACTAATTCTAACTACCCACTTGAACAGTGAATGAACCTGTTAATGATAAATGCACAAGTGAACTTACATGTTAGTCGGAATATGTATGTCATTGTGATTGTGAATAAACAGAGACAACAAATATTATGCTATTTAAGGAGCTCAGATTTTTTCATCTAAAGTTGGGGTTTTTTTAGAGTAAAATGTACTCAGATTTATGAATATGAAATATTAAAATATTGACTAAATTTAAGTACTCTGAAAACTGTTTTAAGTTCCTGTGATAATATAGGAGAAGCTTTATCATTTCCTGTGATGCTATAAGAGAATGTTTTAAGCTCAATTTATGTCATTGAAAGACTTTTTATAGTTCCTGTGATGCCAGAAGAGGACCTTATCAAGTTGTATGGCCCCCCCCCCCCCCCCCCCCCCTCTCTCTTTGAGTTTGGAGTCTCAAAGAACCCTGGAGGGCTTTGCTTATCCACTATTAATAGATAACACTTGATACACTGATCAGAAGAACACATATTGTGACATGAAGGACTTTTAAATCTCCAAACAACAATATAGTCAACTCAAGAACCCTACATGTTAAATATGGTTACTGATATGAAGAACCATTAAATCATTTTTGAAAGGGTTAGACATACTGTGTGAAACGGACTTTAATCAGTGCTTAGGGTGTTGCTATGCAGTTAGCTGGTTGTTGCTAGGGTTTTTTTTGGTGGGTGCTAAGTGATTGCTTACTTGTCAAAGTCAAGTCCATCCCTAGTTTCTGTGATATTCTGGTCTCTAGATAAATTTAATTAGCCTTGTATTGATTTTAACTCAACTTTGCCCAACAAGTCGCACAATTTGATATATATTTCAGCACAAACGGTATGGGATGAGTTATGTACTATGAAATTCTGGCCTTCAAGGTCCACTTTCCTGAAGAGTATCGCTCCAACACTCATCAAAATTTCCTGCCTGTATCTTTCTAGTAATTGTGAAGACCTTGAGCTTGTTCCGGTGTGTTTGATTAGGGTTAGAGCTAAACTCTGCAGGAAAGTGGGGCTGCATCTGAAGTTGCATACTTCCCTAAAAACAGTATGTGACAAAAGAAGCATTTCCGAATTCACAGTACTCATAAAAGAGTAGGCAAAAAGTACTCCGATGACCTACTACTTCTGGCGAGATTCTGCAGTGTGCATACGATAGACACTTTACTATCCCATGAGGCCACGGGAGAGGATTTATGAATGACACTGCGATGCAACTGGCAGGTCACATGATAATGGTCACATGATAATGACAACATGGCGAATGTAGTCCGTCATCAGAATTTCGCTGGAAGTAGTAGGTCATCCGGGTACTTTTCTCCTACTGTTTTTCGAATTTTCGTATTTGGACATTCTGCTATGTTGGAGTACTGTTTTTTGCATTGTATATTGTAGGGAAGCATTCGATTTCACACGCAGCCTTGCTCTCTGCCATGTTTCAAATAAACAAATCTTCAACGGCACATAATACTTAGGGTTATTATCATACTAAACCAAAAAGTATAAAAAATAGTGATGCTCGCCTTAGCAGGTAAATATTTTAAAGTTGCCATGAAATCAAAATTGACTTTTTTGGCAGAGTATTGTAGTGCTTATTATAAATTATTTATCTGTTATGTATCTTTTTTATCTTATTTATATGCCTTCGTAATCTTTAATCAAAAACGTTCACCCGTCTATAAGATGTTCCGTACACTGCACCTTTAAAATAATTGAAAAACAGCATGTATATATAGTTCCTGACTGCAAAGTGGCATTCAGATCTGCTTCCATTCAGTTGGCCATGTCAAACTTCCTATGATCCAAACAATTCCCAAAGGATGAAATCAAATCTTGAAAAAATGCCTACATCTTTCTCAACCCAGAAGCAGTTTCACTGTAATATATATATATATATATATATATATATATATAATATATATATATATATCACGATAAGGAAGGAAAGATAATCGCAACTTTCGTTTTATGCCTACTTTAAATAGTAAATAGTGCAGCCATAAGAGGATAGAGGATAAGATGGTTTTGACATCAGGTTCAGAATAGCAGTCCTGGTGGAGTTCGGGATCAGCTGGCAGTGCTCAGGTCTCTTCCTTCAGATGAGAGGCGAGCAAGTGCGGACAGATCTGATATCAGTAAATATTAGCCTTACACCTGCCTCGACATTTGTATTTATATATGTTTCCTTGATTCTTTGACAAGCTGATTGCATATTCAGGGGCAGATGTTGCAGGAGTTGTAGCGCAGGAGAACGAGGGAGAGCGGTAGAGGGGGGGGGGGGGGGGAGGCTCCTGTCAGAGGAGAAGGTAATTGGCCCCCAGGCGATTGCGGGTACAAAGAGAGAGTTGCGAGAGAGGCAATAGCTCTCGTCCTCCGCTCCCCCTCGCCGTCTCTCATCTCTGGTTCTCGGCAGATCTGATGAAGATAAACGTGTGGCAAACGTGTCATTTGATGAAGGAGGCTCTGGGCAAACACAGGCGACATGATGAGCCTGTGATCTGCCTGCATGAGTGTCAGCAGGGGACGGGCCAGAGATCTCAATCCAGAGCCCCGCTCTCACTCCCATTCTCAGACTCTCTCGTCTTCTGTACAATTGATAGTGATGTTGTACATTGAAATCAAACACATTTACAATTATTTCATAGCATATGGATTTTGTTTTTGTAAGTTCCCTGATCCAGATCCAATTATGCCACATATTCTTTAAAAAAAAAGATGCCTTCATCAGGAATAATGTCTAAATATAGATTGAGAACAATCATAAAATACACAAGCATAATATGAAAAAAGTGATATATAATATAAGCTTTAATTATATTATATATTCCTGCTGTTGTGTATGCATGAATAAAATAGTCTTTTTTATTCAGCTTATGACATTTTTACATTTTGTCAGGCCTATTCATGGTAAAATTTATACATTTAAAGTTGGCGTGGAATGGAAATTCACCATATATATACAGTATATATATATATATATATATATATATATGGTAAAAACACACTTCGGTGATGTATGCCAGACTTCTCCAATCCTTTCATCTGCATAAACCCCACCTCGTTCTTACAATTAACTGAAAGCTCACATTAAGGCCTGACTCCATCCAATCAACCACTGACTGACAGAAGTCCCCACCCTACATTTTTCCTTTTCAATAATCCGTCTGACTCAGATGTGTCACAATACAGAAGAAAAGAACTTTAAGGAGATATTGGTTTTATTGAAAATGTTGGTACTTTATGTCATCACTTGATGTGATATGAAGGTCCTGATGCAAAACTAACGAGAACCACTGATACAAAGCATACTAAAGCATTTACATAGAACAGGAAACAGGAAGCACCAGTCGAGGAAATAGGGATCATTAGCACATTTTTGGACTACCTCTTTGAAATGAATTGTGAGCTCATATTGAGAGAAGGAAAGCAAGGAGCTTTGTCAATGGAGTGTGCTTCTCTCTCTCTCTCTCTCTCTCTCTCTCTCTCTCTCTCTCTCTCTCTCTCTCTCTCTCTCTCTCGCACTCACGTCACCCAGCTTTGAAAGCCAAGCCCCCTGGGCAAGGGCTGTGAAGAGCTCGAATGAGACATGCACAATCAGTTCCACTCTTTAAACCTCTCTCAGAAGCATATCTACTGCCACAGTGCTGTCTTCATGGGCCACTCCATCAGTTAGTGGGCTGTGATCTGGCACAATGCTCTGGCATATTCTTCCTGGTCTCAATGAGGTGCAGATGGAGACTCTATTGCCTTAATATCTCTTCTTGTTATATTTAATGGTATCATTACTCAATTCACGCTATTCTATCTTAATTTCTACTGACAAATTATTTCGTTTTGTAGGAAATATCTTTGATTTTCATCTCTCAATCTTGGGGATTGGTCACTCCATCTGATTCCGGTTCTCTTTCTCCTTTCTATCTCCAGTTTCTGCATTCCATCCAACTTAGAAAGTCTGAATTTACTTGAAAAAGTGCAATAGCCACTTGAGTTTCTACATTACATTTTAGCGTACATGTGCTGGTCTGTAAAACACAGGAAAAATAAATCTTCTGATTAAACACTCCCAGTACAGAACTAATAAATGAAGAAAAAAAAACATTTCCACTTTGAAATCCACTTTTTACATCTTATTTTGATAGAATGACTTTTCTTGAGTGACAAAAAATTATCTTTTTACAAAATATAGATATGTTTGTGTACATTTTCTATTGATTATTACAAGAATACTTAATCAAATGAGGATAAAAACATTATATCTGGCTATATGTCCAGATGCACTGTGTAGACAATCACACTTCAGCTTTTAAAAGAGCTGAATAAGTTGCCTGGTGTCCCAAAGAAGTTTGGCAGGTTGCAATGTTTTGTTGCATCCAATCTAGCACTAAGAACCAAGTGCTCATAAATGATTCTATTGACAGGCTGTGTATTGTAAGATAATTTTTTCACCAATATATCACCTGACCAATGGCGCCGTGATGCAGAAGCACACACAGGTCCGTCAGGCTGCTGACATGCGTTTAGGGGTGGGCTGTGGGAGGAGGGAAGGGTGGTGCGTTTGCAGGGTGCCTCTCCGGGGGTCACCATGTTTGACTCTTCCCACAATCCCCTTAGAACAAAGGCGTCATTGACAGGAGGAATGTGCCAGGCCACCAGCTAACATGCTAACACCCTCCTCGAGCTCCCTCCCCCTTAACACGTGGGGTCTATCCAAGTGATTAGTTGGGGATTAAAATATTTGCTGTGCAAATACCTGCCGTGGCTGTCCGAATCAACGCCACAGTGTAGTTCAAAGACACTTGTTGAACTCAAGCAAGACCTCTAAACTCATGCCTCAGACCCACCAAGACAGCTTCTCAACGAACCTCTAGACGTCTACTAATGACTGGACCCTAGTCACCTTTGCAAGGCTGTTTTGGTGACCATTCTAATGTATGAACAAAAATCACTGAGACATTTTTTAGAATATCTTCTGTTATGTTAGAAGAAAGTCATGCAGCCAACACTGTTTCCTTACATGCATTTGAGCTACAGCAGGTTTAGAGGTGTAGATGACTTTCAGTCCCAATCTCTCGGTCAAAGTGTACTGTACAAAAATTAATTGAAATACAAAACACAGTCTTTCGAAGCATGTGCAGGCTTGTATGCTAATTGTAAATTGTATGCATGCTGTATGAAGATGCAAATTTCATAGTCAAAAAATGTCCATAGTCCACTGTCAATTGTCAGTATACCGAAGCAAGCAACACTGCTTTAAAATCTCTTTCAAATCAAGCAGATTTCTGTCGGTCAGCACGTCAAATGCACGTGACCATCTTTGGGAATTTTTCCACCCTCGCACGGAGTTCGTAATCGTAGAGATTCCTATCCACCTTATTTTAGCATTTGTAAGGAAGCTATTTTCTGTAAATGTGCAAGACTTCTGAATCATTAAGGGCATGACACACCAAGCCAACCGTCCGGTGTCAGCCAATGGTCGTCGTTGAGTGTCCGTCAGCCCAGTTTTTGCAGTCTGTTCCACACTGTTGGCACTAGTCAGACAACCATTGGTCGCATTTCGGCCGATTGAGTAGATCACATTGAGAGAGATCACTCTGATTGGCTTTTCAGCTTGGCGAAGAAAAATTAATGTTAGGAAACAACAAAGCGATAAAGGCAAGAGGGGACACACAGAGTGCACAAACAACATGTTAAAAATAAGATGGATTAGCTTTAAAAATTAAACCCTACTTTCAGTCTGACTTCACAAAAAAATGGACTTCAGTCAAAGATTAGTCCTTTTAATAGACTTTTTTAAGTGCATGTAAAAGTTTGTATGGCTTTATTGTGAATGAATCAAACTTCTAAAGTTCATAATGCAATTATAGTGTCAGTAAAAAGAAACTCAATATACATAGGATACATTAATAGCAAAATCTTTTGTTTAAACAATATTGTAATCAACATGTCTCATTTCTTCTTTTGTTTGTTATTATGACCAGCTGTTATTTAACAAAGATCTTTCATAAAAACTAATTTCTTGCGCACACTAGCTGCCAAATGCATTATGACTCCACGGATTGAAACAATGCTGACTGTATACATACACAAACCCCAAACCATCAGTCCGACCACAACCTGTGCCTACAACAATGTGACCTGTACTTGTTTTTTTGCCACCTTGTGCAGTTCCTTTATTAAGGAGCCCTAACCCCTACGACTCCAGCCTTCAGTATTATATTTAGCCTCCAGCAGTCATTTGGCACCAGTTTCTCTTGATTATCGGCTGCCTCCCTCCACAAACCTTTTCATCACGCTGCATTTACTTGTGTGCGGCTGGTTGTTGAAGCAAAGATTTAATTACTTTCTGTTAAATTAATTTGAGAAGGAAAATAAACAGGCTGGTGGTAGGTCTGAGGAACAAAAGGCAGGGAGATGCTGGGAGCGAGAGCGGAGAGTGAGCGTAGCTGAATGAAGTGAGGCACGCGGGGGAAAGGGAAAAAAAGCTGGGCTCCGACAGGTTTCAATTAAACAGACCCCTAGCAGCTCAGACCAATGCTACCTGCAGCCCTCCAGAAACGTATTGATGCAGTCCATATATAAACATCCATCACTGTCAGGCATGAGGGCCGTCACCCACACCACTGGGACTGTAGTGCATTTATTAAGATGTAAAGTCCACTTTTTAATCTTTCAGTCTACAGTGACTTAAAGGGATAATTCACCTAATTTTTTTTTTTTAAATCTGTCATTATTTACTCACCCTCATGTCTTTCTAAACCCGTATGACTTTCATTCTTTCGTGAAACACAAAATAAGATTGTTTTTACACTACACTGGTCACTCTTTTCCATGAAAATATAATTAATAGGGGCTGCAGCTTTCAAAAAGCAAATAAGCACCTTATACATATTAGGAGTAATACAACTCATGCACTATATTCCACGTCTTTTGAAGCCAACAATAGCTTTGTGTGATAAATAGGCCCTTATTGACTAAAAAATCTTGACATCACTCTCCAACCTCTTCAGGTTTTTTTTCAATGAATCTGTTCATTTGATTCCTAAGACTGGTTTTAATGATTATTTCAGGGACAGATTTGATCAAATTGTAAACACATTGTCTGAAATGTATGCTGTACAGAAGATGGGACTGGGACGAGGGCCGTTTCAATGCCACACAGATGTGCAAATGAAATATTGAAGCCACGGACCGATTTTGTTAAACAAAACAACAACGAATGAACTGTCTTTTCCTTTCCAGGTTTTTATTTGGGGGTCATCTTTTTTATATTAGGATTTTTTTTGCTCCTTCTAGAATATGAATAGTATTATTGTTTGTAATTCTATTTAATATTTTTTCCATAGTGACACAACACAACTTATTTTAGTGTTGATATAATGTACAACAATTTTAGATTTCGTTAGATTAGATTTTTGATGACAAAATAGTGTTATTGAGTCACAATAAACATAGAAGTTGCTTTTGCAAGGAGATTCTTCCTGTAGATGTTAGAGGAACTTGTTACAACCCTTGGTTAAATTAAAGGGATAGTTCACCCAAAAATGAAAATTCTGTCAGTATTTACTCACCCTCATGTTGTTCCAACCCTGTAAGACCTTCGTTCATCTTTGGAACACGAATTAAGATATTTTTGATGAAATCTGAGAGCTGGATCACTCCTCCATAGGCTTCTAAGGGATTGAAACTTGCCAGCCCCGAAAAGTTATTAAAGATATCGTTAAAATAGTCCAAGTGACTACAGTGACTCAATCTTAAGTTTATCAAGTGACGAGAATACTTTTTGTGCGCAAAAACAAACAAAAATAACGACTTTATTTCAACTATTAATTTCCTTCTCTGTGGGCCTCGAATCAGTTCATGTAGTATAATAGCGTAAGCTTCTGTGTTGTACGTCACACGCATCACCCACATGACCAGCGTCGGCCAATAGTGAGCCTACGTGTGACGTAGCTCTACGCAATCACACTACATTAACTGACTAAGATGCTCTAAATTTCTTACCGTGTATATATATTGTGTAATGTATGAGTACTGTACATAGTGCATTTTCTCGACGTTTTAGTTGTGAACTCCTCTTTTGATCTTGCATTGCACATTTTGGAATACATAGATACACTTGTCCCTCACAGTGAATCGACAGTCTTTGCGAACTCTTTTCACAAAGTTTTCCATCAGGTGTTTCCTAATTTGTATTTGGCATCAGTAAGGATGTGAGGTTAGTGAGGTGAGTCAGCACTATGTACAGGGCCTGTTTTTAATGCTTAATTTTGGACTCAATCCAGGGCTTTTAAGAATACCACTTCCCTCCACATCTCACATCACTGCTGTGGCCACACACGTGTGTCGTACTTCATATTTAGAGCATTTTCAGAACTGTTGGAGAGTGATGGCCTATGTCAACTTGATTATTTTCCAGTTACTTTGCTGCCGCCTTACATACTATACAAAAAAAGAAAATGTGTTTTATTCCTCTCTTGCAGCTTTTAATAAGACTATAGTCATACACACACACACATGCGTGCATGTGTGTATATATATATATATTCTCCATTGAAACATTTTCCAACGTGATAATAAAGACCATTCAGGTTGGTTTCAAATTGATCAATATTCTAATACTTAATATTTACATTAAATTAATTTGTATATCTGAAACGGATACAAATAGAAATGTTTGTCATTCTGTTATATTTTCAGAAATCTTACAAAAATATATCCGCACATTTTTCCAGAGGTTTTTTATTTTATTTAATTTTTTTACTGCAAATGAAATAAACATCTTTAAAAAGTGTTTAACTGTCACATGACTCGAACAGCTTCCGGGTGGTCACAGTTGTGTCTGTCAGCTATGTCTGCCCACCCACAGAACGTAGGTGTTGGTAAATGAGTGTAAAATTTGGATGGGGGGGAAAGAGTGTGTGTGATTCTCTGTAGCCCTCAGCAGACTAAACCCATTATGCTACCTCCATAAGATCTGTGTGATGTCGATGTAGTGGAGGTGGTTTGCCAACAAATTATCCTTTTCACATGCATCTTGTTGGTTTGAGAATTCCAACTCCATCCAATGTAAACAGTCACGTGTACTGAGGCACAAGCACACAAGATTGCACACATCTACTCGTGTGCATACACATACCAAACATCTCCAGACCTAGCCAACAGGTATCTGGGCCAGTACAGCAAAGTCACTAACATACATACTTTTTTCTATCTCTTAAACTGACTATCAGTCAGGGGTAGCGAAGCATAGCCTGTAATCTATAAGTGGGATGTGTTTAAAAGGACCCTGTGAGCTCTCTTAATCACTTTATCAAGTTGTAAGATCAATAAAGCTCAGTGTCTAGGCTGTTTTATTATAGATGGGCAACACTGAGGCAGTGTACTCGGAAAACATTCTTACTAGCACTTGTGCACTTTTTGTACTAAAATTAAGTAGGATTAAGTGAGTTAGGAGTTGTGTGAGTTGCTTTATGGAATGCTGTGTTCACGCCGTGACAATTACCGTAAATGAGAGATGACAATACGTGATGCTGTACTTGGAGCTGTTCACGTCCTCGGATTCAGACTAATACGTTTCTCTTGCACTATTAACTCCAAAATAAATCTGCAGTGGTCGAGTGGTACAAGTCGTAGCTCTCAGAAAATTCTAAAGTTGTAATTACGAGTTCTAGGATCACGTGAATGGTTTTTACAAATCAGAATAGTTACGGTAATTAAGTTCAGCATGGATCCCTCAGGCTTTAGGTCATGGGATGATTACTAAATGGGCCCTGTGACCAGCTGCAGGCAATTTAATACCACACACACATATATGCATTTACTTATTTTAAATGACAAATATGTAACATTAATGATGCCTTAAATTAAAGCATTATCATTTATTATTTCTTTGTTTTTTTACTTATTACAATAACATACAGTACTATTCATATTTATTGTAGTATGCTGTTATATCAGCAGTGAAAAATATCTTGACAAGATTTTTTCTTTATAAGAATCTATTTTTATACCCCTATGCAATATGTATATTTAAGAGAAGAAAAATTTGTTGGCTGTTACATTTCTAATCAAAGTATACGTTCAGTACTTTATATTCTCTCTAACCCCCTACTTAACGTGTATTACTGTTTAGTTTAGTTGTTAGTCTTTAACATCGCAAGAATGCTTTTTTTCCAACCAAAATTAGATAACACACCACTGAAATCCCTTGTTTCAACTGAAGTGTGCTCAATTATTCCCACTTTAATTAAGTCTAGTTCCGGAACACTAGAAATCAATTCAGTTTCTGTTGATTTGTGTTCTTTTGTAAAATGTTTTCTGTTTCAGTGTTTTTCTATGATCTATAAGCCCTGTTAAGAAATTGAACATTTTCTGGTGTGTGTTAAAGAGACAAAAAGAGGGAGATAGAGGGCAAGAGATACACAAACTCAGAGAATGTGATGTCTGTAACTGTGGGTGGCATGAGGAGCAGGCTACCTAATCTGCTGTGCCTCACTACACCCTAAACAAGGATTAAACACCATGGCCAGGCCTCATGACTGCCCTGCTGCCGTAGCACACACACAGACCGCATTTGTGTTTGCGTCAACTTCTAATCCATATTAAATAAGTTTACACAGCCTTAACAAGGCTTCTGGCCAACTGAATGGCATGACAGCCCTCACTTCTCCAAGTAGGCAGTATACATGATGCGGAAGTAATTCCTAATCACATAAATAATTTGGTTGTCTAGAAAGTTCATTCATTCACTCAATCACTCACTCACTCAATGTAATATATAAGTTTGTATACGGAAACAGCCCTTAACAAAACCTTATCAGAATGTAAATGTGTATAGCCAACACCTCATCAAGCTGTTTTGCTGTACAGACGGACGGATGGCCAACAGCTATAGTTTTAAGGTTTGATATCAATAATTATTGATAGAAGATTGAAATGTCTGGATTTTGTCACTAGACTGTTTTCAATGACACAGACCAAGCTTTTTTTCTGCACACACATTTGATGCTTTTCCAAGAAAAAAAATTAGCATGTGCCCATCAAAAGAGCATCTAGGTCGAAGATTTGTGTTTTCTGTGAAAAATGACTTGTCTTGAGTCATCAGCTCAAGTCCAAGTAATAAGTAATTGCAGCAAAATCAAAGTGAAGTCTGAAGTATTCTAATATTTAAAAAGTCAAGTCATCAAGACTTCAAAATTGTGATTTGAGTCTCACCCGGGCCCACATATGAGATAGATGCATATACAGATAGATTTCCTCAAGGGGAAAATTAGTTAAACTAATGCATTATGTTTTGCGTCCTAGTTAGTAGAGTGTAATGGAAGAATTAATTGCTTTTGCTGCAAGTATCCAAACCATGTGGAGAGTTGCATTCCGGATAGAAAATATAAGTTCCAGAGCTAGTGTGTCTCCTGGAAGAGTGAAATCCTCCCCATGAGAGCTATTTGTCAGGGTGCCTGCCTACTCTCTTTGCCATCGCTGTTCGGTGTAAATATTCATGAGGATTTGAGCAGTATAAATAGCAGAGGTGTCCACACTGCCACAACGCTCTCTATCTATGCAGAGAAAAAAAGACAGCTTAATGGGCTTATTATGAAGCACATTACATCACCAATGCCCAATTAAAAATCTCCATAAGAGGAGAGGAGGCAGCTTATGCTGGTAAACTTTGAACAGTGTGCTTTAAAAGTTGAAAGTAAAGGCAACTTGTGACTCTGAATTTGGAAGCGTGCTCAAAGGATTGATGTTATTAGAAGCCCTTGAGACTATAAATAACGGCAACCAAGGTCACTTTTTTGAATCTAGAAGAATTAGTATGCTCTTCGTATATTGTAGGTATACAAACGTTTGCGTGTCATTCAAAAATGGGTGTTTGGTTTTGTTTCTTAGGTAATCCAAATGTGCTGAACAAGTTGTATGTGGCCAGAGATTGATGGGTAGTTTGAAAAAGTCTGTGCAAGTCAAGAATTCTTGATGCATTTTTATATACAGTACGATTTATAGCTTGTTTTACAAACCTACTGAAATATAAGCCTTAAGATTGTTTACTGGTCCAATGATGTTACAATCAACATTTAAAATTGTAAAGTTCTGGATGTGTGGAGAATAACAGAAGCAGGTCAGATTTTCGAGATAGAGAAGGTGGGGCCATGCAGTGTGGGGTATATGTAAAGTTAGGTTAATAGGTTTTGTAGGGGAGCTCGACGATCACCTAGAATGTGCAACACATTTCTGAGAACATGTCATGGATGCCTGCAACTTGTGTTATAAACAAATACAGCTGCAATGGCAGGTGGGCAGGTGTGAAAGAGATGGGAGCGAAGATGTAGAACAGCAATCTCATGATGAGTCCAACTCTGATAGCGAATCGGGGATTGGGCTCAGTCAGGACCTAGAAGACTGCTGGAAAGACGAAGAAAGGGGTGAGAGAAAATGGATGCAGAGAAATACTAGAGGACAAAAGTCAGCAGGCAATAGCAGCAGGCAGCCCCTAAGGACTGGAAGCACCCTGTTCTGCAAGGCCTCCCCTCACTGGGTGCTGGTCCAGATGCAGATGTGGAAAAGGGAGAGACAATCGGCCGGGCAGCACGATGGGCATGAAGGGAGGGAAATGGGGAGAGAAAGGGAAGAGAGGGGGAACAAGTACCATCCCCGCCGCTTTTTATCGCAGCCATTGATCGTGGCATGTGTGCATTGATCCAAGTCGACCATCTGCTAGAGTTAGATAAGCATGTGAGGGTCTGGGCATTGTACTGTCACTCAGAGAGAGAAAGAGAGAGGGAGAAAGTGAGAGATGGGGGAAAGAGGGAGAGAGACGGCGAGAGATTAAGCGGAGAAATAGTGAGACAGTGAGAAAGACAGCGAGAGAGAATGTTAGAGACAGAGGAATAAAGAGATAGGGTAGAGTCAGTGAGAGAGGAGAGAAGTGATGATGATGGGGAGGGAGGGAGGGATGGATGGGGGTTTGCTTCTGCTGCAGGGAATTACGGAGGCAGGATTAGCCTCTTCACTCCCAGGAAACTGAATTTTAAACGGCTGTCTCCTGGCTCTTTCCCTTTCTCTGTCTCTTTTACTCTCTCTTTTGCTAACCCTACCCTCACAGTGCCTCGTCAATCTCAACTGTACCTCATCAAATCTGTACCTCATCAGAGTTTGGATACCCTATGTTCAAAGTGATGGAGTCCCTACTATGCAATAACATCATATTTACCCTGAAGGTCTACACAGAGTCATCCAAGTTCCCCCCAGACTCTTTGTCTGTCTCCTCGTCTCAAATCTCCCATGTTCTTTTCTTTGCCTGTTAAAGAAGTATTTTCTGTCTTACCCTCGTCTTCCAACCTTTTCCAATTACTGCATAGAGAACCACAGAAATGTAAGCTTGCACTTTGCATATATATTTGATAGACATTAGGAGGAAACACCCCCTCCCTCAGAATAGTGGTTGACCAGTACAATAATAAACAAGTTCAATAACAAATTCTAAAACTATAACATTTGGTCTTCGCAAATCCTGGATATTTATGTTGTAATAGAATTAACCCGCTCTATGTTGACCTTCAGCAAAAATGTTTCCTAGATCTTCCAACTCTAAAGATACTAATACTAGTGATCATGACAGTAACTGTTGTAATGTCCTCTCTAATTGTAATTGAGGTAAAGACCTAGACATCTCTAAAGATTACTTTTTCATAATTCGGGGTGTTTCTTACTTCCTGAGGAAGGCCCCTTCTTTGCCCTTGTTCTGGAGTCTTGTTTTAGAGATGAATACTAAGGTTTTGAGGGAGTCTCACGGCATACCCTGTTGCCAAGGAGCCCACAAAAGAGCAACAACAGCTTTCCGAGGGACACAAGTTATTCTGCCACCCACACCTCCTTTAGCCTTCTCCGCCCTCTGTCCTTCCATCCCGCACTTCATTCACTCTGTTGTGGCAACTTTTTACTTCACTTCATTTTCCTCTTTAGAATGTGCACATTGGGGTCTGACTCCCAGTTAGGACTGTGCCATTGTTGAGGTGTGTGTGTGGGGGGGGGGGGGGTGGGGGGTTCCATTGGGTATGGGGGGATTAGCGAGGCTGGTTGGATCATCTTACAGCCGCCAACCCCCCTCCCGACCAGACCCACGGACAATGGGGATTAAACTTCTCTTATTCTTCCCCCCAAATCGACAGGATGACAAAGACGGTATTCCTCTGGGCCTTTTAACACCGGGCTGCACAGCTGAAGTTACGGTCGGGGGTGGCTAGGGACTGCAAGAGGGGGTGTGGGGGCGCCTTGAAGAAAATTAATCCTATGGAATTTTCTCCCTCACCTCTCCTTCTCCTGCTCCTTGCAAATGGAGCTTTGTGGCCCCTCTCTGCTATCTTGGCCCACCAATCACAATGAACGAACACACACGTAAGTTGGTGAAAGGGGCACAAGAAGGATAACACTGACACCTTGCTCCGTATTTAACACCCTAAAAGAGAAACCAGCAGACGCCAGCCAGGAAAGCTTTGAGCAAAGGCCGATAAAGATCTACGTGAACTGGTGTGGCAGCACAGGCCGACGTGTCAATAAGCTCGTTTGGCAGTTGACAGTGATAGCTTTAATTAAGTTTCTTATACACCGGTGTCCCGCTGGACATCCACTTAGTTTAATCACCATATGTCATTCAGAGGCGGCCTACACGCGTAATAGCCTTTTGAGTGCCTCTCACATCACTTCCACACCATTGCAGCTTGTTCGCACTGTATTTGTGCTGGACTGGAAGTGCAGCGTGTTCTACAGGTACAATGAGACTTACATCAATTATATTTTCCTTATCCATGAAGGGAATTTGAACCAATATCCAAAAGAAAGGACCAGAAAAGACAGATTTGGTGATTCCAATGGTTTGGTGTAATAGCTTCATTTAATATGAGCATCAGATTTTAATTCACTAGAACCTGCTGCTACTGTAGATGACGGACCAACTATACTGTTTACCACAAAAGTCTTGTTGACCGGCATGTTCTTTTTGGTGTAACTTGTTGACAGAGGAGTCTCGCAAGTTAAGATAGGGTTTCCGCGGGGCATTAAAAGTCATTAAATGGATTTTGTGAAAATTAAGCTCTTAAATGGCATTAAAAAGCATTAAATTTGAATCCTACAGGCATAAAAATTTAGATAGTTTTGAAGAGAATTTTATATTATCAATTTATTTAAATGTAGCCTTCATAATTAATCATTTTTAATTGCTGTCGCAAATTATGTACGTTAGTGTGATAAACACACGGAACCGGTTTGGTAATTGCTTCCGGCCGGAGCAAAATTGCCGTGATGCGGAGGTGAAGCGGGCATTTTGTACAGCAGGAATAACAGAAATAAAACTAGACCAAATGGGAAAGTGCAAATTCCAGCAGAAGTGGCTGGAAGACGAACAATTTAAGACATGGTTGCAGTCTGTTGGTGGTCAAAATGAAGAAGGATTTTGCATCGTTTGCAAAAGGGTATTTAAGTTGGATAACGTAAGCTACAATGGGAATCAAATTTCATATGCAGTCTGACAGCCACAAATCGGCGGTAAAAGGCAGACAGCAATTAACTATGTGTAGTTACTTTCCCTCATCAGCTTGACATCCGCTGTTAAAGCTCACTTTGCGTTTTTGTGCAGATGATTTGTTGTATATATATATGTGTGTGTGTGTGTGTGCATTAGGGCTGTCAACGTTAACGCATGCGATACATTTTTTTCCATTTTAATCCGTTAAAATATTTAACGCAAAACGCAAGCAGCGTCCATTAATTTTTGTCATCCTTTAAGTAGCGTTACATTATATGATTCCGCTCTTATTCATGCAAATGCTTGTAAACCATTCGAGAGCGACAAGACTAAAGAGACTGCGCTGTCTGTGAATGTCCTGTCTATGTAACACACATACAGAAAGACGTGCGCCCACACAGACAGTGCCAGAAAAAGTTTTTCTTTCACGCTTGAACAAACAATAATACACACGATTATGCCAAAATGTCTGTTTTGTCAAGTATCCTCATAACATAAGAGCAGTCTTAAATTTGTTGAATAGTGTGAGATCCGCGTCATGCAGATCCGTGAGCAGCAGCGGCTGGATTTAAAGGGACAGCAGCCAATAAAGCTTTCTGTCAATAAAGTTGATCTAAGAACAAAGGGAACAGAAAAAATTAGTCATTGCTCTTGACTAAAGAACTTTTGTAGCTTTAATAAGGATTAGTCTATATTTAATTTTAATTTATGCCGTGCAGACTGTTTGATAACTTTATTCAATTTCTGTATACGTCCTACCTGTTAGACAGGAAGGGCAAAGCTAAATTGACCTTTATTATGGGTTTATGTGAGGATTGTTTGAAGTTCACTTAAATTAAAAGTTGTTATATTTTTTTGAAGCCTAATAAATGTAAAAAAAAAAAAATTGATAGCTTTCAATTATACTGTAAAGTTGAATGACTATAATTCATGTTTGAAATTAGGGGGAAAAAATCATTTTTTCCAGATATCAAAGCTGTATTAGTATCAGTGATACTGGCCTTCATTCATAAAAAGATATATATATATATATAAATGGCATTAAAAAAGGGCATTAAAAAGCATTAAATTTAATTTGAAGATACCTGCAGAAACCCTATAAGAACCCTGGTCTGACTGGTGAACAGGCATAGCCATGCTACTCACCAGCAAAACTGATCCAGTGTAGGTGGTTGCCTAGTATAGTCTTTCTTGTTTGACAAAGAAAGTAATGTTATCTTTGATGCCTGTGAGGGCACCTGCATACCATCATCCCATGCTGATGACCACCAATGCTACATTTTTTGCTGGGTAATTTGACCTGTGGAAACTAAAGGCCCCGATATACCCGTGGCAAAGTTATTTTTCATTCTTCACTTAGGGGTAAAAAGAAGTTTGAAATTTGCTTCTGTATACTGTTGGCAAACATCCCAACTCACTGCTGGGTAGGTTTGTTATCGTTAAAAAAGTTCGATATCGATATACAATATACTGCGTCATCTCCGCAGTATAGTGAATGAGCGCTTGCGCCTATAGAGGGAAATGCACCTTTCATTTGTATTACATAAAGAGTATTTGTTTAAAAGTAGAAATTTCAAGCTTTCTATTGGCCTGTTTCTCATGTCTGTGAGGCAAGTATCCTATAAGCTGAGTTTCGGTTAATTTATGTGACGTGCTTGCAGTCAAAGACGGCGCAACTTTCTGCTCTTAAGTTTAAGTTATTCCGTGCACTTTCAAGTGCTTCATCAGGTTTGGGGCGTTGCCAGTCTTGGCAGCAATTATCTTGTCGCAAATATTGCACGCACTGTGTTGGCATCGAGCCTGGTGAAATGGTGACACTTTTGATCTTTTCCACATCTTTTACATCTATGGGACGTTTACCCCTATATTTACACAGCACACATCAGTGGTGCATCACATCTCTGACAGGTTTTTGTTCTGTCCTCCACACTTATGATCTTTTCCACATCTTTTACATCTATGGGACGCTTATCCCTATATTTACACTGCACATTTACATTATCTGTGGCGCATCACGTCTCTGACAGGGTTTTGTTCTGTCTTCCACGCAGTGCCAACTCACACCAGGAGCATTTCAGAAGCAATGCAACTGAATTCGCGAAGACCACGAGATTTGCCAGATTTGTATTTGAACTGTGCGTCTTGGATGCGGCGTCCGTCAAAAATAGACTAGTCACCATTCTTTAGCGCAGTGGGATGCTTCTGAAACATGTATGAAACTTCTGGTGTAAACACAAACATTGACTAGAGTGGCCGTGATCAGCCCTGGTGACCGTGTCGGATGTGCCACAGACGGGGTTACACACTACAGCTTCACGTGTGAGCCATGACTCCAGCGTAAACTAGTGTTTTTCCTTGATACCTCGCTACAGCCAATCATGCTGCATGTTTATTGCAGCATGGGGCGGCAGTGGCTCAGCGGTTCATGTAGGTCGTCTACAAACCGGAAGGTGAATGTGAGGCAATATGTAAAGCGCTTTGGTGGCCATGGGTCTGTTAAAAGCGCTAGCCTATATAAAATGCAGTCCATTTACCATTCATTGGCTCATTGACATTGACGAGATTAACCCCTTAGGTATCGAAATTTGGTACCGAACGACGAGACATTTTTTGATACCCGATGGTATCGAGGCAATTCGGTTGGTGCCTAAAAGTAACGAACTCGATACCCAGCCCTACTGCTGGGAGTGGAGTTTAGATAAATATGTAAATATGTGCGCTTTCCCCTCAATAACAAAATAAAAAAACATCTTACCTCAATGGACTTAACAGAAGAAATTAACCGGAGAGGATTTCCACATCAAAGAAGGTAATCACCACGGACCAATGGTAGATTGAAGGCATTTACCAACCGGACCTTTCCAGAATGTTCACTTTGAACCCTGGCCTCCGCTATGTTTGGAACCTTTGTTGCGTATTTCCGGCAAACAGACACAATTGATTTTCTGTGTTGATACTTTGAAAAAAAAAATATATTAAAAAAGTACAAACGTGTGGCAAGAAACACTATCCATTTTTTTCTGGCTTTTCCAGCATCGGCATAAACTAGCTACAGGGACAAACAGCTGAGGCTTTTATGACGCAAGATACAATGGGGTTGACCCAAGAAATCCAGGTATGAACCGAATCCAGCAGAGGAAATGGGGGAACTCTGGTTCAGATCAAACAATCCAACCAAGTGTGAAAGCACCTAAAAACAACTTCAGCGTTCACTTAATGTGTCACATTTTTTTTTACCATTTTTTGACCATTTCAACTATTCGGTCCAATTGCGGCACCAAACTGATTGACTTTGGGATCCCTTTGCACCATGTTATTTCCAAGGCCATTGCAGTTATTCAATGTCAAACCATTAACATGCACTGATGAGTGGTTACCACAGTTGTTTTGCTGGGGGTGGTGAATGTCGGCCTTCAACAACAGATGACAACCTTTCACACACAATAAAAGCTGAATGATTTGCCTCATAAAAATGCATATTTTACTTATTAGGGCGAGGATATGCAAAATGTTTGCACGTTATCTTGTTCTTTTCACCCTAGCCTCTCTCTCACCCCTCCCCTCCTATCTCTCAGTTCCTCTCTCTCTCACTCCCACTCTCAAACATGCATGTTTTCTCCCTCCCTCACTCACTCTTCCTCTCTCCGCAGTAAATAAAAGATTAAATGAGTGTTCTAAAAACACACACTGGTCACCAGAAGATAATTGTTTCAGCTTTGTTTACTGTGCGTGAGTGTTTTCTCTCTCTCTTCTCTCCTCCCCCTTCTTTTTTTTCTTCTTTTCCATTGTGGACCATAATTAAAATTCCTTTATTTTCAAAGAAGTTTTATAAGAAGAAGCTAAATTGCCTTTTTTGGATTTATGTTGCTGTCATTAGCTCACTGTCGTATTTTAGGAAGAATGAGAAAAAGAGAAAGAAGTGGAGAGAGATAGTGAGAGAGACTCTGAATGTCCTTGGGAAAGACAGGAAGATCCACTTCATAGCATGTTTATTCAGTTCATGCTGTCCTTTCACCAATCTCTCCTCTATTGCAACCCATCTCCTCTCCTCTCTCTCTTCTTAAAAAAGATCAGCTCAAAGTCATTTTGTCTCAAGGGTTTGAACCTCTTCTGATATGCTGAAATTAGAACTGTACTCATTTGTTGCATTGCTGATGATCCTAATTGACACTATGCATTATGCAGAATTTTTTAGATTGACAAATCTGCGCATATAACGAAGGCCATGGATGTAATGATTCCCTAATGGGTCTGAATGATCTATGCTTAACCATGCCTAGCAGCTAGCTAACACAATAAATATGAATTTCCGGAGCGTGTTAGAATGGTGTCATGGATGTTCCGCAATCACCCTCCCTTTCCGGGCTATTTTGTTTTCCCCAAACACTACATTTGGAAAACAGACAGGGAGCTTGTTATTAAAAAGGTGACAATGAGATTTTGAGCTAAAATTTGCCACATGCCTCTTTCGTAACCCATGCACGATCAAGGCCATCTGACACCACCTGACTGAATTGTCACCAGAGTCCTGATGCCAGCAGGCGACTTCTTTTTGTGTCGCCACTGCAGAAAAGGAAACATAGCAAATCAATATTTAACTATTGATAAGAATAAAAATACAGCAATTCAGTGGCAGTAACACCAGTTCCTAAAAACAGTTTTTTTTAATCCCAAGCATTAGAAACATTATTAAAGTCGGCATGACACGGAAGTTGCAATAATCTTTTCTTCTCTATTGTAACATATCCGAGTGAAACGGCTTCACAAACAGGAAAACAAAATTAGATTTTGTACGTTGAGAATCGATTGGATGGTTGTGGTTTTCTATTATGTGATCTCATGTGAGGGACATACTGTCCCGCCCTCACGCCAATAAATGCATCATCAGAAAATAGAAGAGATGTCGCTGCAAGAGGGAGGGAAGTTATTTTGATGAAACATTACGAGGGCACATGAATTAAGAAAATGATGCATGGATAATCTAACAATTATCAATGTTCATAATTCATTTATAATAAATAATGTAATATTACATAAAAATTGTCCATTTATATTTTTTAAAAGATGTTTTTGGTAACATTGTATTTTACAGTGTCCTTGTAACACGTTACATGTAGTTACTAAGTAATTTCTATAAATTGTACATAATAACATGCAACTAACACTAAACCACAACCTAATCCTAACCCTATACTGAGAACATATAGTGTATTATTACTTAATACTTAAATGTATAATTACACTTCAACATGGTTAACCATTTTGTTTTATCATCTGAGCCATGGCCTAGTGTTCAGTGCACATGTTCTGACACTCAGCTGTGGAGCCCAGATGGATGATGTGAGTTTGTATTTGCCTTGCAAAAGTGTTGCCTTTTGTATTTCAGTATCCACACACACACACTCAGACACACACAGACCTCCGTTTCGATCAAGACTTCCTTCTGCTTCTGCTTCTGCTTTTGCTTAGCCAGGCACTCATAATTGAATCTCAGGTTAAGATTACTTCTAGCAGCCACACTTGACTCGGTCAAAAACAACTATTACAAAGATCCAATGTTTTTTTTTTACACGGCTCTTCACATTGATTAGGCAATGTGTTGCCACGAGAAATGCACTGGATTCTAAATGACAGTCATTTGCATTAAATAAGGAGCGTGGGGCACTAGGGACCTCGCCTGCCTGAATCATATTGGAACTGGAAGTAAATCACACAGCGCTGAGGGTTTCATTCTCAGTGTGTTATAGTCAACACAAGTGTGATTCAGACATGTTCTCATCAACTGTTCTTTATTGTGTATACTGAAATTGAAAATGTTTTTTAAAGCAAGACCCCCCCCCCCCCCCTTCTTTAACAATTCATTTTCTGTAGCTTTTTCAATTGGATTCCAATTTACATTTTTAATGTCTTTTTTCCTGTATTTTAGTGCATGTTTTCTGTTTACAATTTGTTTACTACATTGATGGAAATTAAGATATTGTAAAATAAATGAAATGGTTTTCTTCCTTCATAACACATGTCTTTGATGACGATAGTATGGCGAATCTTGCATATACAGTAAAGTAAGAATGAATTATAACTGCTCAGTCTTTCTTCGACTACGTTCCCTACTGAAAGATTTAACCAGCATGCATGTTTATGCTGATAGAGGTTGATTTGTAATTGTTAGTTTTGATGCTGGTCTAAATGGTGGACCAGCATTGCAATGAATGTTCCTTGTTCACACTTCAACACTTACTGGTGATGCTGGCTGTCCAAAGTAGCCTTGCTGGTTAAGTTAGATAAGAAGCCCAGTGATCACACCAGCATCGCATGTTAAGGGACCAGCATCCAAAACACAACACATGCTGGTGACCAGCTCTACGGGTCTTTTCAGCAGGGTTTGAGTTCTAAGAAAAAGCATATAATAAATAATCGACAATCAGCTGTACCTGACTGGAAATTACATGACAACAACGCAAACAAGAATAGAGCTTGAACTACAACGACCGTTAATGATTTGGACTATTTTGAATTTCTTTATAGGGTTGATGGTGTGTCCTTTCTCCACTTTCTCCAAGTCCCACTCTCCATCATTTAACCTCCTGGTCACAACAGAAGAACAGAGGGTGCTGGGAAAGGAGGGGTGAGTGAGGTAAGAAAAGAGGCCTCTAAAAAAATAGAAAAAAAAATCTTTTTATTTTCAAATGAAAGGCCAAAAAACGTTTTGCTTGCCTCCTCCTGAAGCGCTGTCAAACTCAATCAGCGGTGAGGACTGCTGATGGCTGTTCATTGGCCAGGCTCTAGTTGTGGACAATAGAGTTTCCTGTGAGCCACAGCACACACACATACCGCACGGCGCTCGCAGCCAATCACGGCTCTCTTAGAACAAGCCTGTCAGAGAACAGTGAACAAAACCCTAAAGACACGTATTTACCGCATAAACAGAAAGGCATAAACATTCACCACTTTCGCTGAAACCATTGTTGGGCATAAAAGAGAAATTCATAAAAGAAAAACTGAGACAACTTAGCTAAATAACAACATTACGGCCACCTGCTGCAGTGCTGCTTCGCATTTGCAATGCACAGCAAAATAAAAACTCCACCGTAATCAGAATTATAAACATAACACCTCCATAAAACAAGCCCACAGACGCACAAATCCACATGTACACACGAATGAAAATGGGCCTATAATGTGAGTGGGGTAAAATGGCCTTGAGCCTCAAGCCCTTTGCTCAGAACCCAAAAAGGCCTTGAATAGACAAGCCTCAAATCACATTGTCGAACAAATCTGGTATTAAGAAGAGGAAGAGAAGACTTTGCCCCAATTTACCGTCTCTGAAGACTTTAGTTAAGCTAGTTACTCTGGAGCTTAGGTGGAGATGAGGGGGCTATGCTAGTGTGTGTGTGTGTGTGTGTGTGTGTGTGTGTGTGTGTGTGTGTGTGTGTGTGTGTGTGTGTGTGTGTGTGTGTGTGTGTGTGTGTGTGTGTGTGTGTGTGTGTGTGTGTGTGTGTGTGTGTGTGTGTGTGTGTGTGTGTTCAGGGACTGGGAGAAGGGGCCACTGGTCGCCAGACGCCCAGAGTCTGACACTCCTTCAACTTGAACCCCCCTCTTGCCAAGTCTGTGTTTACCCGCACCAAACAATAGGCCTGCTATTGGCAATTAAATGGCATTTGGAGATCCCTGGTGCAAGTTAATGGTATTACTGTTGTGATTCTTTCTCTGAATGGTGTGAGGGATTTCTTTCTGCACCAATAAAACACAGCTCACCGTCTTACCAGCATTACATAGCTTACCTAAGGCTTATGATTCACGGCTGCGTGATTACCGTTTGACTGTTTCTTTAAACGGCATAGTCACAGCTATGGCTGCCGGGCCAGTCTGCTGGATTGCCTCATGTAGCCTCATTACCCATTTCATTTGTCTCGCCATTTTGCCTGTTGGTCGCAAGTTGCTGTTAATCTCCAAATTGAAATACATCAAATGCAGTCCTATGTGACACTGCATTGTTCACCCGCATGCTTGTTTAACGTTTACATTTAGTAACACTGCTGTTTTTTTTCCCTCTTTTCCAGGTTTCATTTTTCAAAATTATTAATTGTAGCACTTAGAGGTAATGCAAATATTTTGCCTTAGATTACCCTAGTTTTAAAGTTTTTTTGGATGTGCGTACACCACCTTATTTATTATCTAGATTTCCCTAGACCCAAAAGACGACTTACAGGGGAAAATAACTATAATTCAATTAAATATACAGCGGCCCCAACAAATATTTGTCAGGCAAACGTAAAAATGCATTGATGTCATTTGAAATATAAAAGTAATGACAAATAAAAAAATTCTTCTCTATCATTTGTTTATAATTGGCACTCATTTTAAATGTATTATCTACTCAAGGAAATTTTTTCGGGATTTTATGCGTTACGTGTCAAATAGTACAAACAAACTTTTCGAGCAAAACATTTCAGAAATAGAAGTTTTTCCAATTTTTTGTATATATAGTCATCATGGGGAAAGATGCCCCCCCAACAACCCCCTAGCCAACCCCCCCCCCCCCCCCCCCCCCCCCCCGTCCCACCACCCCCACCCCAAGGAAATTGTCCGTTTACTTTTAAATTGTAACATATTTATATATACATTTAGAATGTGCAGTATTATGATGCATCAGTCAATGTGTTATTATAGGAAATAAATAGAAACACTTGCTAATTTAGATGCTGTAGCACAAAATGTGAAATTATGCAAAGAGGCCATCTTACCCCACTACTGGGATAACCCCTGGATAAACTTGGATAAATCCCCTGGATCAACTTTTACAGAATGTATAAATGACTTTTTATATCATTCATTTAAAGTATCATTAATGTAAATGCAAATTAATCACTAAATCAACTATTCTATTGAAAATTGATAATTTTAAATTTAGTTCACTAATTGTATAACCAATGACAGAAAAATCTGAATAAAAAGAGGCTTTACTGAAAGGTAAAATTATTCTATGGCTTATATACAGGCATATGAATATTTACATTATTACCCCATATTTTAATTGAAGATATGTCATAATAGCAACACTATGAATGCAAATTAAACCGGCTTTAATGAAAGCGAAGATGTCTGAAATGTACATCTAATTCATGGAAATACTGAATAATGACTCCATTAATTATAATTATTAAAATGAATAAACACTAGTAACAGCATTCCCCAAATAATATACATTTACCCCAAGGATCTAATTTTATCTTTTTACTTCAAAATAAAAACTATAACTTAAACATGAATGTGTTTACAAATCCCTCATTAACAAACTGACACAAAAACTTAATATATAATACATTGTCATAGATCACTATTTTCCAGAGACACAAAATTAGATCAATTAACTGTTTCGGCTGACTAAATCTCACAAATGTTGATTTTCAGAAAAAATAGCATAGCCATTCAACAAAAGTGTTGAGATGAGATTTTGTGTCATCTATGGTCAAGAGAAATAAATAAGGTGGTATACTGTGCGTTTGGTTGGAAACTTCCTGGTTCTCAAACATTAGTAGATCATGTTCATAGTTAATGTGATAAAAAGCATGTACTCACAAGTAGGTAAAAATATCATCTATCATCATTTGGTTGCAAATGACACATTTTTAAAAATATTATTAATGCAATGAAATCCATTGGTTTTAAAGTTTGACTTTTTTTGGGACCACTTTATATTAAAAACATTGCCTTTTGTTTCACTTGTAAGTCATTGCTCACAAGAGTCTTCGCTAGTTTCATTGCTTGATTGTGCAGACGGATTGTTTTCTTCACTAACACCAAAAAATAACACTAAATATATGTACGGCACAAAAAAGAGCAGTTATTACTTCACTTTTTTACTTCTTGGTCTAAGAATCCTTTAACAATGTCTGCTATAGCTCCCACCCTCCACTCTCGCCCTCTCTGTACCTCGTCACTTGTTTGCCCAGAGATCCTGTTTAGTGTGTCTTTTTCTCCCAGACAAGGGGCTTTGAGAGGAATATGAAAAGACAGATTTAAAGGTGAGAGGTGCTGGGGGGAGGGAGCGGGGGGGGGGGGGGGTTTGGGGGGGGGCTGTACTATAATAGCTCTCCTGCTACATTCGGATACTTCGCTTTTTATCAACTGGCAGAGGAGGGGTTCCCCAATATAAAAAATCCTTCACAAGCAAATGTCAAGTTTCTGAAGAGAAAGAAATTGAGCAGGGAAGAAAAATTTCTGACTATGTTTAACTGACTAAATGATCTTTACCCAAAAAATGAGACGGCGTTGACCCTCGAAGTAACAGATATCTTCTTTATTAAGCGAGAGTGTTTAATATTCCAGTCACTATGCGACGCGAACGTAGTTTAGCATATAAGAGTGCAGCATGCATTCTTCTTTAAATACAAGCATGTTATCTAATATTCTGCCTCTTATAAAGAGAACGTCGTATTATTTTATAGACTCATGTTATAATTATAATTTGTTATTATAATGTATAAAAATACTAAATAGTTTTTTTGGAGGTGGTTATTTTGGAAGCACTTTACAATAAGGGTTCATTTGGTTCACATGATAAACTGCACTTCTACAGCATTTATTAATCTTTATGTTAAAGTTTCAACATTTACGAATACATTATTAAAATTAATTAGTTAATGCACTGTGAAGTAGCATGAACAAACAATGAACAGATGTATTGTTATTAACAAAGGATAACAAATGTATTGCTATATGTAAAAAAAAAAATTGTTCTTTGTTAATCTTTTGTCCAATCAACTTAGATTATTAATGTGAACTATAGTGTCTATATATTAAACCAATCATCTTCATTGTATAAACAAAAAAATGTTAAGGCGACCTGGTAACTTTAAGTTAAACCAACATGATTTTGACTGTTCATGTTAGTTAATAAATTAACTAATGTTAAGAAATGAAACCTTATTGTAAAGTGTTACAGATATTTTTTGGCCTTATTTGCTTTTGTATTATTTTAAATGTTAGATTTTGCATTTTCACATTTTGCTTTTATTTTTTATAGTTTATTATTTGCATTGAGTTTGCATAAATGGTGGGATGGAGAACAAGATCAAGTACTGACATGACTCCGATTCAAACTCATTTCTCCAGAATGAGCACCACAACTCAGTGTTTCAGAGCATGAATGCTTTTTTCAAGGCCACATCTCTGACTTCTCCTTTTTTCTTTCCCTTTTTTTCTTTTTAACCCAAAAAATGCTGACGTCTGTTAAAGGATATCCCTAAAACATGGCATCTAAATGTAACATCCTAAAAGGCCTAAAATTCTGGGTTTAGAAATTCCAGAGGGGATATAACAATCAAAATTGTACATGTGTCTAGTCAAAGGAGCCAATTAAGTAATGACATAGCGGGGGAGTCAGGATCAACACTGCCTGAGGAAAACCCATCAGAGAAACACACACACTCACACACACATGGCTGTCATAGCCCCGGGCTCTTTCACCTCTCACACACTCAGTGTGTCAACAGCAGCTTAGTTGCATAAACCTTATACTGTGTGGCATTATAGGGAATATTATTATTAACATTATCACTTTTTACCTGTGAATGTATCATTGAAAATGTGTATGGGCCACAAAATGTTATAATGTGTAAATGTAATGGGCAAAAATTGATATTTTTGCATGGAACCACAGGACCACTGAGTACCATCTGTGAAATTTATCTTGTATACTAATATTTGGGTTCATTTATATGATTTATTTTTTAAGAAATTTATACTTTTATTCAGCAAGGACGCATTAAATTGATCAAATGTGACAGTGAAGACATTTATAATGTTACAAATGATTTATATTTCAAATAAATTCTGTTGTTTTTAATAATCATTCAAATAATAAAAGATATTAAGCAGTAAAACTTTTTCTTACATTGATAATAATAAGAAATGTTTCTTGAGCAGCAAATCAGCATATCAGAATGATTTATGAAGGATATGACACAGCGTAATGTTGCTGAAAATTCAGCTTTACCATCACAGGAATAAATTATATACTAAGATAAAAAAACAGTTGTTTAAAATTGTAATAATAATTCACAATATTACTGATAAATGTAGATTTGTTGAGTATAAGACACTTCTTTCAGAAATATTAAAAACTAAGTTCAAGCTTTCAAATTGTATATGTTGGACATTTGTGCACTATATTATGGACTGATTTTTAGGACCCAACAGAGAATAATGTGGAATAATTAGGACATGATGTAGACTGGATTTGAACTTGAACTTAAACTTATCGGAATTATCGTAAATACGGAATTGTTTAAGTGGAAATTTCGGATATCGCATGAAGCCAGCATTAAATCACCCTCATAAACACTATTTGTTAGGCCTGAAACTCTACGCAAATTAATGAATGCCTGTGCTTCTAGCTACACAAGGTAGCTCTTTCTAGATATTTAATTCCATGCATTGCTTTATTCTTAAATATTACAGCCAGAAGGCAATATGCTGCATTCTCAGAATTGCCACAAGGGGCGCTATAGCAGGCATTAGTGTTAACGGTCCTCTTCAATGGTCATTTTTTCTTTGTCAAGTATTGTCATGGCAGAGAAACAGTTTGGAGAAAATCTTGCTGAGCAAGTAAAAGTTAGTTAAACTGTCAACATGTTTACGTACATTTGAAGGTAACTTCATAACCCCTTTGAGTACTAAGGTTCATTACAGTCACAGTAACACCAGAACATGTTAGGTATGTACAAACATTACTGTCTGTGTCGGTGTATTGAGTACATTAGGCTTAGATCAGGGATGGGCAGCTTTGGTCAACACTGTCATAGAGTTTACCTCTAAATCTAATCAATCACACCTGAACAAGCTAATCAATGTCTTCAAGATTAGAAAGCTTAAGACTGGAGAGTTTTTATTATTGTTGGAGTTAAACTCTGCTGGACCAAAGTTGCCCATCTCTGTGTACTAACCACTAAAGATTACCCAAAAACTGTTGTCGGAGCTGATTAATTATCCTAATTTGGCAGTCGTTAAGTCACCTTTATATTACATTTATATATGTCTATACAATACAGATTGTTTCAAAGCAGCTTCGCAGTAATAAACAGGAAAATAAAAATGATGCAATGATACAGATTCGAATATGAGCTCGAAAAAGGACAATAGTGTGATTGTTCAGCTCAATTCAGTGTTGATTCAGTTCAGTTTGATATCTGTGTAAAGTTCATCAGTTATGAAACCAGTTCAATTCAGCATAAGTCACTCTGCAGAAGGCAACAGTGTCGTTATTCAGCTCAAGTTCACATTTTGTTCTCATGCGGTAGTGTCAGTGCTGTAAAACTGATAGTATTACTGAATATTAAGAGTCTTTTAAACCCATCTAAGCAAGCCAAAGTCAACAGTGGAAAGAAACCCAAACTCAGGTGACAGTGGAGAAAAATAAACCTGGGAGAAACCAACATGAAGAGAAAGTTCTCCTCTTAGTTCAGTCGTGGCTTAATATTTAGAGATTCAGATTTGTAACCCGAAGGTTGCAGGTTCGATTCTCAATACCGGCAAGAAATGATTGAAGTGTCCTTGAGCAAGGCACCTAACCACCAATCGTTCCCGAGCACCGCAGTGAATGGCTGCCCACTGGTACAATCACTCTATGGTTTGTGTGTGTGTGTGTGTGTGTGTGTGTGTGTGTGTGTGTGTGTGTGTGTGTGTGTGTGTGTGTGTGTGTGTGTGTGTGTGTGTGTGTGTGTGTGTGTGTGTGTGTGTGTGTGTGGTGTGTGTGGTGTGTGTGTTCACTACTCACTACTCCTAATGAGCTCTCACTAACTTGGATGGGCTAAATGCAGAGGACAAATTCCAAATTTGTGTTACCATACTTGGCCTTCACGCCACTTATACTCTTCACTCGCTTTAAATAGTAGATTTATTATTGCAATTATTACCATAGAGGGAATTTTTACATAATAATTGGTCCAAAAAAATGGGACTTGCATCTCATAATAAGTCATTTCTGTCCATCAAAAGATGTTGACTCTCACCTTTCCCTCTGATTCGGTGTCGTTTTTGTGATTTTCCTATCTACACGTGCCGCCTGCAAGGCTTTAACCTTGTCCATTTCTCATCTTTGTGATATCAAGTAATAACTATATCAATGAAAAACACATGAAGAAAACTGACGTAATCCAACCAGCGGCTCTTTATTACGGCAAGATAACCAAACGATCAAGTAATGCCATCCTCTCGACCCGCTGACTCCCAGTCAGAACCTAATCCCTGACCCAGGCCCATATCTCGGACTATATGGGAAAAGAATATTCCCAGTCTCGCTTGATCCTCCCTCCTATCCTATCCCTTTCCCAAGGGACTCATCTCCTGCAGCGCTGCAATTTAGAGCATTTCAGCCCTAGCTATGATCTTAATTAGCTACACCTCCATTTGATTTCTCTCTTGCTTTCCTCCCTCCCTTTCAATGTCTCTCGCTCCCTCTCTCTCTCTCTAATTAAGCTCGGAGTGATCCTTGGCCGAGGGCCTCCGTGTGGGTGAAGAGAGACAGAGAGAATCTGTTGGCCAGGGATTACAACCTTAAGCTAGGGCCACATCACAGGCAATCATCTCCCCCACCACCATCACCCCCCTCCAACATCCCTGAGTACCAGTGCAGCATCAGCCTATGTTGTCCATTAATTTGCTTTGTATATTAAGCAGCCCCTTAACTTGAGTCAAAGAGGATTTCCCACTCTCAGGCAGACACTGTAATGAGACATGTCGGAAGAGGTGATTGGTTTTAGTGTCCGACACAAGCGAAGAGCCCTGCCTTTAGCGCGCCCTTCCTCTTCCACTCATGTGCTCGGGTTAACAGATGTTTTTAGATCCATTTCAACTCAAGAGGCAATTGAATTTTTAGAGGGCCGAGTCGTCGTCGCAAAAAAATTTGACTCTTACGATAAATGTAAAATAAAGTGGAGTCCCAAAATCAATTGTGAAATACAATAAAATGCTGTTCACCAGCAATTATCAATGGGATTTTTAGTAGATATATGATTTTACACAGGTGTCCTAGCAGAGGAATCACATTCATCACATTAACTATAATCATGTTTCACTAAAATTTGACAGTTTAAACTAAAGGTATCTATATACTTTTTTTAAAGGGATAGTTCACCCGATTACCTCATGTCGTTCCAAACCTGTTAGACTTTCATTCATCTTCGGAACACAAATTAAGATCTTTTTGATGAAATCTGAGAGATTTCTGTCCCTCCATTGACAGTCTACGCAGCTACCACTTTAACGCTTCAAAAAGTTTATAAAGAGATCGTAAAACTAATCCAAATGAATTGAGCGGTTTAGTCCAAGTTTTCTGAAGAGACACGATCGCTTTATATGATGAACAGATTGAATTTAGGCTTTTATTCACATATAAACATTCATCAACTCACACATCAATTCAAGCATGTTCGCTTGATGTGCGAGAACAATGAGGTTCATTCTCATGTTGGGCACGTTCGGTTGAGCTTCTGTTTATGTCCGCTGATCAATGTTTACATGTGAATAAAAGACTAAATTAAATTGGTTTATCATATAAAGTGGTCAAATCTCTTCAGAAATTAAGGACTAAACTGCTATATTCATTTGAATTAGTTTTATGATCTCTTTATGAACTTTTTGAAGCGCCAAAGTGGTAGTTGCGTAGCTGTCAATGGACGGACAGAAAGCTCTCAGATTTAATCAAAAAGATCTTAATTTGTGTTCCGAAGATGAATGAAAGGCTTACGGGTTTGGAACAACATGAGGGTGAGTAAATAATGACAGAATTTTTATTTTTGGGTGAACTATCCCTTTAACTGTTCAAATACAAATTTTGAACATTATCCTATAAAACAATTTGTATCTAAAGTATCTAAAGTATATAAAAATATTTTGCTTTTATGCATAGGTGCATTTTCTCTATATATATTTATATAATTTTCTTCGAGTTATATAGTAAAGTCAAGCATTTTTAACTGTGACAAATACATTTTGGAGCAACCGTATATGAAGTTGAAAGTGACACATGATATATATATTGCTGTCAACATCTGTAAAAAAAAAAAAAATAAAAAAAATTCACCTCATGTTGGAAGGTGTGGCCAAAAGTTAATATTAGACCTTGGTACACATTAATTTTTTTTGTAAAGACTGCTCTCTCTCTCTCTCTCTCTCTCTCTGTCTCTCTCTCTCTCTCTCTCTTTTTCTCTTTCGATTTTCCCTTTCTTCCTTACTAACTCTCTTGCTCTCATGATGAAAGTGCACAGCCGCTGGTTCCACTCTTACCGAGAGGCAGGCCGGTGATTAGTGAGGCGGAAGGCCAGCGCAGCCCCTTTCATTTGGGCCTGAGTGGGGGGGGACCAGCGAGGGGAGGGCCACGGTGGTGTATCTGTGGCTGACAATGGCGATTACCTTCCCCTTTATCTGGCCAAAAGAAGGGGCTTTGAGAGAGCAATCTGAGGAGTGGAGGAAATGGCACGACACGGGATTAGCCACACAACAGGATGGTAAATTAAATGTTGGAGATGAAAGAATGAGCTCTGACATGCATCAATAGAGAGCATTGGCTGCATTCTAATAATGCAGAGGAGAGAAATACCTGCAGAGATTAGAAAAGAGGGAAAGGGAGAGGGTGAGAGAAAGAGCGACACAGAGAGAGGATATGAAATCAAATGAATGGGCAACCATAACCGTGAGGTTAACCGTGTGTACGTGTGTACGTTAATGTCCCTTTGAGTACTGAGTTACATACTGAGTTTGTATGTTGAGTACTGAGTGAACTTTAGTCATGCATCATTACTCAACAGCCAATCCACAGCCAACTCACACACACCCTTTTCCATTAAGAGGTGGCAACTGATAGTGCCAGAGCCCAATCTGGAACCGTTCCCAATGTCTCTACCTAAGATGAGGAAAAATCTGATCCTGATTGACCAGTACTGTTATGGCGAATGGGATATTGTTCTTTTCTCATGAAGGCATTTCTCATAGTGTCATTGTTGTCAGCTGGTTCTGAAAGAGATTCGGCAATTGCCACAGTTGAGCACCTGATCTGGTACAACAATCATTTTGGTGTAAAAGGTGTACTTTAAAGTCACAATGAAATGGAAGTAGTGACAGATCTTTTGTTTGACAGAATTTGTTGAAAAAGAAAAAAATTAGGGCTTGGCTTTATTGGTTGTTGATAGGATCTTGAAATGTGGGCATTGCCCTCAAAAATGGAGGCAGATGAGCACAAGTTTAAAGGGAGGATAGGCAATTTCCGGAATGGCTAGCAATAGCGAACTAGCTTTGAAAGCATAAGATCCCTCCCTCCCTTCAGAGCATCTCCAAAACCACGCCTCCTTCAAAACACATGAACGGTAAAGCTGGGAGCAAACAAGCGTCATGAGAGACGGCGTTAAACTACCTCATGTCTCAAAGCATATTACATTACAATAATAATGAACAAAAACAACTTAAAGAACACTGACCTGTACCATCCGACTGCTGAAGATTCATTTCGCCGTTGATAGTGTTAACATTGAAACTCATAAATTCCAGTCATGAACTGTTCAGAGTATATCATAACGTGTTTCCATCTCTTCTAGATCATAGTAGTTATGGTGTGAACACCGTATAATCTTGTTGTTTTAGTTCAGGAGGAACTTTAAAAGGTGGCGGCTGTTTGTGGTGCTTGGTGACTGACGTCTGTCTAACTCGGCATATTATGAAACGCGCTGATGACGTGTGATGTCTGTGCGCGTGAGTATGGAAATGCATACGTTGATAGGCAGGTAGGACATCGTATCGTTGCGTTCAGACCACTTAACTTTATGATTGCCTTTGGCTGTGAAGAGACTTTCAACCAGCATAACAAAAACTTTTCTGGAACAAATCACCTACCTAGTGGACTAAAAAATGGAAGTCCTGTGTACGTCACCACAGAGAAGTCTGTTGTTTTCACAGAAAGGTGCAGATATTAAATTTTTATTAAGCATTACAAGGTGACATATATGCACAGATTAATCGTTCATAATAAGATCTATAACATGCATTTAGAAAATAGATTTTTTGGTGAAATGTTATTTCAAAATAGATTTTAAAATGTAAAGGTATTAAAATCTATACTTGTTTGACAAAAGTACACATTTTGGTAACACTTTATTTCGATAGTCCAATTTAGACATGCTACTGGCTATCAGTAACTTTGCCACTACATGTCAACTGCCAGTCATTAGGGTATTAGTAGATTCTGTGCTTTATATCCACTTACACTTTATTTTGATGCTCCCCAACAGACATTCTACAAGCAACTTTGCAACTACATGTCAACTTATTTACTAAACCAAACCATGAGAGTACTAATACTCTAATGAGGGTTAGTTGACATATAGTTACAAAGATACTTATAGTTTTTTTTTAGAATTTAAAAACCAATTTTAAGTATTTTCCATGATACTCCCTCAGCTGTCCCCTTTGCAAATGTCACTATCATCTCCCAAGAGTATTATAAACCCTTATTTGCCTAGAGTCTGTTTCACAAACAAGTACAATCACACATGAAACCTGGTTTGATGCAGCTGTTGTTGGAAAAAGCATCCTCTAAATAACCACCACATAAACACCCTCATTAGGTTCTTCTCTCTTGACTGACAGGTATTAGCTGTGGAGAAAGAAGGAGAGGAAAACAGAGGACGAGGCAAGAGGATGAATAAGGTAAGAGATGACAGTATTCGTGACAGACACACAGAGAGACAGACAGGCGAGTGAATGTGCAGGAAAAAAGAGATGATTCTATCAAAGTGATGCTTTATCAGTGTTATTAACCCAGCCAGTCAGGAAGATGAAGAGGGTTTGAGCTTAAGCCCTGTAACAATGGTGCGGAACAAAGGCACTCTTATGGGCCCTATCAGAGCCAAATATCAAATCAGCTCTCTCAGAATGATCCTGCCCAGTAGAACCGGAGGTTTGCTGAACCTGTGGCCCCAGTCTCATACACCTTCATGCAGTACATACTGGCTGATAAGGAAGCACTTACACACACCCAAATACATGCTGATAAGAGAACGTTTCTTTCTCCCCCAAACAGTGACACGTCCCCCTTTTCATTCCTCTTCGTCTTGCAATGCAGTGAGCCTCTGTCTTTTAGCACAATGCAGTGAATATGAAAGGAATTCTACAAAGCTGATATGGAATGCTAGAAAATGAGATGTCAGAAAAACTCAATGAGACTGAACACCCCTGTCTGAATGAGCAGTTACAGGGTCTGAAGACTTCTGAAGAAATTTTCCCTATATGCCCGTTATGGAGGCACAGCGTTATCATGCAAACAAATAGCATTATAAAACCAATAAATCAGGCTGATTGGATGAGCAACATTTGAAGTTGTAAAACTTGAAGAATTTAATAAATAGCCAGTACATGTACCTGTGATGCACATCAATTAAATGCTATATTATCGGTAAGTCTAAATATGATCTACTGTTATCATACCTAAAAAATGCTTATAAACACTCACTGACACTCTTTTGCATGCATTGACAGTATAGACTTTTACATTTTAACAAAAAAAAAAAGATTTCAAATAAATGCTGTTCTTTTGAACTTTCTATTCCTGAGATTTCCACAAAAATATTAAACTGTTGTCAACGTTGATAATAATAAGAAATGTTTCTTGAACACCAAATCAGCATATTATAATGATTTTTGTAAGATCATGTGACACTGAAGACTGGAGGAATGATGCTGAAAATTCAGATGGTATCACAGGAATAAATTACATTTTAAAATATATTAAAATAGAAAACAGTTATATTAAATTATACTAATGTTTTATCAAGTTAATGCAAAATAATGTTTAGCAAATACTAACACATTAATTAACCATAACTTTAAACAAATTGCTCATGACTTTTTTTTAAAGATTGCCTTAATCTAGAGTCTGTTTTAGACCACTGGTTTGTTTTTATATAATTATAAATAATTATTCTTGATAAATTTCCTTAAGCAAAAAAAGTATGATTCTGTGCATGTGTCATACAGTATTTGATACCAACTGCTTGTTCCTAGTGTGGTTAAACAAAGTAGGAGTGGAGGCGTGTGACCGTATTTTTCAGAGGACAATTCAGTCAACATGCACGTCGCCAACACACAGACACTCAAAAACTATTTCCGTTCCTGCGGTGGCATGAAAAACACCTCATCCGAGCAGTCGCTCTCACCTCTCCTGAGAGCCACGCCACACATTGTCACCTTTGAACTCTCAGAGACAAAAACCACACACTCCCTCTCCTCGCCATATGGCTGAGGACTCTGAGTAAAACGTCCTTGTGCCGGATGGCACTTGGCAGAGAGCGAAAGACACCAGCAATTTCATTATCCCACAATGACAGGCTAATTATTGTGTTTGTTTGCCACAAATCACTGTACAACAGACAGCATGTCCGTGTCCTGTTTTCAGCATCTTAATTACTTCCTCGCGTCCATCCTTCCTTCGCTCTGTTGCCTTGCCGCTGCTGTTTGTTTGCATATAAAAGGCAGTAGCTAATTGTCTGGTCTATAAATATTCGGTGTGCAATTAGCAGACTGGCCTGCCTTTGCTGAGTGTTATCACCCCAGCGTTTGGAGCACTGAGAGAGCCACACGCTCAATTCCCCGTATCTAATGGCAGTTTGATAGCGGCAAAAGGCCCTTTTGTTTTCCGGAACAAACAAGAGCCTGATGTTGCCCTTTCTGAAGTCTTCTGGTTCCATGCTGTTTACTCTGCGAAACGAATGTAGAGACATTTTCATGGGGGAAATTGTGTTTGACTGAGAGGGGCTTGTTCAACACAGTTGCTGAGCTTCAAGGTGAAAGGTCCACAAAGCTTGTTCTGTGATTAGTGAAGTCTTCCTAAGGTATAGTTTGTGTTTTGTGTTCATTTTTTCATTTTGATAACTCTTGTAATTTGATTTTGCTTTATTTTTCAAAATTCTGTAGAGACATAAAGCGCATTTCCACCATCGGTCTAAAAAATAAATGCGATTCCAGTTTCAATTTGGATGGTTCTGCATGGTTTATACAAAATGTATCCACTGTGCATTTTTCAGCATGGTTAACTGCCTTTAGTGATATTTTATTGGTTTTCTTTGCATTTTTCTACACTTCTTTTTTTGTCAGCGAGGTGCAAAGTTTGTGAAAGACGTCTCATTCTCATCAAGACTGCATTTGTTAAGTCAAAATACAGTAAAATTGTAAGATTGTGAAATAGTATTACAATTTCAAATGTAATTTATTCTTGTGATTGCAAATCTGAATTTTCAGCATCATTACTCCAGTCTTCAGTGTCACATGATCCTTCAAAAATCCTTCTAATAACTATAGTTGCAGAGTTATAGTTAGTAGAATATCTAAAGTGGAACATCGAAAAAGTGTTAGCTTAATGTGTCCTCCCTAGAGAAAAATAAATATACTAAATGTATTTGAAACACAAGTATGCTACAAATATATTTACATATTTATGTACTACATATAAATACCTTGCCATTGTATTTTTGGTACACGAAATTGGTATATTTAAGGTCTGCTAAATTGGAACAACTACTTTTGTATTTATCCAGAAATCAAATAGTCCTGAGGTCCAACTAAAGATAAATTTAAGTATATTTGATTTTGCTATAATGCATTTATTGCAAGTTTACTTTAGGTACACTTTAAATATCCTGCATTTAAAGACTGATATTATACAGAAATAATACTATCCTTACTAATAGGCATATTAAACACATTTTTGGCTTAAAATTAAGAAATGTGCGTTGTGTAATAAAGAAGTACTCTAAATAAAGTTTAATTATAATAGTTATATCAGTAAGTCCCAAGCGATATGTCATTAAATGCATTGTACTATACTTAGTATGAAATAAATGTATTTTAAATGAATTTTGGTATAGGTTTTTTTCACTAGGGCTTGCATAAAAGTATTGAATGCAAGTTGACTTCTGAATGGTATATGTCAATACTACTAGATAATATTATGTCAATAAATGTCCTTTGTAGCTAGTCTGAACTTTTACCATTTATATGATGTCATCATCGTCCATATCATGCTTACTCTAGTGTTTACCCTACAATATCACTCTATCGGCAACTATTGCATCACTGAGGTTAACGTATTATAATCCTGATTTCGTAGCATAACAGTGGAAAAAGAAACTGCAATCGTGCCAACTGGCCTGGAACGATAACGGCCTGGTTTCCAGTCGACCTGATGGTGGAAAAGTGTCTATTGTGGTTGTACTATAGTGCAACAACATACAATCCAACAAACATACACTCTGTGAAAGGTGAACATGTGACACTGTGACCTAAATGGAATGTTCTGAGTTTAATGCAAGTTCTATAAACAGCGTTTTGGCATTGTTTACCAAAGAAAATAATAAATGTGTCTATACTAAAACAGTTATAATATAAGTAAACCAACAGACAGTTTAAACGTAAATTTTTGTTATTATTCAGTATAGTAAAATTCAGTAATCCGTTATTATTTGAGCTATAAAGTTGTCTAAATTGTTGTCATTTTCTAGATGAATGAATTTAAGTTATGCATTACTGATAAACCCCACTCACTTTGATATATATGGTGAGTCGCACTTTTGACATTTTATAAATCTAAAGCTCACTGTCTGAAAGAAGCATCAGAGAGAAAAACACTAAGAGATGGGAAAGTGAGAATGTAACTTAAAGGGCAATTTAGTTCAAGAGAAAAGGGGTCTCTTCACGGATGAGTGAAGTTGACCTGCTAAAGTGAAGACATGAAGTCTTTCATCTACCCTAAGCATGATTCTTCACCGAGCAAATGAACCTGTCCACGCACACACACACTTGCAAGCACTCTCAACTTTTACACACTACTCTGTGAGCAATGAAGTGTGAAGAAATCACACAGCCTGGGAAAGTCTGGACCATCTTTACCAAAGACAAAAGAAATCTGAATTTACCCTCCTTAAACAGTCAGAAGCAGAGTATGCTGGAAAAAAAGAAATCTGCTGCAACTCATTCGGTTCTGCTTAATTTGATCAGTTATTGAGTTCATATAACTTTTTCTTTTAAGTGCAAAGGACTTTCACTAATATTTGAGTAAAAATAACCATCAGCATTTATTTCATGATAATAATAAAAAATCAGTGGCTCTGATATTTCATTTTTTTAATCTGTTCATATGTATGTACCCTTGGTATTTCTAGCGATTGTGATCCTAATGATCTGAGTGATCTGTTGGGTTTATATTCAGTGAGCATATCTGCAATGTATTGAGGTCCTAGGCCATTTAGTGATTTATATAACAGTAATAATATTTTAAAATCAATCCTAAATGTAACTGGGAGCCAGTGTAAAGACCTGAGAACTGGTGTGATATGTTCATATTTTCTAGTTCTGCTCAGAATCCTGGCAGCAGCGTTCTGTATGAGCTGCAACTGTCTTATGGTCTTTTTGGGAAGGCCAGTGAGGAGTCCATTACAATAATCCACCCTGCTGGTGATGAAAGCAAGAACTAAGTATTGTTTGTAAACAAGCGTCTAATTCTTGCAATATTTTTGAGATGATAGTATGCTGATTTAGTTATTGCTTTGACATGACTACTGAAACTAAGGTCTGACTCTAGAGACACACCAAGATTCCTGACTTGATTTTTAGTTTTTTGCCCCCTAGACTGAAGGTATATGTTCACCTTGTGAACTTCATCTTTGTTTCCAAACGCAATGACTTCAGTTTTGTCTTTGTTTAACTGAAGAAAGCTTTGGCACATCCAATTGTTTACTTCATCAATGCATTGTCACAGGGAGTCAATTGCGCTGTAATCATTAGGTGATAAGTAGAGCTGTGTGTCGTCTGCATAGTAAGCAATTTGATTCTTTCTCATTGTTTTGCTCATTGGGAGCATGTACAGGTTGAATAGGAGTGGCACAATTGAGCCTTGAGGGACTCCGCATGTCATGGATGCCCACTCAGACTTGTGATCTCCAATACTCACATAATAACCTCTCCCTACTAAGTATGACCTGAACCATTTTAGGACTATCCCGGAAAGCCCGGCCTAGTTTTCCAGCCTGTCAAGAAGAATGTCGTGATCGACAGTGTCAAATGCAGCACTGAGGTCGAGTAGTACCAGCACTGATAATTTGCCTGTATCAGTGAATATCGTTTATTATCTTTATGAGCGCTGTCTCTGAGCTGTGATGCGATCGGAAACCAGATTGAAAATTGTCAAAGTATCCATTCAAGCTTAAGAATTTGATCAGCTGATTGAAAACAACTTTTTCAATGATCTTGCCTATGAAAGGAAGATTTGAGATTGGTCTATAGTTGTTTAGTATGGTCTTATCCAGATTGCTCTTTTTTCAGGAGGGGCTTGACAATTGCAGTTTTCAGGGAGTTTGGAAAACTCCCAGAGAGAAGTGAGGCATTTATCACTTCTAGGAGATCTGCTTCTAAACAGTTAAACACACTTTTGAAGAAAGATGTGGGAAGTGCGTTGAGCGCAGGTTGATGTTTTAAGGTGCTGTACAGTGTCTTCCAAAATTTTGCCATCAATTTCTTCGAAATTAGACATAGTAACTACTTTCTCAGGTTGTGGTTTGATCTGTTCTGACCCCTGCGCAACTCAAGGATGAGCTGATCGCCTTTCTGATATTATTGATTTTCTCAGAGAAGGAGGAAGCAAACTCACTGCACTTGCTGTCTGAGAGCATTTCACTGGGAATCTGGCTTGGGGGGTTTGTCAGTCTCTCTACAGTAGCAAAAAGAATGCGTGTGTTGTTTATGTTACTGTTTTCTGTTAAAGGTTTCTCTGACCCGGCCAAAACATGAGCCTGATGGACTCGTTCTTAAGCCACTTCAATAACATCTGATCATTCCTCTTTAGATAACAACTTTTCAACTTTTGGAAGAAAGCCATTTTACAATATTCTTTTAAATTCCAAAGCATTCATTGACTTTTCACAGTGAAGCAGCTCAACAATACTCGCAGCTACAAAGACAACTCTTCCTTGATGCATTTATTATTATATTTCTCAGGAGCTTTACGAAGACACCGCTCTGGAGCATCACCATGCAACTCATGTTTCATTGTGATTCATCACTCCACACACAACTTCCCATATTCTGCCAAAAACTTCATTACGCCTTTGATGTTTTTCTGAGACAGCAATTTCTTTTTAAGTAGTGCATTTGCTTAAATCGATCTAATTTCCTGACTAATAATTTGTGGTGAAAAAACGTAAAAGCTTAGTCTATTGCTTGTCCCATTTTTTTGCCCAGGAGTGTATATATAAATCAGAGAGAAACATTCTAAGAGAGCTGTTTGATTATTGCCTTATACTTGGCTATAATATTGCAGCATGGCATTAAAACAGTGCTGTATCATTCTGCTACACCCCATGTTTTGGAAAAAAGTAGCTCTTTACTGGAAAAACTACTCTATTTTGAAAACAGCTGAGCTGCAATGTTAGTAGCATCGTTACTTTTTGTCAGTTACTCCCCCAACACTTGGATAAACAACTAGAGGACACCAGTTTGCTCTTGAATTTGTGATGTGATATGTGAGTTCATATACTGAAACAAGCATTAGAGAGAAGGATGGTGGCAGTGAGAAAAGGGATAGATAGCAATGTCAAAACTAGAGGTAAAGATAAACCAAAGCCATCTTAGAGAAGGATTCTCGTTCCAAAGACTTGTGGGAGTAGGGCAGCTGAAGAAGAGGACTATGGGTAAGGGCAGTGGATGAAGGAGTTTTCTAATTAGACTGGCAATGATCCTCTGGTCTGGGGAAAGACAGAGGAAGAGCTAGTTGTTTGGACTTCTAAAGTCACATGAAAGGTGCAGTAAAGGATGACTGTACGCTAATAAGATTATTAAGTAGCTTAATTCACGAGTGGTGGCACATATCAGTGGCCACTCGGGCTCCATGTTACAGGCTGGTGGAGAGATTAGCCTCAGTCATCAGTAACCAAAACATGATTACCCTCCAGAAAAGAAGTCTGCCTGCCTCACAGGGTCCTGACAGAGTCCTGCCGCACGCAAGACACTCGGATTAAGAAAACAGGGTGCGTGCACTAATCATCAGTGACAGCGTTCAGATACCAAAAGTTGAGCATTGGATGGTGCAAGAAGTCCCACATATACCCAACTTTTGGTATCAGAGCTGTGTCACTTCTTTATAACAAATCTAGAGGGATTAGAACTTTTCGAGATATTCATGCTCAAGACCTGCAATTTATTACTGTGCAATTACTAAATAATAACTATGGTATTAGTATGTAATTACAGTGCTATTACTGTATATTGTTGTGAATTTCAAATTCACAATTTAAAAATTCCTTCATGGGAATGTTCATGCTGAACTGTTACTGATTGGTCAGCAGTTTTCATAATATCGGCCAAAAAATATAAAGGTGGATGTCATATACTGTAATCATAAAATACTCCAATTCATTAGCATTTTGTGAGAATAGCTGATTTTATTTTTACCCATGGAATTTAACTCCCTAAACTACTTCTAAAATAAAAAAATTAATTCATTGCCTTCATCTTAACTGAGCCAGTAAATCAATAATGACATTCATTCCCACCACTCTATCCACATCAGTATCTGTCTGTTTACCAAATTGATGATGACACTTCAAGAATAAACCCAACATCATAAGATATGTCGATCAAACTATACAATATGGTTCCATTTATGGTTTCCATTAGCTAATTATATTAGTTAACATTAACTAAAAATGAAAAATACTTCTAAAGCATTTAATAATCTTAATTATTATCTTAATAATAATCTTAATTCGTGTTACTTTTCAACATTTCTTAATACAGCATTAAAATCAAAAGTTGCATCTTTTAATGTTATTCAATGGACCTGAGCTAAAATGAACTAAAAATGAACAGTTGTATTTTTATTAACTAATGTTAACAAAGATGAATAAATTGTGAAACAAATGTAATGCTAATTGTTGCATTTTCTAATGTTATCTAATGGAACCTTATTGTAAAGTGTTACCGACATCAAGAAAAGTCAAAATATGTACTATCTAGCCAAAGGTTGCTAGCTTCTCATATCTAAAACAAGATCCATCATTAAAATGGGCCACTTTTTCTTTGACTGAGGTTTGTGAATTGCTCAACTGTCTCTACCTAACCAAAAGGCAAAGAGCCTGTTTACCCTTGAAAGCCTGTAACTTTTACATTTCCTGTTGGTGTGCCGCTGCTGCGGGTCCATTATCCAACATGACTATGCAGACACATGGACCAGTAATGAGATGCGTTGAGTCAACATGTCCTACCGTCCAAACACCGCTGGCTGGTTCAACCCAACACTCAAATTCTTCTGTCTCCTGAAGGGACACCCCATATATGCATACCTCTGTCTCCTTAATAGAGATAGTGCTAGATCTATAAAACATGTATATTTTTGTATACCACACATATCCCTCTGTTATTCTTAGAGGCAGCCTTGGATTCACAGCCACCTTTAATAATTGCAGAGGCATGCTTCGATATATTTCACTTTTTGAAATAACACGACACCACTGTAAAACTTATTTAAATAAATTGTGTATACAAAAAGTGTATATATATATACTTTTATATATTATATAACAATGAGCACGTTATCTAACAATGAGCAATACATTTGTTTCAGTATTTATTAATCTTTGTTAAAGTTGGTTAATTCTTAGTTCAAGTTAGCTCAGGTCCATTAATTAATATTACAAAATACAACTTTAGATTTAACCATTTCCCCACCAGCGTTTTTGAAAAAGTTGCCAGAAAATGTCCTCAATGGGGGGGAAATGATTAATATTGTATTAGTAATGCAATTAACTAAGATTACTGAATGCTTTAGAAGTATTTTTCATTGTTAGTTCATTTTAAATAATGTAGTTAACTATGTTAACAAATAGAAACCTTACTGTAAATTGTTTCACATTATTTTAGTGTTGTCTGTTATGTTTTGTATTTGTGTGGGTATCACTGCCCATTGACTTTAGCATTATTGGGCACAGTAGATCGAGATGGATGTTCTGATGCACTTTAAGTCATCATACCCCTCTATTGTACCACCAAATACCATCCCATAATGCTTGTAACTTCAATATTGTATTTGTTTTTTAACAGTGAAGTTATGTTTGACACAGTTGCCAGTTTGGTAACTCTTTATTTTGATTGACAATTAGTTGCAAAGTTAGTTAGTAAAATGTCTAAAGTGGACTATCGAAATAAATTGTAACTGGCAGTTTTTTACTGTAAAAAAAAATGATATGATATATACACTGAACAAAATTATAAACTTTTTGCCCCCATTTTTCATGAGCTGAACTCAAAGATCTAAGACTTTTTCTGTGTACACAAAAGGCCTATTTCTCTCAAATATTGTTCACAAATCTGTCTAAATCTGTGTTAGTGAGCACTTATCCTTTGCCGAGATAATCCATCCACCTCACAGGTGTGGCATATCAAGATGCTGATTAGACAGCATGATTATTGCACAGGTGTGCCTTAGGCTGGCCACAATAAAATGCCACTCTAAAATGTGCAGAAACACAAGAACAATGCCACAGATGTCGCAGGTTTTGAGGGAGTGTGCAATTGACATGCTGACTGCAGGAATGTCCACCAGAGCTGTTGCCCGTGAATTGAATGTTGATTTCTCTACCATAAGCCGTCTTCAAAGGCGTTTCAGAGAATTTGGCAGTACATCCAACCGGCCTCACAACCGCAGACCACGTGTAACCACACCAGCCCAGCACCTCCACATCCAGCATCTTCACCTCCAAGATCGTCCGAGACCAGCCACCCGGACAGCCGCTGCAACAATCGGTTTGCATAACCAAGGAAATTTCTACACAAACTGTCAGAAACTGTCTCAGGTAAGCTCATCTGTATGCTCGTCGTCCTCATCGTCGTCCTCATTCGTCATCGTAACCGACTTGAGTCGGCAAATGCTCACATTTGATGGCATCTGGTACTTTGGAGAGGTGTTCTCTTCACGGATGAATCCCGGTTTTCACTGTACAGGGCAGATGGCATCATGTGGGTGAGCGGTTTGCTGATGTCAACGTTGTGGATCGAGTGGCCCATGGTGGCGGTGGGGTTATGGTATGGGCAGGGGTATGTTATGGACAACGAATACAGGTGCATTTTATTGATGGCATTTCGAATGCACATGGATACCGTGACGAGATCCTGAGGCCCAGTGCCATTCATCCCCAACCATCACCTCATGTTGAAGAATGATAATGCACGGCCCCATGTTGCAAGGATCTGTACACAATTCCTGGAAGCTGAAAACATCCCAGTTCTTGCATGGCCAGCATACTCACCGGACATGTCACCCATTGAGCATGTTTGGGATGCTCTGGATCGGCGTATACAACAGCGCGTTCCAGGTCCTGTCAATATCCAGCAACTTCATACAGCCATTGAAGAGGAGTGGACCAACATTTCACTGTCAACAATCAACAACCTGATCAACTCAATGCGAAGGAGATGCGTGACTGGTTTTCGAAACCCCCTTTTAGAGTGGCCTTTTATTGTGGTTAGCCTAAGGCACACCTGTGCAATAATCATGCTGTCTAATCAGCATCTTGAAATGTCACACCTGTGAGGTGGATGGATTATCTCGGCAAAGGAGAAGTGCTCACTAACACAGATTTAGACAGATTTGTGAACAATATTTGAGAGAAATAGGCCTTTTGTGTACATAGAAAAAGTCTTAGATCTTTGAGTTCAGCTCATGAAAAATGAGGGCAAAAACAAAAGTGTTGCATTTATAATTTTGTTAAGTGTGTATATACATTAGATAGCCAGGACACTGTTAATACCTTTGTTTCTCTTTTACAATGAAGATCTGCCTCTGGCGACAGTTTTAACAGTCTTACCACAGGTCATTAAAATAGAGAAAGATTTGGTGCTTTGACATAAGAACTTGCTGTATGTATCCTCAGATCCTTGATTCTAATGAGCACTGGGATATTTAATGTGTGCTTTTATCTAAGTCAAAGACCAATAAATGAGCAACCTTTCTGCGAGTTTCCATTTATCAGAGATAAGCGCACTCTATCTAAATACTCCAGCTCCTTATTAAAGGACTTACTAAACTTCCTGCAGCAGTTCAAAGAATGCCTTTTTTATTACTTTGACCATTTATTTTTGAATTAGGGCGAATGCCAGAGTATTTTAAAGTAGAACAATGACTTGCCTTTCTTGGGTTTTAAATTCTAAGAAATTAAGTATTTGGACGCTTTCTGATTATCTAGTAATAGTGAAATATGTTCACAATTTATGTGATTACTTTGTTAGAACACTGAGAAAAGGTTTGTTTGTTGATGATACTTGGTTTGATATTTTATTATAATGTAATGGAATTCATGCATGATTCCTGCCTTCTAAGGCACTGATTTGTAATTTTCTACATAAGCAGCAACTCTATGTAGCGCTCCACGCGGGACACTTTACTCACAGTTGATTCCAAAAGATTGCATTAGTGCCCATCCACTTTTTCAGCGGCATTGTTCTGAATGGTGTTTTTATCATTCATTTTTCAATAGGGATTTTTATCAAGTCTTCATTAAAGCACTATAAGCCATGAAGCAAGCCAACCAGCTGTGAGGTGAATCACAACATTACAAACTTTTATTTAAAGCAAAAAAGTATTCTGACAAAAAGAAAAAGGTTTTTGATTATTTGCTCACTCCAACTCGCTGATTAGTGGGATTTTCTGTACAGCATCATGGGTAATGTGGTTTTCAAAACACATTCAGCTGTTAAACATAAAAAAATAAGTTAAATAATGCTGGGTAATGGCTGAAGCAAAGGCATGTACAATTGATTAACAACCTCAGAGCTCACAATAGGTCTGTTTTTAAAGATTTATAAGTTATCTTTAAAAATCTATTTCCTTATGAACAAAATTATCTGAGTTTTTACTTCCAGAACCGACTATTGCACTCATGCTGTTAGCATGTTGGTGCACCTTTCTAGAATTTATTTAAAGATGCAGTAAATAATTTCTGAGAAACACTGTTGATATTTGAAATCAACCCAAACAAACACACCCTTCCCTACGGTACTTCGGATGAGACGTTAAATCGAGGTCCTGACTCTCTGGTCATTAAAAAAAATTATCATGGCACTTCTCGTAACGAGTAGGGTGTCCTGGCCACATTTCCTCCACTGGCCCTTACCAATCATGGCATCCTAATAATCCCCTTCCATTGAATTGGCCCTATCCCTCTCTCTCCTCTCCACCTATAGCTGGTGTGTTGTGAGCGCACTGGTGCCGTTGTACTGTGGCTGCCATCGCATCATCCAAGTGGATGCTTCACACTGGTGGTGGTTGAGGAGAGATCTCCTGACATAATTGTAAAGCGCTTTGGGTGTACAGTAGTAAGTATGAAAGTGCTAAATGCCTCATTCATTCATTCATCCCTTCATTGCTCCGCCTCCAAAATGCACGACCACGCAATGTAAGAGGGGATGTTTCTTTATCATAGCTAAACCGAAGTAAAATAATGCTTTGCAAAAAATGAAAGCGAAGATGATGAAATTACAAGGAAGAACTAAAAATGAACATACGAGTACATACAAGCAAGAGTTAATTGTTAATCGCAATCACAGCAGCTCCAGACTAACAAATGACACTCAAGACTGTCCTATAGATAAAATTACAACAACAGTATATCTTGGTTCTATGAAACACAGCAAAATCAATGTTACTCGCGTATGAAGCAGAAACAACACAACCTCTGTGTCCGTTTTCAGGCCTCCCGCTTTGGTCTCTCCAGCGCTGGAAAGCTTTTCTAATATTAACTCTGGACCTAAAGCTCTTGCCTGATCATAACCTTTCTTTTTCCAGTGATATTCCTCTGACCTTTTCTCTTTTATAATGTCTCTCAGCCATCTCTCTTACTACAGTCTTTCTTCAAATCTCACTCTCTCTCCTCCACAATCATGAGTGGACACGCCCCCTACTGCTGATTGGCTGATTAGAGCGTTGTGCAACTCGGTTCGATACACTTTCAACAGCGTTTCTCAGACATCACTTGCTGCACCTTTAAAACAAATAACTTTGAGCAGAATTCAAGCTCTTTATACTGTAAATGGTCTTTCTGTTAGCACCTCACCGTCTCTCCAGACAGTCTGCCCGTCTGCCTGCTCATGCCTGCCTGGTAATTAAACATCCATGCCATCAGGCAGGCAGCTGGCAGCCCTCCCTTGAGAATGCCAATTAAGTTTGTAAAATATTTAGGATACAAAACTGTACAAGGGGAGCCATCGTGGTGTGCAATCATTCACAGAACTCTGTGGAGGCCCGTGGACTGACTTCCCCTGTGGCCCCCCCATCTGTGTGATACATAGAGAAATATCACCTATACACACAGCACACTCCCCTGAGGCAGAGACTTACGATCAGAGTACATTAACATTAGATCAAAGTAATAATTATGTAATGGCAAGGCTTAATATACACAAATATTAGCAGTCAGCGTGTGCTACATTACACATAGCAGCAGGGTTGCATTTAGTCTCATTTGTTTCAGTTGTAAACAACTCATAGATGATAATTAGAAACATGCACTTTGAATAGCAATATTTATTCAAAGATAATAGATGACACCGTGTATAAAATCCATGTCAAAAATGGATTGTGTATATTGGTACGTTCAAGTCCTCCTGTAAAGTTCGTATTTACGTTGGAAATCGTAATTACAACATCAAGTACATTCAAATAACTTTGGTCAGAGCAAGATGGTGATGTACCTTTATTTTTATAAAAATTCAACAAGATTTTTACTACTTCTATAGAATGATGAATAAAGAATGTGCATCGGCTATATATTTTATGTTTTATTCAATTTATGAAGGTGCTGTAAATTGAATCATTATATATTCTATCATAATTGGGAAACGCTTCATTTTACAGTACAGTACTTACAGTGTACTTACCTAGAAGGTACTGGGTAATATAATGTAAGTACATGGGTTAAGGGTAGGTTTAGGGGTAGGTTCAGGGTTAGTACCTAGTTATTATCCAGTTATTACCCAGTTATTGTAATTACTATAATAAGTGCATAGTATGTACATGGGAAACAGGACTGTAAAATGAAGCGTTACCCATAATTGTATAATGGGATTTTGTACAAAACTTAAATTAACAAGGTTTCCCACTCATAATTACGACTTTGTGGTGATGTTCATGTACGTTAAACTTGTACGATCATTCTGGATTGATATATATGATATGCCAATAAAACATAATTTTATCAATATGGATAGTTTAAAATGATAGAGTTTACAATAGTTAGAAAAAAGGGGAAAGGATTTCAGAAAAATCTTGACTCAAACCACTAAATTTCCAATTGAAACCATCAAATACTAAAATGTTTATTGACATACTCAAAAATAAATCAGTTGAAAAAGCCTATTTAAACATAAAATTATGCACATAATAAACTGAATTATTAAACATAAAATGTGCTTATCTCCTAGTACATAATAGCAGAACCCTGGGTCATTATCCTTCTTAAATGCTTTTTCATTCTTGCACATTATGGCTATATCTGATGACCTCACTGCCCTGGTGTGAGCACATATGAGAGGCAGACTGCTTTGAGAACAGCGTGAATATCATTTCCATGTTATGCTCTTTAGAATGATCACTTCAGCCAGTGTAATTGGCCAATCCAAAGTACAGAGGCATGGAGAAAGGTCAGCTAATTTAATGGACCAAAAGTAGAAATTAAAGGCAAATTATACTGACTTAAAAATACAGGACATTTTCTTCAGCTCAAGCTGATGGGAAACTTTAACTGGGAATACTGATTAAACATCAGCATATGCAAATTATTTTGATGTAAATGCATGTGAATATTAAAATATTTACTCTCTAAAGTTTGTTTGTTAATACCATGAAAGAGTTTTCGGCAAATATTGAGCTGTGTGGCATGTAAAAGAATGCAATGTTATGACATACATGGAATTATGTATTGTTATACAGTTGTATGTGTAAATGTATAATTTTGCATAGCCTTATCTTTGTTTTTCGAAACTATCTGCACTGACAGACTTTCATATCAACTAATGTCATTCACAAACAACAAAATGCAAATGCGCATCTGCACACATAAACACATATGTATGTGTCTATGTATATGTAATGATGAGTTTTATGAATATCCACCAACTGCATCTTGACTGAAAATCACACAGACTAATGAGATCCTCTATGTACAATGAGGAACATTAATATATATGTAAATTAGCAGAGGAACAGGCTGTTATTTCTATAGCACTTTCTCTTTCTCTCACTCTCTTTCTCCATCTAACTCAGTCTCATTCGTACTTCCACCGTTTGCATTGGTGTGTTTATAACACTTGCAATGTTTTGGGAGAAATGAAATTATAAGGACTCAAAGAAAGCAAAACGACCATTGACCATTTGACATGGTTATTGAGAGAATAAGTGCGTTTAGGTGGGTAATCAAGCCAAGAATTGTGGAATGTTTCCCTCCATAAAAGAAAGTCATTTTCAATACAACTATACAATGATTTTACATGCCAAACCTGACCTCAGAAGATGACCAGGATTCAGAATACATCTCTCTAATCTCTGACCATACGTGACCATTCTGAGGACACCAATGCCACTGTTCCCAGATCAGATGTTGAGAAGGCGAGTGGGTGGGGTGGGGGGGCTAGCTGTGAGGCGGGGGTTTGTGTTTAAGGGCCGCAGGTCGGTTGTTCAAAGCAAACTCTGTGCATTGTTGGGTGGCGGAGGATTAGATCTCTCCAGCCCAGCAGAATTTGCCTTCTAATTAAAAGGGATAAAGAGGTAGGAAAATAGAGGGGCACTGTTGGGTGGAAAAGAGAAAGAAGGGGGTGAAAGGTTGGTTCAAAATACACTGATTGTAAGAGTATTTACCAGCTCAGCAGTATATGGTATAGGGCGGATTCAATGTCTTGTAGCCAGTGTTAGGCCATCATCATTGTACTAGCTCACCCTCTTCCACTAAAAAGAGCAGCGGGGGTCAATACAGTTTCAACCCGAGGCACTCGGCGTACCAATTTACTTTAAACTCAACACTTCAGGACAGAACTTATGACATTTGTAGCTATTCGTTTTTGTCATTGCATATACAAAATAAAAAATTATTTCAATGTAATATCATATCTTCAAAATGACAGACGAAAGTAGTGAAACAACCAGTAGTTCTGAAAAATGTACCACTACCTTCTCATGCAGTGGACAGATGTCCACTATATCTTTTTCAAGAAAAAAGGGACTTTGAAAGATTGTATTCTTGTTTTGATAAATTATTGCATAAAATGTATACTCTCTCTGGTTTTAGCAGATGTTGAGATGTATGTCATGTAAATGAATGCAATGTTATCCAATGAATTATATAATTGCATGTATAAAAGTACACTACTGTTTAAATGTTTGGGGTCAGTAAGATTTTTTTATTTTTGTTGAAAGAAATTAATACTTTTAATCAGAAAGGAAGCATTAAATTGAAAAAAAAGTAACAGTAAAAACATCAATATTGTTTCAAAAAAATCTTCTTCAAATAAATTATGTTCTTTTAAATATTTTATTCATCACAAAATCCTGGGGGGAAAAGTATCTTGTTTTTCACAAAAAATATATTAAACAGAAAAAGAATGATTTCTGAAGGATCATGTGACTGAAGACTGGAGAAATGATGCTGAAAATTCAGCTTTGCCATCAAAGGAATAAATGACAATAATAAAAATGAAATGCTTATAAAATTTCACAATATCACTGTTTTACTGTATTTTTTTAAATCAAATATTTGCAGCCTTGGTGAGCATAAGAGTCTTCTTTCAAAAATATTTTTAAAAAATCGTACTTAACCCAAACATTTGAATGGTAGTATACATTTTTGTCTAACCAGACCAGACCGCCATGGGTGAGTTCGTTTGACCCTTATAGCTATAAATCTGAATACCTTCTTTTGTATTACATATTGATGTGTTACAAAAAAATGGTAATTATTATATTATTTTTTGGAATAAAATAATATACTATAATGTGTTTGAATATTTGTCCACCTTAAGATGTATTTAGTTGGTTAAGAGTTGTGCAATGTTAAAGGCCCTGGCCAAAAGGACTTAATTTAGTGGAAAACAACAGTGCCCAATTAATAATGTAGATGTTGTGTTGTTGTTGTTATATAAGTTATTTACTGTTGTACAGACTTTAACTCCAAATCTGAATTTAGATGACCAGATTAGTCCAACTCTTGGACAAGTCACATTACTTGTATACGATTACTGTATAATCCAACTCTTTGTGCAGAGATTTGTCAATACATACATCTATGATAGTGTTTATGCAACCACTGAACAATAAGTTCCAGTAATAAACAACACTTGTTTCAGCGCCTCTGGATCACTCTTTAGGGGACATGGTTGTAGGCCTCTGCCCAAGGGGGACCTCCGACCCTCAGGGTGTTTTTGTTTAAGTCTCCCCCTCTCCTCCTCCCTCTTCTCATCCAGTCCCTCCCCTCTCGTCAACCCACTGCTGTTTTGGAAGCCCATTTTCAGGCATGGGGTCTGCCTCCCCCCGGGGGTCCCACAAACAAATGCTCCATGCTCTAAGCTCCCACAGCAGCTCCGATTCTCCCCACAGACCCGGGAGGTTAACGACGTGCCAGTGGAAAACATGACCACCTCCCCACCCCCTTATTCTCTCTCAACCTACCTTTCAATCTTTATTTATCCCAGTCAATCCTAGTGCTTGGCAACCAGCGGATCACTCACACAGAAGTAAAGTGTGTAACTTTTGACTAATTTTGAAGTCTTAAAGAGATGACCAAAAATGAACATTCAGTCATGATGTCGTTCCGACCCTGGATGAATTTCTCTCTTCTGTAGAACACAAAAGAACACAAGTTTAAGCTATTTTTGTCCTGCAATGAATGTCAATGGGGTCCAAAACAACTTTTTTTAAAATATGGAATCCATTTATACATGATGGTGAATAAATTATGACAAAGTTTTTTGTTTGTTTGTCTTATGGGATTGACAACTGCATTTTCCTTAAAGGGTGTGAGTCTTGAAATGTCCCGTTTACACAGCAACTTACAGTAGAGTCTCGAATACTGTGTGAACGTGCAACGAGATTCAAGCCCGTATTCTCTGACCAGTTACCATGAGAGTGACCAAAGTAATATCAAAGATGGTTTCCAATCGAGCCACGAGTTCATCCTTTAAATCTTCATTAACCTACAGCAGCTTTTATATCTGTGTGAACAAAGTTTTGAACACAAAATTGATGGGAGCCACTCCGGTGGAGAACAGTGACTGGATCTAAAACCTTCAGATGACACACAGCTCATATCTCTGTCACTGCAAGTTACCGAAAAATCTATAGGTGTGAGTGTGGTTCTAGAATTCGGTTGTCACTCCCATAAATAACCATTTTGTGTGAGAACGTAGCTGTATTATGGACTCAAATATACAGGACTGACAACTGTCTTCTGCTACTGTGTGAACAAAGTCTAATTTTTTTAATCTTTCCTAATTAGCTTAAAAATGTGAATTCAAAGCTTCAGTAGTTGTATTACTCACTTAATACTTTACAATTTACATTTGTAATTAATCAAAAAACAACAACCCTATTTTATTTGTAAAGGATGCCCAAGAAACAAAAATACAATGTGACGTAACATAGAAGTGCTGATATAAAAATGGAGTAAAGTCTGTATATCTAATTACTGGAGATAAATAATAAAGCATCCGCATACTAAAGATTAAAGTGTGCATCCATTTTGAAGCTTGCGTTGATAATTAACCTTTCTCGTTTGGTGATTTGTAACACAAGCAAATCCTGTTATCAGCAAATATAGCACATGGCTCACACACACTCATCTCCAACCCCAAACAACAGCGTAAGTGGTGTTTATGGTCTGTAACGAGAACAACAAAATAAACACTGATAGATTGCACCAGTACACACAGCCAAGCTGAGTGAGCGAGAGAGAGACTGATAAAGAGAGAGAGATTTCACAGCAACTGCCTACAAACTTTGTTTTTAATGGGTTTTTTTTGTTTGTTTTTAAGTAATTTCCGATCTTAATAGCACCACAGTATTTCATTAAATACACTGAAAGCGGCTCTTAACTACTGAAGTATCATTGTGATCTAATACTCTGAGAGTCAGTCCTCATGTGACCCGTGTGCTTCCACCGGGGCTGAACCTGTTATCCACAATGTCTACATCACACCCAAATTCCCAGTCTTTGGCAAGATTCCCACTCACATTGTGCCGAATCATGTGGGCCTGCTGCTGTTGCCATGGGGACATGGTAACCTTGCCTCAGACCTGGGGGTGGTGGAGAGATTGAGGTTGTCATCCCTGACAGTATGCAGAGCAAACAATAATGGCCAGATGACGCATCAGATGATATCTCGGAACGAAACAATAGAGAAATGCACTGAACAATTACTGGCAGACAAGTTTGGGAAAGACATCGTGGACTTGGCAAGTCAAAACTGCAAACTGACAAACAGACAATGGCACTGACAAGCAGGCAATAATAGAAAAAATGAAGATGCAAAAAACATATGAAACTTCAGATTGAGAGTCAAACTTGAGTAGCACTTATGTTGTAAACTTGACACTTGATCTGGACTCCAAATTGATCCCTGTGATCAACAGAAGTCTGTCGGTCTACAGGGAGAAGTATGTTAGTGTAACGGGGACAACGAATGTAATATTCTATGTATGTTACTCTACAGAGGTTAAATTCAGCCTAGGTTCGGCTCTGGGAGGATGTAAAAGTAAAAGGGTGGACCAAATTAATTTTTAGCAATTATCAGCCGACAATTTTATTTGCAATAATTCACATTCAATACTTAGGCTAAACAATATTCTCACAGTTTGACTCTTTGTCTGGTTTCCACTCAACACTATGAACCAACAACAAAATGATTCATATCAAACCAGAAATTGAATGTAAATACCAAAAATGAAATAAAATGAAACAAAATAAAACACAGTCTCAATAATTTGTTCTGGATCCTTTGTAGTATATAAAGTGCTCAAATGTCCATATGAAGAAACTCAAATGTCCATGTGTTAAGCTCCAATGGTCATGTGTGTGTGTGTGTAAAGAGCTTCAATGTATTTATGTGTAAAGGCCTTTTGTGTTGCTACCCGGGTAGTATGTATATGCTTAGCTCTCTTGTGTGCATCCGTGATGGACCACAACGATTCTGAGTGGCAGATCAGGGTCTGGCTCGCCGTTCAAATGGTAGATCACTCAAATTGAATCAGCATTCAAAAAAACCAATAAGAGTTCGTGTAAAAGAAAAACCAGTAACCAAAAGCTTTGACCGGTTGTTTTCCTCAGCAACTGGATAAATAAACGACCTCGATGACTAATATTACTCTTTATAAAAGAATATGCACATTGAACCGAAGAACAAATGAAAATTAGATCGTCTTTTGCAGCTACACGCTAACCTCGTGCGTACATATTCAGCAGGCTTCTTCATCTGATTTTACACTGACTCTCAACATACCACAGCGTTAACCACCCTCTGGAGGTTAATGATAGTACTGCACCTAAAATACAGAAACTCCCTTTTATGGTATATAAATCAACCGTAGTTACAAATAAATATACTTTCACTCTGAATGTTAAATTCGAAAGGGTTACATCCTCCCCTCCTAAACCTGCATGCGTCTCTGCATGTAGTGTACCTATAAAATAATTGATTTGTCAGGGGTCAGTATCCTAACCTCAGGGAAATCATCTGACTCGAGGGCTTGTGTAAAAGCTTTGTTTAAACCACTCAACAAGGATTGCATGACTAACACTAAGGGATTACCTAATGAAGTGTAAGTTAGCCTATCAGGTGGCTCCCTGACTCTGGTAGAACGTCTGGACTCCGGCTCTGGTATTTCCTGCACAGGGGTATTTCTATTTCTTTCAACATTCTCCTCAATCAGTATTTCACTGTCTTTGTCCTCTTTCCTCATTCCATATCTTTTTTCCTCAACAGGTTCCGTTCTATACCTGATCAACTCCTCAGTACACTCACCATTGTTGACATCAACGGTCTCAGAATCCAGCTCCTTAACAGGTGAGTTTCCCACATTCTCTTCCAGGGTGTCCACAGGTAAGTTTGTTTCTCTCTTTTCAGATAAAGCTACTTCTTCCGCTGCTTCTCCCTTTTCAGATAAAGCTACTTCTTCCGCGGTTTCTCCCCCATCAAATCGCACATGCTCTAATTCAACATCATGACTGTCCACACATCCAGAAGGTTCAAAGGGTTGTGCATTTGGATTTAATGTTGCCTCACAGGAACTGCCTTCCACCCCTTTTATGTAGGGCAAGTCCTTGACAATTGTTATGGTAGGATATGTCTTATCCTGCATTATACGAGGAAAGTAGAAATCTGGTTCTTCATCACTATCATACGCTTGTTCACCGTCATCCTCTGGAACTGTTAGTGATTCCTTAGAACAAGTTGTTTTTTCCTTTTCCTCCACCCTTTTGTCTTCTTCACTTGAATTGGTGGGGGTTAAGAAACCACAAGGCAAGAGCAAATCTCGATGAAGGGTTCTTTCAGGTCCGTCAGTCATAAGAGGCTTTACAACATAAACTGGAGAATCAGTTATTTGCTTGACTACTTGGTAGATGGTTTTGCTCCATCGGTCAGCGATCTTGTGCTTGCCTCTTATGCCAACATTCTTGACAAGAACACGGTCTCCAGCTTGTAAAGTGGATTCTCTCACTTTCAGATCATATCGTTGCTTGTTCCGAAGAGCTGTCTTCTTACTGTATTCAACAGCAATCTTGTAGCTTTCTTGCAGACTCTCTTGAAGCTTTTTGACATACTCGACATGACTAATTCTCTTTTCTCCTTCAGGCTTGATACCAAAGGCTACATCTATGGGAAGGCTTGGCTGTCTCCCGAACATTAGCTGATAAGGAGAAAATCCGGTAGAGTCATTTTTCGTACAGTTATAGGCATGTATCAGTGGCTGTACAAACTCACGCCATTTGGTCTTGTCTTCTTCTTGAAGAGTTCCGAGCATCTGGAGAAGAGTTCGGTTAAACCGCTCCACGGGATTTCCACGTGGGTGGTAAGGAGTAGTCCTAGTCTTCTTTATACCCAGTAGTTGACAAAGGTCTTTGATCACAGCAGATTCAAAATCTCGACCTTGGTCGCTGTGCAGGCGTTCTGGTATTCCATAATGGATGAAAAAGTTACTCCAAAGTGCTTTAGCAACTGTCTTTGCTTTCTGATCAGATGTCGGAATTGCCACAGCATACTTGGTGAAATGATCAGTGATGACTAGAATGTTTTTCGTACCTTTACCATCAGGCTCAGAGAAAGGTAGTCCATGCAGACTAGTTCTAAAGGTCGGCTTGTTTCGATGTTAACAAGAGGAAATGCTTTTTCCGCTTTTGCCTTTCTTCTGACACACCTTTCACAGGTACTGACTTTGATTTCGACACCCAATGACATCCTTGACCAATAGAAACGTGTACGAACTAAATCCAATGTCCGCTCCACTCCCATATGTCCTACTGAGTCATGCAAAGCTTCTAAGACAACTTCCTTATACTTCGGAGGTAGAACTAGCTGATAGAAGGGCTCTCCTCTATTCATACGCTTCCTGTAGAGGACTCCATCGAGAACTACAAGTTGGTGAATCAGTCGAAGCATAAGTTGGACTTCACGGTTTTCTTGCTGCCTGACACGGTAAGAGAGACGTTTACCAGTGTTCAAGAAGTGAGTTACCCTACTAATGACAGGATCATTTGCTTGCTCTGCAGCCCAATCCTGTTGCGACATCCTGGGAAGAGTACTGGAACCATGAAGAAATTCAGCTTGGGAGAATTCAACTGGGATGGCATTAGCGTCAATGGCAAGACATTCCAGGGCAACAGGTAAATTGGCATCTTTGTCTGCCGCAGTGCGTCCATACAGTTGATGCTTTTGACAAACGGCTCCCACTGCTTCCTTAGGAAAGGCAACCCTATTTTCTTCATTCAGAAACCGGGAGATGAACTGACTAATGCGGTCATCCTCAACCTGGGAACTGTTATCGGGTCTACCTGATCATGTGGTCGCCTGGAGAGACCGTCAGCATCTTGATTTTTCTTTCCAGCTCTGTATCGAATGCTGAAGTTGAACGTAGACAGGGCCGCAAGCCACCGGTGTCCTGCAGCGTCAAGCTTGGCAGATGTTAATATATATGTGAGGGGGTTATTATCGGTCATGATGGTGAACTCGACCCCATACAGGTAGTCGTAAAATTTATCCGTCACTGCCCACTTTAAGGCTAAAAATTCTAGCTTGTGGGTGGGATAACGCTTTTCACAGTTGGACAACCCTCTGCTGGCAAATGAAATCACCCTCATGTGACCATCTTGTTCCTGGTACAAGGCAGCACCAAGACCATGGAGACTAGCATCTGTATGTAAGATGTACGGCAGTTGTGGATTTGCAAATCCCATCACTGGGGCTGTGGTCAGCTTCTGAACTAGTGTCTGGAATGCGGTGTCACACTCAGGCGGCCATCTACCACCAAAAGGTTTCTTGAAATCAGAATTGGAAACAGGCTTAAAACCCTTTGCATTCCTTCGAGATGGACAATAGCCAACTGTTAGTGCATTCAATGGTTTGGCAATTTTGGAGTAGTCTCTGACAAACCTCCGATAGTACCCAGTGAAACCCAGAAAGGACTTTAGCTCACTGATATTTGTCGGCTTTGGCCAGGTGGTGAGTGCAGAGATTTTCTCAGGGTCTGTTTCTACGCCTGTTCCTCCAGGCTTTTAGAGAAAACGATGAGATCGTCGAGAAAGACAAGGACTTCTTTGAGATGCAAGGTTCCCATACACTTTTCCATGACACGCTGAAATGTACTAGGTGCATTAGTCACTCCCTGCGGCATCCTATTGAATTCCCAGAATCCCATAGGTGTTACGAATGCCGTCTTGTACTTATCCTCCTCTTCAACCTCCACCTGATAGTAACCCGACTTAAGATCCATGACAGAGACCCATTTGGATCCTGTCAATGCAGAAAACGTTTCCTCAATGTTAGGCAGTGCATAGGCATCTTTGATCGTCTGATTATTTAGTTTTCTGTAGTCTATGCACAGGCGGATAGCACCATTCTTCTTCTTTACAACGACTATTGGCGAAGCGAAAGGACTTTCCGACTCACGAATTATGTTTGCATCTTTAAGCTCCTGGAGATGAAACCTAACAGCTTCATAATCTGAGGGATGGATAGGCCTCACTCTCTGTTTAAAAGGAGTTGGATCTGAAAGTCGAATTCTGTGCTTGACAGCTGAAGTGTGCCCATAGTCCAGGTCACCCATTGCAAATACTTCAGGAATGGAGTTGAGCCTTGTCGTAATTCTATCTTTCCACTCTTCTGAGAGAGATGAGTCTGTGAAGTCGAATGGGATCTTATTTTCAGGACTGGTGGAACATGCTGCATTGCAACCGACTTTTATAGTGGAAGGCGCAACACTTGGCTTTTTCTCTTTAGCTGAGGTATCCCTTAGTGAGGACAGAGCTGATGGAGCATAGAGCTCAGCTAAAGAACAATTAGCTGGGATTGTGATTTCATGTGCCGTTTCATTCTGGAGGATAATGGGGACTTTAAATGAGGTCCGTCTGGGACTGGTCAGGACGTATCTGCAAAAAAGCAGACCACCAGGGAGGCTGGAGTGAGTGGATGGCTCTACTATAAGTGGAGCATCAGCAACCGTTGCCACATTCCTAGCATACCCATCCAGGGCAATCTTTTGACCCGCTGGAATGGCGACGCATTTCTGACCCTGTAGTTTGACTTGGCCCACTTTACCATTACTTTGTCCCAGGATGTATCTGCGCAACAGAGTTTTCAAAAGAGGTGCATGTTGGAATTTGTCCTTGGGAGCAGCATAACTGCTGTCGTTTGCAACACAAGATTTAAACAATATGTCAAGAGTGTTGGTGCCAACCAGTACTGGGACTTCAGCATTGAATTTATAGTCAGGTATAACAAGTGCAAGGGTGGAAACAGTTTCAGCTTTTCCAGCTATTTTCTCTGGGAAATGGATGCTAATTTCAGTATAGCCCAAGTATGGTACAGTCTGACCTCCAGCTCCTTCAACTTCAATAAGATCATCAAGAGAGAGGATTGGAGAGGATGACAGATGTGTGTCATAAAAGGACTTGGACACAGTGGTCACCTGTGACCCCGAATCAAGAAGAGAGTTGCAAACCTGTCCCTCAATAATGATTTCAGCTGTGCATTTAGGACCAATTATGCTAGAGATCAACTCACTTTCATGAGAAGGAAGACCTGAGTGAGCTTGACACCTTGCTTCTTTTTCGTTCAGTTCATTGGGACATTCTTTGCTGCAATGGGCCCCAGTATGTCCCGTTACTGAAACCCCGTCCAGTTTAACGGCACTCCATTTTTCACTTTCCATTCATCTTGTTTCGCTTTGAGCTCCTTGTACTTTCGGTCCACAAGTGCTTTGTTGATGGAACCTTCACATGTCCTAGCTATGTGGCCATCTTCACCACATCTGAAACAAAACCAAGGTTTTGGTGTTTTAGCTGTTACCTGTTGAGCTTGCGTCTCCACTTTAGGTGTCACCGTGTTTGGGTATTCCGTCAATTTGGACTCATTTTTCTTCTTTTTCTCAGATTTGGAGGATCTAAGCTGCATTTGGAGATCAGCCACCTGTTTTCTCAGAGCCTCGATTTCTGAAATGTAGGTCTGCGACACACTTGAATCACTGTAAGGAGACATGTCAACAACAGATTGTTTGTGAATGGCAGCTTTGTGCTTTGAACTGCCTAAGTGTCGTTGCATTCTGTCCAGTTTTGCTGCACGTCTGTCTTCCTCAGTTCTGAGCAGCAACAAAAGCTCTGCAAAGTCAGGTGGTGTCTTGGCTTTGGCTTCCAGCTGAAGGGTAAGTATTAACAAGTGATCCCAGCAGCCACGCTGAAATTGTCTCAGCAACTGACGATCTGCAGATGACTGCTTCACACCATTTCTCCTAACCGCAGTACTAAGCAGTGTTTGTAATCTTTGTAAGTAATCAGATGCTTTCTCACCGGGATCTTGGTTGGTGTTCAGAAAACGAGCGAAGATTTCATCACCATCTTCAACTAAGCCATATGCAGAGTCTAGAAGCTTCACATAGTCTCTAGGAGGAGCTGTAGAACCAAGCTGCTTAACCACATCTGAAGCTGGTGGCAAGAGGCTTTCTAAGATTTTACTTCGCTGGATATCTATTGGAAGAGAATCCTGCAACAGAAGGTCAACATGAAGACACCATGTATCAAAGTCAGCTTCACCTGGGGGTTTAGGCACTTTTCCTGAGAAGGAACGCAGCCACTTGGAGTGTGTCTGTGCAGAAAAAGCATCATTTTTGATGACATGCTCAACTACTATGCGCTGAATCTCAGGAGGGTTTATGTCATCATTGGTAAGTGTGTTAAAGGCAGGCTTTGGTGTTTTTTTCCTCACAGCAGGATCAGGCTTGGTGTCTGAGCTGAGGCCACTTGACTTTGATTTTGGCTTCCTAAGTGGTTGTCTTTTTAGATACCTCTTTGGAATAAAGGCACTGTTATCAGAAGAGACATCTTCGGGAACAGCATTATCACTGTCATCACTTGACTCAACGGATGAACTATGTGCTTGGGCATCGGGCTGTTCTAAGGGCTGTGCTAGCACTTTGACATTATCTGCATACCATGTAACCGCTGGGTTTCGCACACTCTTAATTTCTAGGGGAAACTTAGGCTCAAGAAGTGTGACAGGAGTGTGTGCATCAAACTCAACTATAATGATGGGCTGTCCTATTTGCTCAGTAGAGGGGGCTACTCTCACTACTTTCACAATGACCCCATAATTCTCAAAAGTTGCAATAATGTCATCATCTGTGTCATTATCAGTAATGCCCAACACGCATAATGAATGTCGTGCTTTCACATTGTAACACTTTTCAATGTCAGACATACTCATTGTGCTCAATCACAAAAAAATAATATTCTAGAGAATAAAACTTAGAATTTCACTACTGTCTCAATGTACTTGTAACCGGCTATATATGTATACATATTTAAAATCCTCCTGGCTGGCTCGCCACAAAAAGGGGATGTAACGGGGACAACGAATGTAATATTCTATGTATGTTACTCTACAGAGGTTAAATTCAGCCTAGGTTCGGCTCTGGGAGGATTTAAAAGTAAAAGGGTGGACCAAATTAATTTTTAGTAATTATCAGCCGACAATTTTATTTGCAATAATTCACATTCAATACTTAGGCTAAACAATATTCTCACAGTTTGACTCTTTGTCTGGTTTCCACTCAACACTATGAACCAACAACAAAATGATTCATATCAAACCAGAAATTGAATGTAAATACCAAAAATGAAATAAAATGAAACAAAATAAAACACAGTCTCAATAATTTGTTCTGGATCCTTTGCAGTATATAAAGTGCTCAAATGTCCATATGAAGAAACTCAAATGTCCATGTGTTAAGCTCCAATGGTCATGTGTGTGTGTGTGTGTAAAGAGCTTCAATGTATTTATGTGTAAAGGCCTTTTGTGTTGCTACCCGGGTAGTATGTATATGCTTAGCTCTCTTGTGTGCATCCGTGATGGACCACGACGATTCTGAGTGGCAGATCAGGGTCTGGCTCGCCGTTCAAATGGTAGATCACTCAAATTGAATCAGCATTCAAAAAAACCAATCAGAGTTCGTGTAAAAGAAAAACCAGTAACCAAAAGCTTTGACCGGTTGTTTTCCTCAGCAACTGGATAAATAAACGACCTCGATGACTAATATTACTCTTTATAAAAGAATATGCACATTGAACCGAAGAACAAATGAAAATTAGATCGTCTTTTGCAGCTACACGCTAACCTCGTGCGTACATATTCAGCAGGCTTCTTCATCTGATTTTACACTGACTCTCAACATACCACAGCGTTAACCACCCTCTAGAGGTTAATGATAGTACTGCACCTAAAATACAGAAACTCCCTTTTATGGTATATAAATCAACCGTAGTTACAAATAAATATACTTTCACTCTGAAAGTTAAATTCGAAAGGGTTACATTAGGGTAGACTTTTTGCTCTATGACCAGATTTTTTTTTTTTTTTTGCACTATTCATCTCAAACTCTGAAATTATGTCCCTATTTATATCTGCTACAAATTAAGTTTGTTGAAAAATCTACAGCATATCCATAAACTAAATTAGCGTCAAGTACGAAGAGTGCTTTTAAATAAAACCTGTGAATTGTAAAACTATTCACATTTTGTACATGAATATATTTATTTAAAAAAATTTTTTTATATAAATCCCCATAACCCCTTCACCAACTTACCATTTTATTTGAAGTGATTTAATAAAAAAAATAGGAAAAATATGACTCTAAAAAACAAACATGTTGTAACATTTATTGAACATAAATAAAACATGGGCTACCAATTGAAAAACAACAGAGAATTATACAGTTGGCGAATATCAACTTTTAAACCGCAGCAAAAATAAAGTCCTACAGGTTTTGAACAACAGTATAGTGAGTTATTATTATAGATAGAATTATGACAGAATTTTCATTTTGCGTTGAACTTTCCCTTTAAAAGTACATTCAGTTTTTGAGTGAGAGTGAACAAATCCTGGTTACCACAGTTATCCACTCATTTACTATGGGGAAAACAAAGACAGAAATACCATTGAGTGCACATTTGCCGATTTTTAAAACTAATCTGGAATATATATAAAATCCAATAGGGATTTGACATTTGACATGGACTCTTGACAGAAGACTTAAAACCCAACATGCTTCAGGCTTTTATGGCTCATATAGTATGAAATAATGAGAATATGGAGTTCATATTTGAGGGAACCACACCTCAGTTTTATTCAGAGCCCCAAACTGAGCAAAAACTACTAAAATTTCTTGGAAATCTATTTTTGCAGTGTATCGTCAGCAGAACAATCCAAAACCACATTAACCCTCCTATTATCTTTGGGGTCTATTTGATCCCATTCAATGTTTAACGTCTGTAAATATATATATTATTACTTTTTAATTATTTTTTGCTTCAGATTTAATGACTTTTCCTAATTTAAAGGGGACAACTCTGTAAACATAAAATTAACCTGCTGATATTTTTTCAATGTCCTGTACACATTTTGTAGCATCGGTGTTCCTTGGGGTCAATTTGACCCCAGGCTCTTTTAGCTGTATAAAACATAAGAAATATAAAAATTTCACACACATTTGTTTTGGTTGTTTTATTGAGGTCACTATAGCATGTTATAATTGTATAATTTTCATTATAATTTAACATAAATTTATTCCCCCGTGCCGTGGGGAGGGGAGAACATAATTCTCACGGTTTACCAAACAAAGGGGAGGAGCAAACATTATAAAAGCATCAACAGAAGCCTTCTAAACCATTTCTCTTTGTGCTCTGTGTGCTCTCTATGTTCTCCATCTCTCTCATTTGAAAATGACATCTAAACACCCTTGGCACCCTCGTCCTGATCTTTGGAACCTCCACGTGTGGCTCCTGGACGGGATGAGGCAGGTTGAGTATCCTAATACCAGCGGTGTTTGTTACTATCACTTCCGCTTAGCATCGTCCACGAGACATGTCTACGTGTTGAAGTGGAACCTCTTCATCAACTGGGCTCTTCTCACCAAGAAGACCACCGCAGATGTTCGATCAGTGTCGTGCACAACCTGATCGTCAGGTTCCTGAGGGGAGCGAGGAGACTGAATCCTCCTCGCCCTCCTCTCGTACCCTCTTGGGACCTCTCAGTGGTTCTAACTGCCCTGCAGAGTGCTCCCTTTGAGCCTTTGCAATAAGTGGAGCTTAAGTTCCTGTCAATGAAGACAGTGCTCCTGGTTGCATTGGCCTCCATCAAGCTGGTAAGGGAACTGCACACATTCTCCATTGACGAAATGTGCCTGGAATTTGGGCCGGCTTACTCTCACGTGATCCTGAGACCCCGGCCTGGATATGTGCCCAAGGTTCCTACCACTCCCTTCCGGGACCAGGTGGTGAACCTGTAATCGCTGCCCCTGGAGGAGGCAGACCCAGCCTTTGCACTGCTCTGTCCAGTACGTGTTCTCCGCTCTGCCCAGTACGTGCTCTCTGCGCATATGTAGACAGAACGCAGTGTTTCAGGACCTCAGACCAGCTCTTTGTCTATTATGGTGGAAATCTGAAGGGAAAGGCTCTCTCCAAGCAAAGGTTGTCTTACTGGAAAAGATAGTGGACGCCTTTGCTTTGGCATACCAGCAGCAAGGTCGAACGTGCCCCCTTGGTGTGACTGCCCACTCCACCAGAGTGTGGCGTTCTCTTGGGCTCTAGCGCATGCCGCCTCGCTAACAGACATCTGCAGAGCTGCAGGCTGGGCGACACCGAACACATTCGCCAGATTCAACTATCTCCGAGTAGAGCCTGTGTCCTCTCGTGTACTCGCTTCAACCAGCTAGTACTGGACCCGCTCAGGTGTCTTTGCTTGCTCGCCATTCCACTCCACGGACTGGAAACGTGCAATATTGTCCTCAGGTGAGCTTCCTCGAAAGCCCTGTGTTCCTCCAGTACGTCGGCGCCAGTGTCTATTGCCTGCGCGTCGGCTAGGTGCCTCCCGTGTGCATGGTCCCTCCTCTGAGCGACCCCCAAATGTGTATTTCCACTGTAAGCCTCTCTGAGCATGTGTTTTTCCCTTGGCAAGCCACCTTGGCACCCCTGGGGTTGAAATATTTCACCTGTGGCTGGACACCCCAGTGTTCTCCATATGCATCCCTCCGGGTCATATGTGTATTCTCTAAGTCCCCCCCCCCCCCCCCCCAAATAATTGGCAATAATGGCATACTTCCTATAAAGCTATGATATATGCTCCCCAGTGTACCTTTGTATTCCTGTGCTAAATAAGAGTCCTTCGTCCGTGCCAGTCTCACGACAGGGATCTCAGATTTACGCAGGGCACTGGAAGAAAGCCGAGAGGGTGGCGTGATTAGACTGGTAACCCCATTCGTCGTCGTCATCCGGCATAAATCGGAGTGACAACGTAACACGTCTCGGTTACGTGTGTAACCCTCGTTCCCTGAGTAGGGAACAGAGACGTTACGTCTTCCTTACACTTCCGCTGTACCGCGGGGATCGCCTGAGTTCAGTCTCGGCTCCTCAGCGAAGAAACATATCTGCATGTTGCCGGCGTCCTCCTTTTGTACCCACGAGGTAAGGCGGAGATACGCAATGCAAATTCCGCAGACCCATGGCATTTCTTTGGCATTTTGTAATACTCAAAGTCGATAGGCTTTCTAAGCAAAACCCCATTCGTCGTCATCCGACGCAACGTCTCCGTTCCCTACTCAGGGAACGAGGGTTACATACGTAACCCCAAATGTTATAGATTACCAAAATCTATACTTATAAATATTATAGAACAAATAAAACACCAACAATATATATACTTTTCCAATTTTAGGTCAATCAGTAAGATTTTATGGTGATTTGTAAATTTGTCCATAGTCGTGCAATGGGTATTCTGGATGTATAAGGGGTGGGGAGGGGGGTGGTGGGTGGATGTCAACTTAAAAGGTTATTTAAGTAGTCAACAAAGACATAAATTACCTGAGACACAAACCTTTGTAAAAAAAAAAGAAATCATATTCTGGAGGTTTAAATTACTGGGGTCAAATCGACCCCAGTGGGTAAAAGATGTTATCAGATTTGAGGGTAACAGGAGGGTTAAATAACAGTACAACCCACTGTAGAGATAGTTTATCTATCAGTCTTGCTTTCATTCCTGTTGAAAATCAAAGATGTCGCTGCTGTGAATAAGATCTATAGTAAGATGATATTTGAATGCAAATGTAGTTTTTATTGTAGGGACAAAACATATAATGCAATACAATGATGATTGAGAGTTGGAGGCCTTAGAAATCTGCATATAAAATATGATAAAGTAGGTTTTTTTGACGTACCCTTTTTTTTACCAATAAGAATAACTGAATGGTGTAGTATTCTGACTTCACAGACATGCAGGCACAGTGTGCCGAGCTTAAGGAGTGATCAGTCAGTCCCTCACACTACAGAGGTTGCTCTGATGGGGCGAATCAGTTTGGGCCTGGGCCATACAGTTGGGTGGGGGTTGGAAGTAGGGGGGTTGTTGGCAAGGTGAGGTTGGGAGGCTCCAGTTGGTCCACTGGAGGCTGGCTGACTGATGGGCAGAGGGGGGGACACAGCCAGTCTGGCCTGGGCGAGGAGGAGAGGCTGGTGGGAATGGCGGAGGGGTGCTGGACTCTGGCCCAGAGTGGTGACTGCCTGTCTGTCCAGGCGCTGGGCCACTCCAGCCTGCTTCCCCAGGCTCCTACCCCTGAGTGGGCATTTCAAAGGGATATGCCTGCCCTCTCTCTTTCAATCACACGTTTGCCCTTGCTCTCTCTCCCTCCTTTCCCTTGCTCTTTCTCCGTCTTTATCACCGACTTGTTCCCTCGCTTATGCTCTTCTTACCACTCTTGCATATCTGCCCTGTCTCTCATTTGTTTCCGCGTAGCTGCACTCTTAAAAATAAAGGTTCTTTATTGGCATTTAGGGTTCCATGAAGAACCTCTAACAGCATTTCCATTACACAACAGATTAAGATCATTAAAATGTTCTTCACACTAAGACAAAACGTGGTTCTTTTAAGTTAACATGGTGACTGAAAGGTTCTTATTGGGGAACCCAGAATGTTTCTTCTATGTTATCGCTGTGAAAGCCTCCTTTTGGAATCTTTATTTTTAAGCACGTGGTAATTGATTCGCCAATCACAAATGAAACATACCGCATTAATACGTCCTGCTGTGCTTTGTTGATCTTTTCCTGTGCGATAACCTTCTCGATCTGTTTGATTTCGGCCGGTTTATCAGACTCTCACTGTGGGGCAGAAAGCTAGAAAGAGAGCAGTGTAGAATGGAGAGGAGGAGGGATGGAGTTGTCCCGCTACACTGGACCCATCTGCCCGATGTCTTCCCCTGCTGAGGAGCATGATGTTGCTCCATGACTCGATGGCTCCACCATGGTGCTGACCATTATGCTGCTGCTTTATTGAACTGTGCCCCAGAAGCTCCACAGCAGAGACCACATTGATTTCAGAGCAACTGAGCTGCTCTTCCCCTTCACCACATTTGTAGATGTAATGTCATTTTATATGTTTATGACTCCATATGAGTCACATTAGTGAATGATGATAAAATTATGCAATGAAATATTAATAAAAACACCTACAAGGTCTTTTATTCTACGAAATCCAATATAGTTGGAGACAATTTTATCAAACAACACTCTTATGTAAAAAAAAAATATATTATTTTATTGCATTATATTAAACTAGTTTAAAATATGCATTTGATCATGGATAAGGGCATGTACTGAATAAAAGATAAAAATACACCCACACAAGGTTTTGAAGATTTTTAAATGCAAGTCTCAGTTGCAATCATATCAGCATCATTAGAAAATCGTTTCATTAAAAATATGTTCAGCATGTCAATGTTATTATTATTTCAATACCACAAAGAATGGTGACACTTTATAGATTTTAGTGGCATTTTATTTACCATTTAATGCCACTAAATTACCAAAACATTTACCATTACCAAAACAATTGCTCAAAGCAATATATATATATATATATATAAATATTCCAAAAGAATTATGCACCTAAAAATGACTAGTTTGCAGTCTAGCTTTCAAGACAAATGCTCATTCTGCAAATGGCATTATGCGACAGTAAATACATCGAGCTGCAATTGATTTGACTGCTCTATTTTTCTATTACGCTTCTGTCAGTTCCTGAGCTACCTATCCACCACCTCCCCTGCCAGCAACTAATGTGACTCGTCCACACCCTCTGTCCGCTCCTCGTCTCCCACCTGGCATTTTCCGGGCAGTAGGTCTAGTGAAATTCCTGCATCCCTATTGCCAGCCGCAAGGCGGTAACCACTGGGGTTTCTGAGAGTGTTCCCACCCCCAACACACACACAGTCAAGCGCGCACACACACACACACACACACACACACACACACACATATCCCGTTCTGTCCCAGTCTGCAACTCCGGCAGACTCTACATTCTTTTCAGCAGTATTGTTTCCCCATGGAAACCAGGAGAGTGGCGAATGGTGACCTGTCATGTTAATGTCGAAAAGAAACACTTTTTTACTAAAATATGTCCAGTTCAGTGTAACATAAATTCAAGCGCCAAATGCTTCCTCAGTAAAAACAGTCAATATAAATATCTAGAAACTCTACAATATATCAGTGTAGTCAAATAAAATTTTATATAAATATCTTTCTTTTCAAATCTACATGAGAAAAGACTAACCTTTTTTTAAAATTAGTCTAATTTTACATTTATTTTACTTTATTTACATATTTGTTTTTTAGAAGTATTTTTAATATATTTATTCCACAATAATCCAATTTAGAGTTAAGACACAATCTAATTAAAAGAGTAAGAGTTTGGCGATCAGAATCTAAGCATTGTTTTATCACTGGAGGAGTTTTAGGTGACAGTTTGTGAACTTCTTATAAGCATGTACACAAGCACACACACACACACAGACGAGTCTTGTGTTTACTCTCCTAATTGGAGGGGAGGGTTCCAGTTGACAGACAAGCCCTTAGAGATACACAATTGCACACACACACACACACACACACAAAAAAAACAGCTGCCAGCCTGTGGCTGGAAGGGTAGCTGACTACAGGCTGGAGCCGGGACAAGAACATGGCAGGAACGTGAAGAGAACGTAATGGAAACATCCAACTGACAGAATTATGAGAGGAGTCCCAACAGATAGCCTCCACTTTCCCAAAAGAGATATAACAGTTGAGAGGGACTGGCACTTAAAAAAAAAAGAAAAAGAATAGACTAAAAAAAATGTTTCATAAAACCTGATGAAACATGACTTAGTGTAAGGGAGAGAGATGTATGTGAACTGGCAGTGTGTAAGACAGCAAGACGGTACAATTTGGAGGCTGAGTATTGGTGTATGAACAAGAGTGCCAGAATGTCACTCAAAACAAAGTGGGGTTTGGACGGGGCACATGCAAGGAATGCTCACCCCATATGGGGGCTCGTCCTCGACTCACATGCCTTTCAAACTGGGTGCAGGGTTAATTATATCACATAATTAAAGACTCAGTAATGTTAACGTGCTTATTTGAGGATAGGTGCAAATATTTGGCTTGGGGACAAAATAATTATTATGTCACTTCTTAAAGGGATAGTTACCCCAAAAATGTCAGATTTTGATTTTGAAAAATGTTTCTGCACATACATTTTCCAAAACATCTTCCATAGAAAAAAAAAGTCATGAGAATGTGTAAATGATGATAGAATTAAAATTTTTCAGGGTGAACTATTTAATTCAATGCAAAATTTTATTGAATGTTTCAATAAGAGAGATTGTTTTAATGTATATCTTATGATCATTGATCATTTCATGTCCATGTTACTCATGTTTGTTGCACAGTGAGTCTAAAAGTAATGCATAAACAGACACACCTTTACCCGGAAGGCAAGACAGAAAGGAATATGACCACGATCATAAATAGCCATTGCTTGTGCCTGTTTGGTGAATTTATTATGGGGATTTCACAGGCAACCTCACAATAGAACATTTCCTAAATGTGATCTTAGGGCCTTGCAGACTACAAGAAAGACATCCAAGCATTTACCACATAAAGCCTGAATAAATCCGACCCTCTCAGTTCCTGCGCCTTTGAACTCTGAGAGAGGCGAGAGAAGTGAAGCTCACACCGCAGGGCAGGATCCACCGTACACACACCTCACGCCACTCACAAAATATACCAGCAATAATGCACTGAATGGAGTTATCATTATCCGTTTGGAAAAGTTCATTTGAAACAATTGCACTGCAAATTCTTTGAAGATCTGTATTCGTAGATCTTTCACCAAGTTCACCTTGAGGGTTTTTGTAGTGTGTGTGTGTGTGTGTGAGAGAGAGAGAGAGAGAGAGAGAGAGAGAGAGAGAGAGAGAGAGAGAGCGCAAGAGTGTAGAGAGAAAAGCATGTTTATGCATGACTGAAAGAACGTTTAGTGTCCCCTTGTGTGTACTTGTTTGTCCTTGTCAGTATGTTGGAGGGCTTACTTTGCCTCATATTGATGACTTGAAGGGAAGAATTGGTTTTAATTGAATCCATTTGTTTACCGCTTGGCCCCTGTGTAAACAGCAGACAAACAATTACAGTAGTGATTAATAACCGTTAAATATTTCTAGAAGATACTAAATGCATCATACATAAAATTCTGTCCTGGCTTTGTGCCTTTTTCTACTGAAGTTCTAGAGCTCGCTTATGTGCAACAAAAATTGAAAACTTGGGTTACTCTTTTTTTTTGGTAACACTATTTTACAGTGTCATTGTTACATGTTACATGTAGTTACTATAGTAATAACTATAAATTATGCATAATTACATGCAACTAAACCAAACCCTGATCCTAACACTAACCGTATACATGTAGTTACTTAATATTACTTAAAGTGTATAATAATAAATAATTAAAGGTTAACAAAAACACATTAAAATAAGGTTACACAAGTGTAACCTTATTTTAAGGTGGTCTTGGTACAGTGTAATTATGTTTTTACATATATATATATATTAAGTAACTATGTGCACTTGCTATAGGGTTAGGGTTTGGTTTAGGGTTAGTTGCATCTAATTATGCATAATTTATAGTTATTACTATAGTAACTGCACACAATATATATGTGTAACAAGGACATAAAATAAAGTGTTACCAAAATTTGCATTGGGGAAATGCGTCTTGCTTTAGAATAAACTACATATATTACAGGGGAAAAGGCATAAAAAAAGTTATTTTTTCAAAAGAGTAAACGTATTTTAAAATATGGTGTTGTACAATATTGTTGCAGTAACTGTACTAGGGAATTTTAATGTGCTTTCTCTCTTTCTCTTTATCCCAAGTCTGTTTCTATGTAGATTGCTGTAACCTTAGTGATCTCTTGAAATGTACTGTGCAATCATCCTCCGTTTCCCCCACCCTTCCAATCTGACATCCTTATTTTCTCGGACCGTGACGCGTAACATTTAACCCTATTTAAGTTTCCTGTACCTTACGAGAAGATGTGGCACACAGGAAATTATGAATGTCAATAAAGATCAAACAAGCTCTTTTATTCAGAGTAATTACTTTGTGCAAATATACCTTCACATTCAAGTGTTCCTCTCATCAAAAAACGACTCTGTTATCGCATTTAAACACTGTCACAATTATGTCAAATCAGAGAAACATTTGGGAGAATATTATAGCAGGTTCAATCATGCTAAATTATGTCCATTCAACCATATATATGATTTAATCTGATCTCTAAACTCAACCTTATGAAGAGAAAAACACAACAGCGGAAGATAGACAAGTCAAACATTAATTGAACTGAATCAAGCCATTTCAGAGTAAGTGCAACACATGCTGTCATAATTGAAAAGCTACTAAAGATGTCCTAATCTTCAGTTGTTTAATAGAACTGTGAAGAAACCGATCCACTCCTACTGTGCTCCTCCAAATATTCACGTAAGATAACATCAGATAATGTCCACTTTGCTTTTGCCTACCAGAGCTTGCAAAACATTCGGACCTGCAGGGGAGACAAAAAGAGAGATTAGGGTGGAGGTGCTAGTATTTGATTTACTTCTGGCTACACAATACTTTTAACATATTTATTTGTATAATAATAATAATAATGGATTGTGTTATTGTTAATAGTAAAATAATATTTATTTATTTGACAGAATGTGCACTTACATGTGCATACAGTGTACTTAAGAAAGTGTAATATAAGGTAACTACAAGGTTTAGAGGAGGTTCGTAGTTATTACACAGTAATTACTAAGTACATAGTGTAACAGAACTGTAAAATAAAGTACTAGGCCTACCATTATTAATATTATTATAGACATTGTATTTTTCATATATATGTTTTAGTAGGGTAATTGTAAATGTACTTATATGTATTCTTTTTTTATTTTATTTTAAAGTCACATCGTAGCAAATTACTAGATATTGATGCATCCTCAGTATTATAACTGAAATAAACGTTTAAGATTGGAGCTCGCCACTCAAGCAACGTGGAGATTAAAGGGAAAGGGTGTCATTTACTGGGATTGCGCTGTTGTGGCCAGAGGCGCGAACACGCATTGCTCTTTTTCACTTTGACGAACCACAATTCCTTTAAAGATGAGAGATCCCTCCGGACGCGGGGCGTTTAGAATTTGATAAATAATTTAGCAGTTTAAACAGCGAGAGGCAACGCTTGGCGAGATCCAGCGATAAAGGCACACGGGATGCTGGTGGATCATGAAACATCGTTTATTTATCATTGCGTGTTACTAAATAAATTACACAGTGCACATTAATATTAACGTGACACACGTAGCTTATAAAAAAACTGCTGATGTGAACTTTTCAAGTGCCCGATCATTTTTAAATCTTAAATGAAAAACCGCAACAACAACAACAACAACAACAAAAAATCATTTGTCCATGTTTTTTGTATGTTAGATGTTCTCACGGTCCTACAATTATCATTCTGGTTAATCCTCGACAAGTAGCGAGCGGCAGTTTTTGATAGTACTTGAGCTCAAGCGAGTGAGTTTAGAGGAGAAACGGCTATCTGGCTTCATTTTTCATTGTCGAACTTTCGAACACAAAGAACTCCAAAAGCGCTTGCAGTGAAAGCCATTGTTTATAGATTTTCAAAACAGCGCGTGGCAGGTGGATGTGGGGAAATATGAACAGGTAAATCACCAGGAGAATGGTGGTTGTCATCATCTCAGTCCACAATAGCAGGTGCACAACCGAAGCTTTCCATCTCAAGTCTTGAAGTGTAAAAGTTTTTATTTCTGCATCTGTAACCCAAATGAAAGATCACACTGGATTAATGGAATGACATTCCTAGATCTACACATAAAATAAACTGTTTTTTATTAAACACATTATGATAGATTCTAACTGGAATAAAACATTACACACATTTTATTTGTTTTGTTTTTTTAATTCTCTTTGCGTTTACGTTCTCAATGACGGCATCATTTAATGTAAGTGAAATAAAAAAGGAAGTGACATCTCTAATAATAATAATAATTAGTAGTAGGCCAGCCTAGTCTAGTAGTAGTATTACTCTCTAGATAGTGTTGTTAATATAATTTATTATTAGGGAACTAAACAGGAAAATGCTAATCTTAACTTTTATTTATATATATATATATATATATATACACCAATATTTTCTGTAGTTTATACTCTAATAATTATCAAACAAAATGTCACAAGGTTATCTTTACTGAAAAAGCATTAGAACTTACTGATTGGAAATTCAACAACGATAACAACAACAACAATAAAATCATCATAATAATCATAAATATGTTGGTTTATTTATATCAATTAATTGTTTCATTTAGAAAAAGTCGAATTTAATTTAAAAATAAGTGTCCTGGATTAAATTAAATTTAAAAAAATAGCATGCGTTATAACAATGATCTGTTAATATGTTTCTCACCGTTTTTCATTTGTCCGCGCGTCTCGAGTCATCGGGTGCTTGTCAGGTTCTCTACTTCTCAGGATGTCTTAAAATGTAGGCTACAGACCTAAAGCTGTTATGATACTGTCCTCCCACACAGAAGAATCCCGATAGACATTTCTCCAAGTGGATATTGGCAACGTGTCGTTTTAAACATTTTTAAAGGTAGCCTACCTAACTCACCTCCTCGTTGTGCCACTCCACTGGTTTCACGTGTATCCTACATGTCTTATAAAGGCCTTAATCTAGCCCCATGGCCATGCGATGCACTCATCTCTTGATGCTTTTGGGTATATCAGCTTGAGCACTTGCAGTTTGAGCGTCATGTGGACGAGAGGACAGTTTTAAGGAATTAAGTCCCCGCAAATCCCTCCAGTTAGCAACACAAATGCAAGAGGTCTGAAGCGTCCGTGTTCAACATTTGTTTTCTCCTCGGTGTTAAGAATAATAAAAGACTGAGTCTGCTGTTTTCTCTCATGATTTATAATCATGTCTGAAATTATAAAGCCTACTATTGTTACCTTTGCAACTTTTTGGAATGCATAGGCTACAATAGCCTACGGATACAAACTATAGCGCATTGGCTATTGATCGGGGCATCCGAAGCCCAAATAAAAGGGTGATTTAAAACAAAGATCAGTGTTTTTGAGATTGGAGTATAACAACTAAGAAATTGATTCTCTTTCCACTCTAGTCATAACACTAAGAGTTAATGTTACAACATAAAATGACATTCCGATGACTCTCAGAGAAGTGAATGTGCTCCGCTAGGGCCTCGCTCTCATTGGCTGGAGAGTTTGCATCAAAAAGTAGCTGTCGACATTTGTTTCCCTGCAAAGGGCCCTGCGAGAGAAACAGACTCCAGTCCTGAGCTCTTCATTGGCCAGCGTGCTGTACAAATCAGACTCCAGCAACTTCAACCCAGAAGAGCAGCGAATCATAACCGTATGTGCTTAATCTCTCTAAACCATTTTATCCATTCTTCGTGTTTAGCTGTAGAGGCTTCATCATAACTCGTTTGCTTCACGGTTTGATGAAAAGGATTTTATCTTGATGCCTTGAATATTTTTTGGTAACGATTTAGACGTAGCCTATATTTGCTATCGGACGTAAAACTTTAACGGACTTCGATTTGAATCCAGTTATTCAGTAAGTAGCCCGCTTTATGCAGTCGTGTATGTGCAATATTATTTATGCATCATTTATGATAGGCCCCCATTATTATTATTATTATTTTTGTCGTCGTTGTTGTCCTACGCAAATTAATCTTTCTGTGCAGTCTATTCATCTTTTTATGGCTCAAACGTTCGTTTCTTTTGAGGCTTGTATTTTAATATCACCAAATAAATAGTCTATATGCTATTTTTAACGTGATCCTTAATTAAAGAAAAAAGAAAATCGATAGTAACTGATGCACATTTTGACTTGTGGTAGTGCGCTGTTTCATCATTTTCAAGAGTGAATTTAAATCAACTGTAGGTAAGCTAACTTTTGTTTGCCCATTTCAACAGTGCGAGTGCAAATTGATAAATAATGAGCGAACAAAGACAGAAATAATGATCTTATTTCTGATTAATACAGATATCCAAACACTCCTTTTATATTGTGTCGATTCGCTTGTGAATTATTTGCATCTTTATTGCACAAGTGGAAATCTGAAGCTTATAGTCTCAATACTTTTGTATTATTATTTCAGTAGTTTGTTCAGTATCGTGTCAGAGACAACGATTCATTGAAGTGTTTGAGTGTGTGTGTGTGTGTGTGTGTGTGTGTGTGTGTGTGTGTGTGTGCGAGAGCGCGCGCGCGTGTGATTTTTATTGTAGTCATGCACAGAATCAATGAGGCCAAACGTTCATCTGAAAAGGTAGCGTCCAGTAATTAGGGGAGCGCGTGCCACACGGATTATCTCGTTAATTTATCAACAACAACATTTATCATAATTAATTCTTGGATGAGGTAATTACTATTGAGCGGCTGGCTGTGCAACTGGTAGACGAGGACTGTTTTAAGTGACAGATTGAGAGGCGAAACCGTTGGATAAAAAGAAAACTTTTCTGTATATTAAGTTTTTGTTTAACAATATCATAATTTATTCAGACAGGATTGTGATTCGGATGATGATGAACTTCAGACCATTTGAAGGATTGCTTGACCCAATAGACTATTATAAGAAACGTATGTTTTACGTTTTTATTTGGGCCTGAAAACTTGAATTGACTAATAATATTTTCTTTTCAGACATATTTTTTAAAATTATTATTATTATAAACTATTATTTAAACTAATAAAACTATATCAGCTAAACAAACACAATCCATCGAGGGACAAATATTTAATGGAACATCAAACAGATTAAAATTGAGCTTATTTGTTAGACTCCTTACAACATAGTCAGAGGTAATTTCTGTAAAATACTAAAACACATAATTATAATTGTACTTTTATAACACTGATATGAGTAAGGGAAGGAGTAGGTTACTTTTGTCATTGTTACTTTTGTCCCTCGCCACTGGAGCTTTTTGTTATCAGCATTAGTTATCAGGCTAACAGTGGCCTTTGTTTCCACCAATAGCTCCCAATCAATGCTCTTATGCCTGAGACAATTAGCCGGTTCCTATGCAAATTGCGTTTCTGGCTTGTGTGCACATTTGAACGACTGAGTTTTGTCATTGTGAAGACTTGTTGCAATTAATAGATGTTACTTTTTGGGGTTGGTGGGGAGAGGGGAGGAAGGGGAGGGACGTTTGTCAAGATGAGCTTCGTTCATCTCATGAGGACAGCTGGAGGTCTGGAGCGGCTTTAAGAGCACGTTGCGGTGTGGATGTGCTTTATTCGCCCAGAAGTCATCGCAGCTACAGGAACACGCGTTTCTATATGACAACCTGCGTCGTCGCAATTACGTGAACATCTCTTTTTATCTTTGTGGTTTTTAGAACACAGGGGTTTTGGTTTCACATCCACTGCTGAAGACGTTAACAAGCTTAGAAGCAGAAGTAAGCTAAGGAAGAAAGACTGAAGGAGCCGGTGTCCAGCTTTCCACGTTTTCTCCAACTTTATCCACTACAACCATCTTTAGCATGATGTCGTATCTCAAGCAACCACCTTACACAGTCAACGGGCTAAGTTTAACTGCCTCCGGAATGGACCTTTTGCACCCCTCCGTTGGTTACCCAGGTGAGACCAACTTCCGAATAAACCATTTGATATAAAAGACGATTGGAAGGCTTAAGCACACTACAATATAGAGTTGCTCTTTATTGATTCAGGGTTATGTTTTGCCCGTTATGTGCATAAATGTAAATAGTAGGCCTGGCTATTTGATTTGCTGGGCTGGTTGTATTGTTATAGTCTCACAATTACACTTTTCAACGGGTTTGTTTTATTGTACAGTTCTGATTTTACAATTTTGAAGTTCACAGCCTTTTGAAATCCAATTTCAAATCATACAATTTATATACTTGCCAAATTATAACAATTTAAAAACTTGAAGAATTGGTGAATTAAAAGACTTAGAAAATTAATGTGGTTCAGATAACATAATACTTTGAATTTCTGTTTATTAAACCAATCTCCTTCATTGTATTAGCCTACCTCAAATTTTTAATTTCAGTGAAATCAAAATTTTAAGGCAACCAGGTAACTTACTTTTTAAAGTTTAAAGTTAAACCAACAATATTTTTACAGTGATTATTAATTCTCAAAAGTAGGCCTATTTTGATTTTGTTAAAACTGTACCAACAATAACAGCCTATATCAGATTGGGGGAAAACATTTGAAGCATTAAAATATATATATTTTAATTTTTTTATTATAACTTACGTCAAACATTTGTATTAATCAATTTATGATACCGTTTCAGATATAGTACTATTTTGGTGTCATGTATTTATATTCATACACTGCAAAAAAGTAAATCTATGGATGAAAGATTTTCTGATGGACAACCGTGTGATGCATTTTTTTATTTTAAACAGCGACTCCTCGAAAGCAAAGGCGGGAAAGGACAACATTTACTAGAGCGCAACTAGATGTGCTGGAGGCTTTATTCGCGAAAACGCGCTACCCGGATATTTTCATGCGCGAGGAGGTGGCCTTGAAAATCAACTTACCGGAGTCCCGTGTACAGGTACACATCATTAAAAAAATGCTTGAGTGAGTGTCTTATTTTTAAAAATCCAAACATGTGATATACATGGACATCTTTATGAACCGAGGGACGCACTAAAATAATAAAAGTAAATATAATAATTAGGCTATGTTTTCTTATTTTGTGCTAAGACACTAGAACATATATAATTAAGCATAGATGTTGTGCTTCCCCATAATAAGGAAGTTAGGTGACATTGTAAATGTTAATAAATCCTGTTTTTACCACGTCAGGTTTGGTTTAAAAACCGAAGGGCAAAGTGTCGCCAGCAGCAGCAACAACAACAAAACGGGGGCCAGAACAAGGTGCGACCTGCCAAAAAGAAGAGCTCTCCAGCGCGGGAGGCCAGTTCTGAGAGCGGGGCGAGTGGCCAGTTCACCCCGCCCTCCAGCACTTCAGTACCGGCCATCTCCACCACAACCGCGCCGGTGTCCATTTGGAGCCCGGCCTCCATCTCGCCGCTGTCAGACCCACTCTCTACCTCCTCTTCCTGCATGCAGCGATCATACCCCATGACCTATACTCAAGCGTCTGGATACAGCCAGGGCTACGCTGGTTCCACGTCCTACTTTGGGGGCATGGACTGCGGCTCTTACTTGACGCCCATGCACCATCAGCTGACCGGACCAGGATCCACTTTGAGCCCCATGAGCAGCAACGCTGTCACCAGCCATCTAAACCAGTCTCCCGCGTCCCTTCCCACACAAGGTTACGGTGCCTCGGGGCTCGGCTTCAACTCCACCGCGGATTGCTTGGATTATAAGGACCAAGCTGCCTCGTGGAAACTGAACTTTAATGCTGATTGCTTGGATTACAAAGACCAGACTACCTCCTGGAAATTCCAGGTGTTGTGAAACTAACAAAACGTCTGCCAATCTGTCCAATCAACACACAAAAATACTTTAAAATAAACGTTGTAGACCTGCCATCTTTCCTAAAACAGAAGTGTTCCGTGGCGCGCGATCTCTGCGAGATGGATGGGTTGCATTGAGCCCGACAGCGCTGTTGAAGTTTGTCTTTGACATGAAATATCTATTTGAGCTACATGCACCCCTTGTGGCGTGCGAAGTATTTGAAGGGTGGTGAGTGCGTATAAACATAGGCCATCTGACCACAACCTGTTGTTTAAGGTATACAGGGAATCAAAGTGAATTTGTAATAAGTTAGGTCAAAGCCACGGAACAAATCCTTACACAAGAAAAGAGGAGAAAAAAACTACATGGCAAAAGGAGCCAATCTTTTGCTTAAGTGCTTGGAATGGGCAGGCTTTCTCTAAGCCTCTTACAGCACGCCGACCTATTTCAATGTTGGCAAGACGAGAGACACTTCCATCAGGAGGATGATAGAGAGGATGTGTGCGAGTGTGTGTGTGTGTGTGTGTGTGTGTGTGTGTGTGTGCTGAACGCCCCCGTGGCGACCTGGATGCACTACTTTATTTAAGAAAAGGTGTTTATAAGGAATCAATATGTAGTTTTTAAAAGACAATCAATGTGTGTCTTATATAAATGGTACATTTGTGTTTTTTTTTAATCTGTGATAGCCTTCGAAACTGTGATCTGTTGTAACTGTATGCAATTTGTGAGCTCCGTCGCATATGCGAAGACTCGGCTGTGATTTTAATAGATTTTAAACTTTTTTTCTTTAAGAAAACACGACGGTAAATAAGATTAGTCACATGATTACTATTGGATTAAGACAAACAATCTCGAAAATACAGGGACTCAAGAGAATGTGTAAGAAAGGAACTGTCTGTCCCCGTTCATTGATCTCCATTGGTCATAACTGATGCACACACGTGGATCTTAAACCTGTCTGGAGTGGAAATGTGGTCACGCCACAGAAATATGAATAAACAATTTAAAATCTGACACAATATTTAAAGTTATTAAGTCTGGACGAGTTATTAAAATGTATTCTGAATTCTATGTGTGTGTTTGTGTTTTGTAGGTTAGCTACAATAGTTGGAAATTACTGGCTTTAAAGGTGATTAGGACGGAGAGGCCCGATTTATGACTAAAAGTCAAATGAACTGAACCGACAAAATTTCTTGAGCGACAATGATGCTCTATCGGGAAACTGCCAAACTATGGCGTGTGCATTAAACAATATTACCTTATTTAAAATAATCATTTAAAAGCGCTCTAACATGTTAATTATTTCACAACGAACTTTCAAACTGAAATTATGTCAGTTTCCTTTGAAGGAATGAAAAGAGCAAACCCCGTGCATAGCCACATTAAATAGCTTTTAATGGCAATCTCCTGGTTGATTCATTTAAACGTTGTCCATCTCAACTCCCCCCTGTAGGCTATTCCAATCCATTTTAATAATGCATCAACAAGTGGTTCATTTGCCTTTGATAAGGTTTAGGCCTCAGAAACTTAAATTAAAGGTAAAACTTGAAAAGCACTGGCTTGTATGTGTCTTGTAATGTGGCTATTAAAGATCAGTACACATAAAGAAAACGTAGCTGTGGCCTGGGCAAATTTTAATTATTTCTCATTTTCCCCGCCGGGTTTCCGGCCCTTTCGTTTTAAGGGACACGGCACCAGGAATGCGCTGCTTGGGAAAGTCGCGCTAATCCGCGCCTCAAAGACCAGTTAATCCCAATATTTCACTGGCGGGGTTTCTTTTGGGCAGAGGGCAATTCAAACGTAACTCAAAGCCTACTTTAAAGACCGCCTTTTCTGAATGCAGCACTGCAACATGTGGGTCTGCATTGCAGCAACGGATGGTATTTCACAATAGAAGGTGACAATTCTGCAAACTTTTGAATAATACTGTTGTTCTCATTCTCATGAGTTGAATTCATCAAAACCCAGTTTAAAAAAATCAACAATGGTACTACAATAATTCAAACAACAATCTATTTATTAAAAAAAAAGTTAAATAAACTACAAATCCAAGATTTAAACAGCTGTGAGGGCAGAGCTAACACCCCCGAGTCCTCTGAGACTGAATGGAAAACTTTCACAAAGAGTGCCCTCGGTAAAGGAAAGGAGGGGTAGAGAGCAAACTGCCGGCTTTACGGTTGCCGACGGGTCCTGGAATAATTCTATTGTAAGGGTCTGATTTGAGCGACATCACATAATTACACCAGTTCACTTGGAACCGGGGAGTCAGAATCGAATCTTTGAATTCTTCCATCATAATTGCGAGCAGTGGAACATTCAATTATCGTCCTTGACATTGACAAATAGTCTCCTTTTTTATTCACTCTCTAAAGACAATCTAATGAATGGTGCGAAATGGTCAAAACATTTTTAGAAATCTTTGTCCGTTTCCAAATGAAATTGGCACGAAATAAAGCTTAGCCTACTAAATAATTGCTGTATGTTTGAAGTGTTCTTAAAAATTCAGTCTGTGATATTTTCTTAGATATATTTTCTTTATTTCTTAAAAAAAAAGTAAAAAAAAATACACGTGTCTCAAACAGCGCGAATAATAAAAGAAAAAAATGTTACATTCAATATTGTATAAATATGACAGCGATAAAACGAAGAAAATAAGAATAACCTCAAATTCAATATCACAGTGTCACAAATAACTTCGCCTGACATTAGTCTGAATGGCTGACTATCTGACTGATCTTGTAAACACTTAGGAAATTTTTTTTTTCACACATTTTTTTTTACAAACACATTTTGAAAGGATTTTAATAAAACATTTATACAGACTCATTTATTTTATATATATATATATATATATATATATATATATATATCAGTATTATCTTTTAATATACTATATCATATTATATTTAACTATTTTTGTTTAAAAATTATTTGAAGCAGCTTCATTTTCATACAAACCTTAGAACAACTGATCACATTCATTTTCTTCGTTTTAACCTCTAACGATTAGAGGCCATTGCGGATCTTTTTTCTTTTCTTGTTCCCTCTTTCAGGAACACGAAGGAATACAAGCACTGGTGTTATCCAGGTTGTCCAGGGGTTTTTCCCAAAATAAAATAATAAATAATTGATTATTTGTGAGTTCTAAACTAACCTTTACCGAAAGTCCACAATAGAATACTCCAACGAATCCAAAATATTTCTAACAAGTGCAAGTCGTCAAGACGGCCGAAGAGCACAAGATTGCCTCGTGACTAACAAACAACTTGTCTGCATCGTCTTAGCTACTGCCTAAAATGCAACCCATGAAGTTGATTAAGGAGGTTATTGGTCAAGTAAGCTGACACACACGGCACAGATAAAAATGTATACGAATATTTAATAATATCAAAATAAAGTAAAATTTCCATCACATAACATGCGAAATGTTAATGCACAAATAACTGGGGAAATGGAGTGCAATGAAAAAATCAACATACGTTTGCACCACGGTAAATATGTTTAATGAGTTGCTGCAGCTTATAGGCCTACTGATAAAGTAATCACTTTATTTAAGAAGCCCATTCAAGTTCCTAATACTGTTTTGAATACATTTATTAACTGTATTAAAAAAAATCAGCTAACAGAAAAATGGGCGTAGTTTTAGCTGATTTTAGTTTTTAGCTGAAATCCAATAGGCTACAACCACATCACCTCACAATGATATATAATTGTCCTAAATTATTTACATTTACATAAATCATACGATTGTTTGTGTATTTCCATCAATACCTCACCATTTCAGGTGAAAGAGAAATATCACATCACACACTAATTTAACCGCACACTTTCTCATACAACAATATGGGCTTGGTTTTAATAACCCACATCATAATTCTCATTGCCATTTCATCCAACCGTCATACTGTGTGTCTTTGAGAAAATACTTGGGCTAAGTAGGTCAATTACGACAGTTACTGCCATTGTGTCGGACAGACGTGTCAGTTGCAACGACAGTTAATTGAATTTTTAGCTACAGTTAGGCGAAACTTTATGCCATCCATTGCCACCCACCCCCAACACCCAGGGACACTACACACTTCTTATAACAGGTTAAAAAAAATAATAATAAAAAATAATGTATTGCTCTTTCTTGATTTCTGATATTGACCGATCACTGTAAATAACCCACCATCTTAGTAATGCTCATAAATACTTCATGCTGTCATATTTCATTGCAGCACACGGCTTTCAATTGCACAATATATATCCTTTAATTAAATTAATTTTAGCCCATATATAGATGTACATAAATTGCATGCATGAGGGAAAAACATGGACAATATTATATTGATATACATATTTGATAGCCTAATAGCGTAAAATAATGAATAGGCATATAGCCTACATGTGCATAAAATACAGTTTTCATTATCAACATTATAATTAGGCATTTTGTGTTTCTGGGTTTTCATAGCTTTGCATAGGTGATGAAAAAAAGCAGAGATTCTCACTAATATGTTCAAGAGTTTGTCTCCCAACATGAAAATAGCGTGAAAATGCCTAGAAACATGGAAATGTACGTCATGTTAGCGGGGCGCTGGAAGTTATTGAACATTTCTGAATTTAATTTAGACATTATTATGGCTTTTGGTAAGCCATGGGTTTCCGAAATATTGATGCTCAACTTCATAGAGATTAATGAATGTGATGAAAGATAAATACATTTAGGCTAATGGGATTTCCCTTGATGCTGATCAATTTAAGGGGCTTTGTGGCAATTATTTGGCACAGTTTTGCTCCTTTCAAACTTAACAGATGCCCACAGAAAAATGACGGTTACGGACATCAACGGGTTGAATATATATTGACATTCAGACATTCGTGCCTTCATAGATAATCTGAATTTGCCTGTGGAGGAAGAAAAGAGCAATGACAAGGAGGAATACCACTGTTAATTTCATTTGTTGCCTATTTGTAATAAATAAAATATTTTCTTGTGAAATCGTTTTTGAGAATAGCCTATATCTATATCCACTGCAATTAGTTAGGCTACATAAAAGTAGGCCTACATAAAGTTATCATTGTCACCTCTTATGTAAAATCACGTGAAGCGCAGAGTGCGATTTTAACCAATATATTTTTATTCTTCGACAGTGTACAATGTCTTCGCAACCATCAAAACTATAGTCTATTATTTATTAAATGTCATGTGTCAATTGTCAATTTACACGTAGCTAAAGTATTCTGTGCTCTCGTTAATTTATAAACAATTTACTTGTCTTGGGAAACGTAGCCTACTGTAAAGTAGAGATGCGCGTGACAATCTTTGAGAAACTCTCAAACATTACAAACACAATACATGCACTATAAATACTCTACCTATAATTAAAAGTTCTGTCCTGAAATATTTAGCCTATTCCGTCTCTAAAAGAAGTCCAAAATAATATTAGGAGGCAAAGTTGTTTACATCCTGGCCATAGTGTGGTTATAAACCAGTTTCGTCCGTGAAGTTTGGAACGACTCACTGTTTATTTACCGATAAACAGGGCGTGAAGGAAGCCCACAACACTTACGTACATGGTACTGACTTTTAACAATGCTGTTACAGTCTGTTTCATATGAGTACAGGCATGCTCGGCCACACAGTAGGATGCACCCAGGGGTTGTAACTTCGAATAGGGTGTTGTTTTAATAGTGCACAAGTCACTTAAAGATCAGACGCCTTGACGTTCATGAGCAGTACCAAGGGCCTCCATTCCTGCAGAGCGCATCTTTCTTTTTTAATTACGGGCAACGCAGTCCTGAAGTAACATATGGGACGGGCAGACGCCGTTTTAATCCGCACCCCGCGTTGGTCGATGTTAGGCTAAACAATGGGCTCTCTTTAACCATTCACGAGCCAGAGGCTTCTTATGCGCACAGGTTGCCTTGGCGCTTGGGATAGCATGAGGCAGTCTCGGAAGTTTACTGGTCCCTCGACTCGACCCTTCCACACTTCCGTGTCTGTCAGACAACCTGTGCGTGTTTGGAAGGAAACTGACTGCGCTCAACAGCTTGAATATAGGCTATATATTTATAGCACTACCCCTACTATCTTATTGCTTAATTTTACCACACCAAACAGCACAAAAAATAACTGTAGACACATATTGTATTATTATTATCATTATGTATTGCATGCTTGTTAATTGGCCAATAAAGTGTTTGATTTACTATATAAACAAGCATATAATAAAGCTTTTCCCTGCCATTCATTTAAAGGCTATTTTAGATCATTAAGATCTGCATCTACTACTTTGATAAATTATGATTATAATAATCAGGCCATCAAAGCTAATCAATTGAGCAGCAGGGTATCTATTTTGTCCCGCTCATCCAGTCTAAGCTCACTTTTTGCACTATTTATTTAAGTTTGTGACATCATCAATGAATCTGATAATCTTGTCAAAGATTAAATTAAAAGGGTTTTGTGCCAGTAATAACAGATTTAGATGTTTTAAAAATGAAGTCTAAAGGGATTGCGTTAAGAGCACCAAAAAGCATGTGATTGTAATTTCTCCGACAGCTCACATAAATCTGTGGATTTGTGGATATATGAAACTGATAATAGTACTAACACCCTGACAACTGGTAATATACAGGTCACACACAGAGAACAGACCATTCCGCTGGATTCCTTCCTCTTTCCTTTAAATTCCTAATCATTAAATCATCATTCAAAATAACAATTTTGCACCTTGGAGGAAATTGTAGAAGGTGGAAACAGCATACAGAGTGTTTAAAACTACGCTCTGAACTACAGCCATTGTCATTCCAAGCCTTGGTCTCCTGTTTGGTCTTTGATCCTGGTATTAACTACCACCAAAGTCCAAGTGAACAAGCACGATTAAACAGAGCATCATTTGGTCATTTGAAATGGCGAAGGAAAAGAACTAAAACTAAAATGTATAAGCTGATTATGAACATATGCTGTGGTGAAACTGTTTCATAGCAGCGTCTACTGGTCAAGTTAATACCTATTTAGCTAATGCACACCCAAGGTCTGCATTCAGAGTCCATTGAGGTCCCCCATGAGACTAAAGTTGTGGATTATGTTGGATGCCACAGCTATCCAATGTCTAGCCTATTTCCTCTGCTAGGCCTGTAGCCCATTAATGAAAAATCTCCTTAAAGGGACAAATGGAAATACTTTCACAGCGGATTATTCAGACTCTAATGGCAATGTTTTTAAATGTCCTACATGAACAGACAGGGTAAGAGCAAACTGATAATCCCAAACACGAACAGCCATTCCCAGAACTCGGTCAACAGGAATCTACAATTCATCTAAACTGCCCCATGTAACATGTTCATAAATGCCCATTTAGTGTATTTTATCTAGTGCATGTGGTTTACCACCACTGCTAGCCTGTTGAGCAGTTGTTCTTCCTAATTTTTAGTCTTTGTGCTGTACCTTGGCCAGAACTCATCCTGGTGAGACACGTGTAGCTCCTCTACTCTCTGGGGTCCATCATTAGCTCAATTAAGCAGGTGCACAAAGGAGGCCTTTCCAATCATTTACACCTTTCCAATGCTCTTAATCTCTCACAAATAAGGTGCACTTGTTAGAAAGAGTAACGGAGACCACTAATTAATTAGATGAAAACCAGATTATTGCTTTGAGACTCTCCTGAATAGACTGCACTTGATGCTAAGCCTGAATATTAGTGGAAAAAGACAGGAGTCAGGATTTGTTATTCTGTCAGTCCCTGGAGGTCAGTTCAGAGGACATAGCTTTTTTAGCAATAATGAACTATATTTCAGCAAAGCATACTTATTATTAATAATGCTTAGGTAATAATACACCACGTTCACACAGCAGTAGAATACAGTCACTTTCACTTCCAATTCGGTTATTTAAGTGAATGAACTTCTATAACCTCAGTTCGTAATTTTTGAGTACTTTAGACTCAGCCACATTTACCATTGCTCTGGGAAATCTAGTGGTGCGTTCAAGTCACTTTCGTCGGAGAAAGATGGCGGTGTACCTTCTTTTAATTAAATACACAAAAATACAGCAAGGTTTTTAACCCTTTGATGCACAAGCTATGGATACCCCTTCTAATGCGCAACATGGGTCTAAAAAGACCCGAATTCATTTCCTATATTATTTCAGTCGAGGCTGAATGTTTCTTTGCTGAATCTTTAAAATATATGTATTTTATCCTTTGTTATTCCAGGTATTGATTATATATCTTGTTTTTGATTTCCACAAATCATAATGTTTATGTTTCCTTACTTACTTTATAAACAAACACAGTTTTTGTATTTCTACATCAATTTTACATACACGGGTCTAAAATTACCCGTATTCATTTCCTATGTTATTTCAATCATGGCTGAGTGTTTCTTTGCTGAATCTTTAAAATATATGTATTTATCATTTGTTATTCCAGGTATTCATTAAATATCTTTGTTTTTGATTTCCACAAATCATTGTTTATGTTTCCTTTCTTACTTTATAAACAAACACAGTTTTTGTATTTCTACATAAATTTTACATACACGTGTCTAAAATTACCGTATTCATTTCCTTTGTTATTTCAGGTGGCTTTGACAGTTACAGATTTTAAAATCAAAAAGGCGGGGAAAAAAGGACCCTTAACACATCGAACCATTTCAGCATAATGGCTTATTCAAGACTATACGGTTCTTAATAGAACTTTTAGGCCTATTACATGTAAATAAGCTAGCATTATTTATCTTTATAAATATTTATCTAGCATTATTTATCTATTATCTGTAAGGGGCATTCGGCAACTATTTCAACTTAATAAAACCGTTTAGAAATCATTTGGATGGTTTAATAACCTGTTCTGGTGAGAATGGAGACTTTCCCTGCTCCCCCCCAACGTTCCTAGGTGGAAAACCAACCTTGCAACATGAGGATTAACGGCCCAGTAAGTTGGAAACAGGAAGTCTTGTGAGAAGCGAGAACGAGCGAGAAACACAAACTGCTTTATGGCAATTCGACATAAACACACACGCCACCCTCAATGTGTATGATGTATTACCCACCTCGGTAGACATAGCTCCACACGATAAAGTTGGCCGGCTCCGATAATAACAAATGCACATGAGCATCGGTAGAAAGGGGGAGGAGGGGCCGCAAGTGAGTATTTTTACAACATTGTTGTGAAATATACGTCCCACAGCTGTAGGGGGATCTCGTTGAGAAAACATGCGACAACAAAAGTGAAAATCAGCGAAGAAATAGATAGAGTTGCTGAGTTCCCCTTTAAAACCCCATCTTTTTTTAGTGTAGCTAACATTAGCTATCTAGAATAGAATATGTCAACAGCTAGCTACCTAATAGTATTGGATATGTTTCTCTTTCTCACAAGTAATTTCTCACTAGGATTTCATGGTCAAGGTAACCATAGCCTAATATTCAAATATTATGTCCAGTTATCTTTTACAAAATATCAAATATTTTCTGTGGTTAAAATAAAATAAGACTTGCATCAAATATACAAAAGCAGCTGTGTTGAGTTGTGAAATGTGTGGCAGGTGAATAGTATTATGTAAAGATTTCCATTACACGAGAGTAGATGTTAAAACTTAAAACATGCTGATTTGTACTCGGCTTTCGCCAAGATAAGCAAGACTAAGACGTAGCTTTACAGTGAACTATTCTTCTCCATCCATTTACATTTCTTTCCATATGGTGGTGTGACTCCCCTTCTGTCAGGCGTTAACGTCTGCAGTGTACTTGGCGCGTCAGCATACACGACGGCTGCAACTACAGTGTGGTCTCCCTAGTGGACCAGCACGACAACCGTCTGGATTGAGCCGAGTAGGGGACATCTCTAGGGTCTTCAAGTGGGCACCTTCCGTCCTCAGTGTTTCGTCGACTAGCCCAGGACACCTCAAGAGGGCTCGACAGTGACTCTGGCGTCCCAGAGTCACCCCCCTCCGTCCCCCACTCAACTCAGCCCAGCTTACTGACCTCTACTTCCCTCCTGCTGCTGAGACCTAACCACAATCTCACAATCTCTCCGCAACCCAACCATACGCGCCAACCCGTTTGACTAAGACTGTCGAGCCCCACTGGTGCGTTAATATGCAGTTTCAGTGGCAACGGATCCGTATGGCATACCACCTACCGCAAAACACAATATCTGCCCAACCACCCTTCATTCACGCAATATACACAGGAACGTAATGACTGTAAATACTATACAACCTATACAAATAAACCAACAGACTCTTCAGGTTTCTCAAGAATTCTACAAAACCGTAGCATGGCGGCCTGTACACAGCCAGCTAAAATCTTTCCGTCTCAACCACAGCCAGTTGCTGCTCCTTTCTGCTGCTTCAGATAAGTTCTTTACTGTGCGACGCAACTCTTGGCCACTGAATCCGAAGTCTCTGAGGAACCGGGTTGTAGAGTGTGCCACAAAACCTCGACAACCCACTTCCACTGGATAAACCTGGACTCTCCATCTTCGCTTTTCTGCTTCAGTGGCCAGATGAGCATACCGCAGTTTCTTCCTCTCATATGCCTCATCTACCGCATCCTCCCATGGCACTGTTAACTCTATCAGTTGAACAATGCGTGCTGATCCAGACCACAAAACAATATCTGGTCGTAGGTTAGTGGTGGCAATCTCAGCTGGAAAAATAAGCCGTTGATCAAGATCAGCCAGCATCTTCCAGTCCCTAGCAGCTTCCAGTTGTCCTGTGCGAGAATTGGTGTTAACACCTTTTCTTGCTGGTTGCTCGCCTGGGCGGAGGAATATTGTCTTCTGCGTTTAATGTTTTGCTAGAACAGGCGGTAACTTATTGGTCATACTACGCTTAATACTATAGTAATAGTATTTATGCAGTAAATATGTTCCTACTTGCAAATATGTGCAAATATCAAAGGTTTCTATATGGGTAATTTTTGACCCATTTATGTAAAATTGATGTAGAAATACAAAAACTGTGTTTGTATATAAAGTAAGAAAGGAAACATAAATATAAATATTTAATGAATATCTGGAATAACAAATGATAAAATACATATATTTTAAAGATTCAGCAAAGAAACACTCAGCCATGACTGAAATAACATAGGAAATGAATACGGGTCATTTTAGACCCAATGTATGTAAAATTGATGTAGAAATACAAAAACTGTGTTTGTTTATAAAGTAAGAAAGGAAACATAAACATAATGATTTGTGGAAATCAAAAACAAGATATTTAATGAATACCTGGAATAACAAATGATAAAATACATATATTTTAAAGATTCAGCAAAGAAAACACTCAGCCATCACTGAAATAACATAGGAAATGAATTTTTAGACCCATGTTAGGCATTAGAAGGTTTGCGATACAAAAACTATTTTTATTCAAAAAGTAAGAAAGTAAAAATAAAAATAAGCAATTGTGATGATCAAAAACAAGTTAATTGAGGAATACCTTGAATACTGAATGATGAAATTAATTTCTTGAAAAGATATAGAAAATTAAAACTCAGTCGGGTCTATTTAGACCCATGTTGTGCATCAAAGGGTTAAAGCCATTCTTCTGGAAAATGAAGAACAAAGAATGTGCATCAGGTGTGTTTTGCTTTTTTGTTTTTAATTAAGTTATGAAGCCACTGTAAACTGTATTGTTTGTTATATAGTTATATTACAATGCCATCACATTTTGTGCAGGAAATTTTGTACAGGAAAACCTTCTCAGTTCTCACGCATGCGTCATGGCACTCTCGTGAACTCACGCCAGAGGTTCACACGAAGAAAATGAATAGTTGAATAAAGTCGTTATTTTGGGGGGTTTTTGCGCACAAAAAGTATTCTCGTCGCTTGATAAACTTAAGGTTGAGCCTAGTCACTTGGACTATTTTAACGATGTCTTTACTAACTTTCTGGGCCGGCAAATGCAATTACCAAGCAGCCAGTGAAGGAGTGATCCAGCTCTCAGATTTCATCAAAAATATCTTAATTTTTTGTTCCGAAGACGAACGAAAGTCTTACGGGGTTGGAATAACATTAGGGTGAGTAATAACCTCGTTGCGAGTAACATGAGTTGCGAGTAATGCAAACCCTGAAATAGATTCCAAGGTGCAAGCCTCTGCACCTCTTATCTCTGCGCAAACCTCAAAACCGCGAAAACACAGACGGCATGCACATGCGCATTACGTGTTTAGTCTATAGGTATGCGCGTTTGAAAATATATGTGTGCAGGCGTGTAGTCCGACTTTACAAACCAACCCTCAACAAACTACTTGTCTGGCCTTTAAAATGTATAATCAAGAATTATTTATCGCTTCCACGTTACCACGTGAACCGGAACTATCCCGAGAACGTTTTATCTGTAAAGAGGTAAAGGGAAGGGAAGGAGGCCTTCACAGGGGAGAGACACTTCAGGACTGCGTTGTCGTCGTGTCCAGGTCCTTCATCAGATCTTTCATCAGATCTAGATACGGCCTGGATCCGGCGGACTGCGATAAACCTCTGGATAAACAGAAAGACTAATATTAGCGTTGATGCCATCCTTCTTATGATGTAACAAGTACATCAGGATTTATGGAAAGTGTTCCCGGTTCCGGCTGACCTAATCTATGCAGCCTACCATTGAATTATAGAAGTCTATAATGTGTTATCTGTATGCTAGGTCAAAGAGATGTGTTTTTAGTCTAGATTTGAACTGACAGACTGTGTCTGCTTCCCAGAAAATGTCAGGAAGATTGTTCCAAAGTTTTGGTGCTAAATAGGAAAAGGATCTCGCCAGCAGTCGATTTTGATATTCTAGGTATTGTCAACTGGCCGGAATTTTGGGATCGCAATAGATGTGACGGACTATAATGCGTTAAGAGCCCGCTCAAGTACTGCGGAGCTAAACCATTTAGTGCTTTGTAAGTAATCAGCAATATTTTAAAATGTATACGATGTTTAATAGGGAGCCAAAGCAGTGTTGACAGAACCGGGTTAATATGGTCATACTTCCTGGTTCTGGTAAGAACTCTAGCTGCTGTGTTTTGGACCAGCTGTAGTTGTTTATTAAGCGTGCAGGGCAACCACCCATAATAGCATTACAATAATCTAGCCTTGATGTCATGAACACATAAACTAATTGTTCCGCATTTGTCATTGAGAGCATATGACGTAATTTAGATATATTTTAAGATGGAAAAATGCGGTTTTACAGGTACTAGACAGATGACTTTCAAATGAAAGATTGGTATCAAAGAGCACAACCAGGTTCCTAACCGAAGACGAAGACTTGACAGAGCAGCCATCAAGTGTTAGACAGTATTTTAGGTTATTACGTGAGGAAGTTTTTTGTCCAATAATTAGAATCTGTTTTTTCAGAATTGAAAAACATGAGATGAGGTTATTTAACGCTATCTCTAATTTCGTTACTTTGCTGTGTGCATTCATGTATTTTGAAGGAGGCGTGATTTTGGAGATGCTCTGAAGGGTGGGATCTTATGCATTCAAAGCTAGCTTGCTATTGCTAGCCTCTCCGAAATTGCCTACCCTACCTTTAACTAAACTGACTATTGTTATAGTTCCTTTTTTTTCCATCATCTTTCAGGTCTCTTTCCAAAGCAGGATAATTAGTCCTCCAAGGGCTCCTAATTGTTTGAGGATAAAGAGGTGATTTGGGTTTGGGAATACTTCATCATCCTAATCAAAGGCTAGAGAAATCGGAGCACTTGATAGTGCTTGTGAGCTCTCAGAAACTGCTCTGTGAGCAGCTGCACCATTGACCCCAGTGCCACTCAACTTTGCTTCAGGTACTAATGCCCATTGTTTCCATTAATGAATCAGTCATTCAGAATCATTAGTTCATGTAATGGGAAACAAAAAAAGATTTTGCTACCTGCATGTGTATAACATAATCATCCAAATACAGGAGTGTGACACAGGTCACATTTAATGAGTAATAGTGATACTCTAAAATCCTGGATTTAGAAAAATCAAATAATAATTTGTTAAAGATCTTGTTTTAAACAACCAAAAATAAATGAAGAACATAAACAGAGAAACAAAGACATCTGGATTTTTTCGTAAGAGTTAATGGCTTTCATCAGAAATGCATTGTTCCTTCACAGTTCCATGAAGAAACTGTTTTGTTTTTTACTATTGCCATGCAATGTGCTAAAAATGACAATAAAGTCAAGTTTGACTTTGTATATGACATTTGTTTTAATAATTACATTGCTGAAACTTGAAAAAGAATGCAAATATCAACATTTCTAATAACTGGCTTTAGTTCTTCTTAATATATTTCTCATTGTGATACCATTGTTATGTATTAATGCACTTGTTGGGATGTAGGTACAAATCCCATTGAGACCACCAGGTGTTTGAAAGTTCAAATGAGCCAATCATGGTTAACCTGCTCTTGGTCACCTCCGCAGTTCCCATAGTAATAAGATACCCATGGGTTCTTGGTTAATCTGAAGGAAACAACATAGTAAAGATACAGTACATCTGTTCTCAAGATTTCCCCTCCTGGGCTGATTTTGGAATTATGACATCTAAGAGTTTCCAGGGTGATTGACAGCTTTAACTTCTCCCTGTTTTTGTCCAGTTTTCCATTTTTCCTCTAATTTGCAGTGTCTGTGTCCACCTGTTCAGTGCGCAGAGAAACACAAAGCAAAGCACGTGCTACACCAGACACTCAGCCACTGGTTTTTGTCCCAGTCAGACAAAAGGGCTATTTAGGCTAGGTCACACAACCAAGGGCAGAATGTGGAACTTGAAGGGTGGGGGTAAGGGCATTATGGAGCAAATCTGGTGGGGTTTAGACTCCCTGTCCTGGCCCCTGCATGAGTTGGTGAGCTGTGTGCTTCGGGGGCAGCTGTTTGGACTTGTTTATTTGTGGGTTATAAGTCCGTATGTTTGCGAAGGATTCTGTGTAAATTCATAGTACATCAAAACAAGGGACGATGGTGCAAATGGTGGAATTAAACCTTTATTTAAGAGGTCATTGACCATATACATATTCAGATTAGGAAATTAGTTGTTTGGGTGAATACTCTTTTTGGGAATGAATCAAGCTCAGATCATCTGAACCCATCTGCCCTCTATGATATTATTGCATAAGAATCTGTTAAAAAAAGAGGCTCGAATTTCTTTCTTACCTTTTCTAACCCTAGAAAATGTATTTTGGGGGGGAAAACAGCAATGGTTCAGCGTAAATGTACATGGATTGAATTGATTGTCCACTTGACTACACTATTGGGCTCACAATAGCATTTTTATTGACTTCTGAGTCCCCGGGGACGAGCAGACGTGGATCATGGGGGTCACGCTGGAGTCCCCACGGAGGGCAGTGCTTTTAACCTCGCATGACACCACACGTCGTAGGCCAGAGTTATGTTACGGTGAAAACTATATATCAAACTAGCTGGACCAAATTCTATACCTGTGTTTAAGATACTGCATCATCCTGAGAAGAAAAATTATTTTAAAAATACAAATGGTTGCTGGATGAAATGAATGTTTAAATTTAATTTGCTTGAAAATACATTTATATACAGTACTTCAGTAAATACAAAGTCTGCTTTTTCTCCAAATTCTATGGTATAATTTAATGACGAGAAAGGATGGCATTATGACACATTGTCTAGACTGTACTACGTCACGACTTTCCGCGTTAGTGAGAGTTGTTTTTGTTGATTGTTTCCTTTGTGGAGGCTTTGGCGCTTCCGCGTCGAGACTGTGACCCACGACGGCCCTTCTGTTTGCCAGCAGTCGTTTGGCCTAGTTTCTAACAAACAACGCATCTATTTACTCGCTTTTCTAGCTGTCATTTTTATGTTAATAAAGAAGGATATATGGAACAGTGGAAATAAGGTTGCTTTGTTGGGACTGTAGTTTGGCTTTTGGTGGAAAACAGACAAACAACACTTTTCAATAACAAGGGCTTTAAATTTCATTGCAAAATAAATACTAATTCCCAGCTTTAGATTACAAAGTCACAAAGGTTACGATTCCCCAAATAATATGTGATATAAGTTTTAATAGCGCATAGTAATAAGAGAAACGTCCCTTTAATCACTTGAAAGAGAGAGAAATTCAGGTTAAATAAGCAATATATTGATTAAAACAGCCATAAAATTAAGTTTGTTGAACACTGAACGGTTTTTTGACAATGTATCACAGCCAACTTTCTGTCAGCTTGAGTGAACATTTGAGCTCCTGCGTTAGACAGTGAAACATAAAACCTCCAGAGTTTTCTAATGAGCCTCTAATTAGTATTTTAAAGAGGGGGGGGGGGGGTGTTTGTGAGACTGTTATAGAGGTTTACAGAAGCTTAGTTACTGAGTGTCTCTTTAGTGAAAAAGGAAAGAAAAGCAATTTATTTGGAATCCATATGTTTAAATGGTGAAAGAATTATTTAATTTTACATGTTTCTAGTCCATTTCTTTCTAACATAAATACTGAAAGTATAAAACAACTTTTATAATAATCTTCTGATGCATGGTGTCCACTATAGTGACAGATCTTGAAAAAGCATTTTATAATGCATTTAGGGTTTGATGTTTTAACCACCATGACATGACCCATAATTCTAATTCTAAAAATCCTCTTTATATGTTGAAAATATACATTTTAATTCTCAAGTCACTCTGTATATATACCTCAACATTATATATATATATATATATATATATATATATATATATATATATATATATATATATATATATATATATATACACCTGTCTATACTCTATACACACACAACCATTATTTTACACATATTGTTTAAAAAATTATTACATTTTTAAAATAGTAATTCTAAATTAATGTATTTTATAATGCAATTTATTCCTGTGACGCAAAGCTGAATTTTCAGCATCATAACTCTTCAGTGTCACATGATCCTTCAGAAATCATTCTAATGCTTATTTGCTGCTCAGGAGAAAAAAATAGTGGAAACTGTAATATATATATATATATATATATATATATATATATATATATATATATATATATATATATATATATATATATATATATATATATATATATATTAGCATTCTTTGATGAATAGAAAGTTCAAAAGATCAGCATTTATTTGAAATAGAAATCTTTTATAATATAATAACAGTATTCTTTACTGTTTTTAATCAATTTAATGCATCCTTGCTGAATAAATGTATTAATTTCTTTGATAATATCAGACTTTCTAGAAGAAAAAAAACAATATTGTTTTTTTACACCTGCGAAAATGTCATTGGGTTCCTCACGATCTCCAGGTATAGGCTATGTTTTAGGGCTTTTGCTCTTGTTTTATGGAATATGTGGGTATTAATTGTTCTGTAATGCTCAGCAGGTGTTTACGTGTACAGGCACACTTCCTGCACATGACCAGCATCAAAAGTGTGTGTGCATGTGTGTTTGGAGAAGTTATGCGGGGCGTTGGACCCCAGATGGGTTAATGGGAAGCTTAGCATCAAGATTACAATGCAACAGTGTCAGCTTCAGATCTGCCAATGATTGCCCCCAAGCCCACGCGCTGGACCACACGTTCAATACGACCCGCTGGTGGGGGGGTGAGGGAGGGGTCGGAGGACAAGACCAAAAAGCATCATATTAAGGGCTACAAATAATAGCAGCCACGAAATGTCCCAGGCATTTTCTGCATTCAATTAGTTGTTAAACCATCCGACAGCTAAATAAATGATACATACATATTATAAACTCATCTGCTGTCTTTTTTAGTTGAAGAACAGGGACATTTACACACACGCACACGCACACCCCCCCCCACCCCAAACACGAGGCCTGTCCGTCACAGGCCAAGCTGTTGCTGGAGGAGATTGGATGGTTAAAGGCAGAGACAACAGCCCCACTAATTAAATTCTGCCAGGTTAATCCCTCTGTGTCCCCGCTACTCACTCTCCATCCCAAACCGGGGTGGGGGGGAGAGAGACGGATGACAAACAATCAACATTCATCATTAACAATGGCAACAAAAAATAGTAAAACATGAGAAAAACAAAGAGAAATACAGTGGGTGAAATTAAGTCAACAATGGGCCATTGGAATGAGATGCCATTGTTATGAAAACGGAACAAACCCGAGGCAGATGATAAAAAAAACACAACAATAGCACACACCTGCTGCTCTAAACAAGTGTACTATTGTTTTAAGCATTAACAGTTGAGACACACTATCAGCCGCCTCATATAATAACCTGAATTCAGTTTTGAGGTTTAAAACTTTTATTTTTATTTTACTGGCCATTAATGCTGATAATTAAATTGACAATTTTGAACATCACAGTCTTGACACACCACAAAAGAGACTATAAAGATCAAAAACATTTCACCTCCAGCACAGCCGGTGGTCTGAGACCCTCCACCCGGCCCAGAGAGAGCGAGTCTGTCAGTCTGTCATTCTCCCAGCGTGCACAAATAATGAACTCACAGAGGTTCATTGCCCCCCGTGCCCTCAAGGCCGCCTAGACAGTGAGGAATGGTGTTTCGATGACCTCTTTGACCTTTTACACAATATCTACATGACCCTCTCACTTTATTACACGTCCTACAGCAAAACGTATCAGCCCACTGGAGTAGGATATTTTAACTGTGCTATAAAGCACTGTTTACACCTGGTATTAAGATGCGTTTTGGTCGATCGGATCACAAGTGGAAGACACTAAATACAGGTGTAAATGGATCTAAAACGTTTTTGTCCACATTCAACCACTTCCAGAGGTAATTGAAAACGGATTCGACCTGGATTGCTTTCGTGGTGTAAACGCTCATGTGGTCGAATGCGTTCGAACAGCCACAAAAGACTGTCTACTCTCCGCCTACTGACCTAATGCATAAACATTATGTGAAGTTGCAAGTGAGACAGGATTTAAACTTTGTCGGACCCAAGGTTGGTTTGATGATGAAAAATGTTCTCTCATCATTCCTGATTTCTAACACAAACTCAGTAGGGTCTTGCGGCTGTCAGAGCAGAAACAAAAGGTGATCCTATCTGTTGTGTTTCTGGTCGTGTTAATTGCGCGAGCTTATTTCATCCATTAGATCAAAAGATTTAAAAAAAACAAAAAAACATAAATAGACCTTTTCCTCGAAGAAATCAGAACAAAAATAGTTGAAAGTGGACAAAAGAGATGGACTAAAACACCAGGTGTAAACGCGAATGAGTCTCCCTTGTCTACTTGTGATCCGATCGACCAAAACGTATCTTAATACCAGGTGTAAACAGGGCCTAAAATGGGTAAAATGATGGAAGTGTTTGTGTAGCTTAACTGGCGCTAGCAACACTAAACTTCAGGGTTTGATGGAACGTTTAAAGTAAACGAATAGCTTCGAAGGATCTAAGGATTCTCAGCAGCAACCTGTGTGTGTGTGTTGCTTCAATAGAGCGAATATAAATCTGTGTTGTGCTTTATTTACTTTGGGTTTCATTTTTTATTACGAAGGGATGAAGTTCAAAGAAAGTAACTATGATTAATTAACAAACGCTGCTTATTTGTTATAATCATCACTGTGTCTCATGGTTCCTGCTATTTCACGGCTTCCCTTTCAATGGCTCTTGAGTAATTAGTTGCATGACACTTATGGCTCAGGTGATTAGCTCTAAAAACTGTTTCTGGAACTGCCCAAGAGCAAAACCAGAATGCAGGTTGCACACCTCTGGGTCTTCAGGTGTCAGCAGAGCAACTGCCATTGAGATGAATGATAATGTTTACATTTCTCCAGGTATTACAGCCCTCATTGGTGGGGTCCTTGAGACCCCAAACAACAATGATGTAATGTTGTTCATGGAGGACCTTTAAAGCATGTTATCATATAGTGAAAGGGTTTCAGCTTTCATAAAATTAGGAAAGGTTGTTAAAAGCTTAAGGGTTATTTCAGCCAAAAATGAAAATTATGTCTTCATTTAGTCACCCTCATGTTGTTCCAAACCTCTATGATTTTCTTTCTTCTGCAGAACACAAAAGTCAGTGGTGTCCAATATTGTTTAGTTTTGGAACCCATTGACTTTTATTATATGGGCAAAACAGTTCTTCAAAATATCATCTTTTCTGTTCCACAAAAGAAATAAACCAGACAGGTTAAGAACTATGGAAGCTTGTTTGCGGCAGAGAATAAAAAATAAAACAGGTAATTAAAGGACTTTTTTTCTCAGGATTGCGAGATATAAACTTGCAATTGCGTGATATAAACTCACAATTCTGACTTTATACAATGACAACTTACAATAACAACTTTATGAGTTTTTAAAAAATTGCATTATTTTTCATTTTTTTTACCTTTATTCTACACTGCTCTGCCCCTCCTTGTAAAAACGGTCTGATGGTTTCCGGATTCTATGAAGCCAGTCCCTCAAAAATAAGCAATGGGCTCAGATTGGTTTGCTGGCCCAGTGTGTTGTGATTTGATAACCGTCTTGTGCACGTTTTTCGGAAACGTCAAGCCGGTGTATTATAAACAATGGCGTCAATAAAACCAATCGGACCCAGAGAATGTTAGTGAAGATGATCGAGCAGAACCTGTTTAAGAACGCCTGTTAAACGACGTTTCAGAAAGGTTTGTTTTTTGTTGTTCTCTCATTACTTTTTAGATATGCTGTTATTTAATTGTACTAATTATTATAGTATTACAAAAAATAAGCTTCATTAACAAGAATTTCATATAATCGTTCTAACAAATTATACTACAATCCTCAAAGGGATTTTTTTTGAGTAAAGACTGCGGATCTATAGTGATCGTTACTGACTGTATGTCACCGTTACTTTTGTATTTTTAGAACGATTGTAGCCAAATATCTGTCGACAGAACTATTAACCCAAAACGAACACTAAACATTGGCTTTGCTACAGTAGCCAAATCAAACACAGAACCATGTTTAGCATGCCTGTAGATAAACAATACATAAAAGCTCTAATCAAAGAATAATTTACACTAATTCCAAGTTCGCTGTTGAGATTTAAAAAAAGTTTGTAACATTAGGTGTTTGTCGGATAACGTTAAGTATGAATGAGCATTTAACAAGCTGGTTTGCAGAGCCAAACAGCGTTTTCATTTGTTTACTTCCTTGCTACAACACACAATTAACAATACGAACTATTACAGGAAAACACATGGACGAAAAATAATCATACTTACAGGTGGCCTTAAAAAAAAGGTTCTGTTTTTAAAGTTGGAACTGCTCCATCTTTCAGAACAAGCCGATGTGCGAATCCTGCGTTGAGCTCGCGAAGATTGTGGAAGCTTTCCTCCGTAACATGTACAGCACAGAGAGCGAGATTTGGGTAATAATTATGAGGGACCGAGTTAAAAATAAAGTTTAACCACTGATCCCTAACTCCCCCGACCCTAGGAAGGCTGAACAAAGTGAACCTGCAATCCGGATGAAAATAACAGCGTTTCGACGGCATTGCGGCAACAACAGCCTACTATACCACAACAACTCTTCTCCAAAGCAAAATAAAAGCAATACCTTATTTAGTATTCTTGGAGGGGTTTAGTGGGGTTAGTGATGTCAGCAACCCTGGAGGAATGTCGTGTAGTCCCTACCGGCCGTTTGCTGTAGTCCTTAGAAATTGATTTCTTTAAAAGCAAATATCTCCCTTTGCTTTGAACTTTGAGCGTTGTAACTTTGCAGATGTTGTTTATGCTCAAACAGCAACATTACACACTAGCTAAAGTTAGAAAAGTGAAATCGTGTTTTACCACCCCTTTAAGTCAGAATTGTGAGATATAAACTCTGTCAGCTTAAAAAAAAAAAGCATTTTTCCTCCAAATTGGACTTTATAACTCACAATTGCGAGTTTATATCTCACAATTCTGACTTTATAACTAATTTATAAAGTTGTTTTTGTAAGTTGTCACTGTATAAAGAAAGAATTGCGAGATATAAACTTGCAATTGGGTGAAAAAAAAGTCTGAATTGTGAGTTTATATCTCGCTATTTTCTCGCTATCGAATTCTGACTTTATAACTTGCAATTGCGACTTTTTATAGACTTACAATTCTTTTTATCTCACAATTCTGAGAAAAAGTCAGAATTGCGAGATCTAAATTCGCAATTGTGAGGGAAAAAAAAGTCTGAATTGTGAGATAAAAAGTTGTATTACCTTTTAAATTGTTTTATTCTGTGATGGAAACAAGCTTCCATAAAGAACAATATAAGCAAATGAGCGAATGTTTACTTTTGGGTGGACAGACCTTTTTAGTATGTTTCTTGAAATGTTAAGGCTATTGGAGTCTTTTAGGATTAAATACATATACAAAATATATAAAGCGTTAGTTGAACAACGTGTTCCACCTTAAGTAAAATTAAGTTTTGTTGAAGTTAGTCTACTACAACAATGAACCCACTGTTCAAATCCAAATCTTCGGGGACTCTTTTCCCATTAGACTCCACAGAACCCCAATGGCTTGCTTCAGGAAATATGATGACATGCCCCAGAATCAGTAAAGATCCAATTGTTTCCTTGGGTTGACTGTTGCTGCCTTCATCATGAGCTCATTCTGAGAGGCCTGTGACAGCATCACTGCTTGGCGTTTGCGCAGTATGGTGGGCGTCACTAACACCACAGACGGGTGGGATGCTGGGAAAGTGAGTGAGCGTGAGCAGTTGGCGTGCCTCTGTCGCGGGCATGCTTAGAGGTGTAATGTCTGATTAGGGGATTACAGGGGAAGTGCTTCTTCGCAGTTCTCTGAGAAACAATTATTAACATGTTGGTGTCTCTAATCCTGGATAAATACAGCTTTTCAAGAACAACAGAGAGTCTCTCTCTCTGTCTTCACTCTCTTCTCTTCTCCCTTTAAATCCATCTCTAAACCCCCTTAGTCACTTGAACCCCAAAGCCTAACTAATACCAGTTGAGCAGATAGGGCATTGGTGTGAAACAGTGTCATTAGGAGAATACCTTTTCCAGCAGAAACGATCCCTTCACCACAACAGACCAACAGACAGCGTAGCGGAGAGAGCTTTGCTGTGGGGACGAGATGGAATAAGACTGCATTGTACTTCGGCAGCCTGGTTAAAGGGCATTGGGCTGAGGATGTCTACAGTCTGTAATCTTTTGTTGGTCTGTACACTTCTTCCATGTAATCTGCTTTCTGGTATTTGAGAAGAGATTCTGTGGAGTGTTGGGAATGTCTGTCCCAGGTGGGACAAAGGCCTGTTGCAGTCTGTTACTGTAGAAAGATCATTTTTACAAAACAAAGTGCTTGTTAAAGGAATAGTTAACTTAAAAATGAAAATTCTGTCATCATACTCACCATCAAGTTGTTTCAAACCTGTATGAATTTATGTCTTCTGCTGAACACAAAGGAAGATGTTCTGAAGAATGTTGGTATCCAATCCGTTGATGGACCCCATTGACTTACATAGTATTTTTTTCCAACTATGTAAGTCAATGGGGTCCATCAACTGTCTGGTTACCGACATTCTTCAGAATATCTTCCTTTGTGTTCAGCAGAAGAAAGAAATTCATACAGGTTTGAAACAACTTGAAGGGGAGTAGATAATGACAGAATTTTCATTTTGAAGTGAACTATTCCTTTAAGGCAAACATCACTATTACTAATTGTAATAGTACTAATTGTACTGTTGCACTTTATTTTACAGTACGTGCACTTATGTGTACTTACAGCGTTCTTACCTAAGAAAGTACTGGTAATATAAGGTAATATAAGGCTGTACATGGGTTAAGGGTAGGTTCAGGGTTAGTACCTTTATTACACAGTTATTCTTATCATGGTAACGCTTCATTTTACAGTCCTGTTTCCCATGTACATACTATGTACTTATTATAGTAATTACAATAACTGGGTAATAACTGGGTAAAAACTAGGTACTAACCCTGAACCTACCCCTAAACCTACCCTTAACCCATGTACCTACCTTATATTACCCAGTACTTTCTAGGTAAGTACACTGTAAGTACTGTAAAATGAAGTGTTTCCGTAATCATTATAATTAGTACATAGCAGGTTGGACTGTAAAATCAAGTGCTACCTATTGTAACTTTTCCCTCAAATTTGTGATACAGACATGAACAAGCGAGGAGAGGTGAACTGTTTTGTATGCAATAAAACTTGTACATTTTGCCAGATGGTTGCTAAAACAGACCAAATCCATATACTTATATTGAAGAAGGGACTGCCATGTATGGAAATCAAAAATATTATAAAAACTTGCACTTAACGGCCACCCAGAACACACTAGTAACCACATAGTACCAGGGTCACTTATAACACCTCAGCAACCACATAGCAAAACACTGACAACGACTTATACATCATTTAGGGATATATGATAGAAGAGAATAGACATTCTGTTCAATAAAAAGATCCTTAAAGGTGCAGTAAGGGATTTTTGAAAAACGCTGTTGAAATGGCCCAAGCACCACAAAAAAACTTGTAGCCAATCAGCATTAGGGGGCGTGTCCACTCATGATGGGGGAGGAGAGAGATTTGAGGGAGATTTGAAGAAAGACTGTAGAAAGAGAGATGGCTGAGAGACATTACAAAAGAGAAAAGGTCAGAGGAATATCACTGGAAAAAGAAGGGTTATGATAAGGCAAGAGCTTTAGGACCCACGTTAATATTAGAAAAGATTTCCAGCGCCGGTAGCGACTCATCAAGGAAGGCACAGCCAACCCAAAATTGAATACGTCTCAGAATGTGTATTTCTTGTTTGTAATTTCACCTCTTTAAGTGTAATTACCGCACGCTTCTTCCCAGAATATGCAAAATCTGCGCAAGGCGAGTCTGAGGGGATAGAGAAGTGGAGGGGGAGGCAAAACCATAGCCGGAGACTTGTGCCTCCGTTGGTAAAAAAAAAAAAAAATAGCCAATCACCATTGAGTAATTCAATTTCAGCGATTAGGAGTGTTGAGAAAAGTAACATGGCAGAGGAGGCTAGCCTTCCTTGGTATATCAACCAATCATTGAAGAGACGTATATAACATGATATTAGTTTGAACTGCTACTGCTGATGTAACTTTGGAGAGTAGAGATATTGAATTTTTTTATTTAACAATAAAGGAAGACCCCATGCCTAAGGCCCCGTCCACACTACTGCGTTTTCGTTTAAAAACGGAGACCTTTTGCTACGTTTGCACCTCCCGTCCACACTAAAACGGGAAAAACGAAGACCCAAAACGGAGAAGTTTAGAAACGCTGCAGCTCCGTTTTTCGTTTTGAATCTCCGGAGGGCGTTTTAGTGTAGACGGGACAAAACGGAGGAGTTTAGAAACGATGAGGTAGAAGGTCACGCTCGGCTCTATGATTGGGTGTCATCACCCATGACGTATCCTTCCCTGATTCGTCAGCCACCCATCACATGTCCCGTCACCGGAAGAAAACAAACAAAAACATCCTGGACTACGTAGCTGATGTTAGTGAGTGCAACATGGATAACGAATTACAAGCGTTACTGACTTTGATGTCTTTGTTAGCAGCTGTTGTGCAAGCAAATTCTGCATTTTACAATGCTATAACTGCCTACATGCGCCGGAGGCAAACTATTATTCGAGCGATCTATGACAATTCCCGTGTGCAGCGGCGGTCCATGAAAAGAAATCTCTGGTCTTCGACATTTTCTAATCTTTGCAGAGGTAGCTAACGTTACTTGCTTCCTCATCAAATCTGAGGAATAGTCCATCCGTTTCCTGTTTACACCGGCACGCGCATGCACAGTGTTGGAGAATGGTCACGTGATCCGAGTTTTCAGTCGTTTTAATGTGGACGGAGATCAATTCTAATACGCAGCTAAAACGCTGGTGTGGACGGAGATCGTTTTCGTTTTAATTATCCGTTTTTAAACGAAAACGCAGTAGTGTGGACGGGGCCTAAGGCTACAGCAGTCAGCTTCACTAAACGACAGAATGTTCTCTTTTAACACGGACATTTAAAAGGACAGAAGGATGTTGTTTTTTTTGCTTCAAGTGATAGGCTAGGACTAGGTGAGTGAACTTATATTTATATTGTCTTGATGTCTGTGTCGTTTTCCAAAAATATTCAGGTATATAAGTGACCAAAAAAGCCATTTTAAAGTAGTTAAAAAATCCGACAGCTAAATTTTTGTGTGCCTCCTCTATTTTAAAACCCACCAGTCGTCACTGTCCAGCACTGGAGAAAACTAAGCGGGAAGGCCTGAAAACAAAGTTGTTTCTGCTTCATACTTGAGTAACACTGGTTAGGAGTGTGTGCTGCTGGCTAACAACGAACTATTGCTTGTATGTATTCTTGTGTACTGTATGTTAAAACAATTTTGTGCTTCCTTGTCATTCATTTGTCATCTTCACTTTATTTTTCATGAAGCTTTGGTTTGCTTCGCTTCTGCTATGATAAAGAGACATCCACTTTTGCATCGTGTGTTTCGTGCATTTTACCAAAACCCGTCCTACATTTTTTTTCTCTTTTCGATAATTCGTTACACTCAAATGTACACAATACTCAAGAAATTATTGGTCGCTACTTCTGTTACATCGCAACTTGTGATAAATTGGGTAAATGTTCAAAAAATAGCATATTTCACAATTCTGGCTACACATGCAAAAACAACACCAATGGCATTGAGTTTGGGATGGCATTTGGAAGATGGGGAAACCTTTTTGGAAACAGTCATTGGTTTTAATTCCATTAGTGGTGCTGAAATTACACACTGCAACTGTAAATAGTTCAAGCTTTTAAAGTAATTGGCGGTTCTGTAAGAGACGATAAGTTGGAAGTAGGTGGTCATCCAGACATCTGATCTAAAATGAGTCTGCCAGACCAATGTTCCACACACTCTCTAACACACATACACACACATTCCATCTCCTATGAAATTGTAGCCTGCAGCTTTGAAATCAGACACAGACAGGTGATCAAAACAACCCATTAGTGGCCATTGACACACTCTCACCTTCAGACACACTTATGCCTGCTGACTGGGCACACACACATCAAGTACGAGACACTTTGAAGACTTGCACTGCAGTGACTCTACATGAAAGCATGACTTCTGTCGATTTATGTGTGAAAATGTAGTAGTAGTGTCTTATTTATTATCTCTCATATTTTGATGACACGAATGGTTTTTACATTTACATTTATGCATTTGGCAAAATTTTATCCAAAAAAACCTTGCATTGCATTTCAAGGTACACATTTACATTCTTATCAGTTCTTGCTTTCCCTGGGAATTGAACACATGACCTTAGTGTTGCAAGCGCCAATGCACTACTGTTTGAGCTACAGGAAGACATTTTTGTGGTGTGAAAATCTAAAACTATAATAATAAACTACTTTATTATTTATATTATTGTATTACCATTATGCATGCAGATTAACCTCTTATTAATGATATATACATATACACTCACCCAAAGGATTATTAGGAACACCTGTTTAATTTCTCATTAATGCAATTATCTAATCAACCAATCACATGGCAGTTGCTTCAATGCATTTAGGGGTGTTGTCCTGGTCAAGACGATCTCCTGAACTCCAAACTGAATGTCAGAATGGGAAAGAAAGGTGATTTAAGCAATTTTGAGCTTGGCATGGTTGTTGGGGCCAGACGGGCCGGTCTGAGTATTTCACAATCTGCTCAGTTACTGGGATTTTCACGCACAACCATTTCTAGGGTTTACAAAGAATGGTGTGAAAAGGGAAAAACATCCAGTATGCGGCAGTCCTGTGGGCGAAAATGCCTTGTTGATGCTAGATGTCAGAGGAGAATGGGCCGACTGATTCAAGCTGACAGAAGAGCAACTTTGACTGAAATAACCACTTGTTCCAACCAAGGTATGCAGCAAAGCATTTGTGAAGCCACAACACGCACAACCTTGAGGCGGATGGGCTACAACAGCAGAAGACCCTACCGGGTACCACTCATCTCCACTACAAATAGGAAAAAGAGGCTACAATTTGCAATAGCTCACCAAAATGGACAGTTGAAGACTGGAAAAATGTTGCCTGGTCTGATAAGTCTCGATTTCTGTTGAGACATTCAGATGGTAGAGCCAGAATTTGGCGTAAACAGAATGATAACATGGATCCATCATGCCTTGTTACCACTGTGCAGGCTGGTGGTGGTGCTGTAATGGTGTGGGGGATGTTTTCTTGGCACACTTTAGCCCCCTTAGTGCCAATTGGGCATCGTTTAAATGCCACGGCCTACCTGAGCATTGTTTCTGACCATGTCCATCCCTTTATGGCCACCATGTACCCATCCTCTGATGGCTACTTCCAGCAAGATAATGCACCATGTCACAAAGCTCGAATCATTTCAAATTGGTTTCTTGAACATGACAATGAGTTCACTGTACTAAAATGGCCCACACAGTCACCAGATCTCAACCCAATAGAGCATCTTTGGGATGTGGTGGAACGGGAGCTTCATGCCTTGGATGTGCATCCCACAAATCTCCATCAACTGCAAGATGCTATCCTATCAATATGGGCCAACATTTCTAAAGAATGCTTTCAGCACCTCGTTGAATCAATGCCACGCAGAATTAAGGCAGTTCTGAAGGCGAAAGGGGGTCAAACACAGTATTAGTATGGTGTTCCTAATAATCCTTTAGGTGAGTGTATATATATAATTTTAAAAATCAAGCCAAATTACCATTTAAAATGAATTAGTGAAGTTTATTAAAAATCATGAAAAACTAAGAAATGGTGACCAGGACCTAAATATTGACGTTAACAAAAAAAATTCCATTGACTTATGTATCATCCACCAAAGTATATGTTAGCATTTAAGTTTGTATACAGCATATGTGCGCATATGTTTTTAATTTGTACATATTTACGTGTCAGTGAAAACACTGGGTTCAGGCTGATGTCACATAGAAATTAAAAAGAAACAATTACAAAAACAGAATGCATTATACAAACACTTTGCAGTACCCAAAAGCAATCAACCCAGCATACACACCTAACCACTGTTAATCCTCTAGACACTAGAAAGCACACACATGCACAAACACACATGCACACAGACACACACACTCAGCATCACTGTTTATCACTCCAACCCAGGCCACCAACACCCGTCAGTCTAATTCCGTTTGTCTGTTTAGATTCGTTTTGCTTTAATCTCTTCTTGTTTGTGCACATCTGCGAGAGCGACTGCATGAGAGAGGGGGAGGGGCCGTCGCTGGTGAAAACGAGTGACAACAAGGGGTAGAAAGGAAACAGGTATTAGAAGAGAGGGCACTGTTTGTGCAAGGTACCATTGTAATAATACTATGGTTTTGACTTGTTTATTTTGGACGTGTAAAATGGTAATACCATTTTTTGAAGTACCAATATAACTTGATATAATAATCATTCAGTACCATAATACTGAATGCTAAGTGTAAAGTGCTCTTAGTTTTTTTTAACCTAATGACAGCATAAATTAAAAACAGCTGATGAAACTGGTGATGAACCAAGTAACTAATATTTACAACCATCTTGTTTTGCGATAGACAGATGTGTAAAGGTGCAGAGACATTTACCGTTGCTCTAAATTTTGTTGCTCTAAATACTGGCAAATTCCAGTCATGCCAATAGGAATATGTGCGATTGGGAGTTTCGCGTGAGGGCAAAAAAGTTCCCCACACAGATTTCACTTCATGTTCAAGTTGGTCATGCGAATTTGCTGTTAAAACTGCTTGTTTTGAAAGTGACTTCTGTGTTCATTCCTCTCTACTATTCCCTACTATTCTAATACAATCGACACTGGACCTGTTTTTGCATGCAAAATTTGTTAAAATTTCGCTAATGTGACTGCACCTTAACTCTCTTTTAAAACTGCTATTTTCTTTTTTAAATATTTGAAGTATCCTTTAAGTATATAGAAACAATCACTGTAAAAAAAAAAAGTTGTTTCAACCTAAAACCGTAAGTGTTTGTGCTGCCTTAAAATTTAAAGTTTAGTCAACTCAAATATCCAAGTTGTCAGGGGTACAACACATTTCAAGTTGACTAAACTTAAAATTTTAAGGCAGCACGAACACTTACTTTTTTAAGTTTACAGTATGATCAGTAATTAAAAACTCAGAGAGATTAAAAGTACTATGCTTTTACTATGCAATGCACGAGTCAAACTCCACTCCTGGAGGGCCGTGGTCCAACCAGTTCCAAAATACCTGCCTGGAAGTTTCTAATAATAATAATAATAATAATTTGGAACATTTATATAGCGCTTTTGGGTACTCAAAGCGCTTTGCATGGAAGGGGGAATCTCCTCAACCACCACCAATGTGCAGCATCCACCTGGATGATGCGACAGCAGCCATATTGCGCCAGAACGCCCACCACACACCAGCTTACTGGTGGAGAGGAGACAGTGATAAAGCCAATCAGTATATGGGGATGATTAGGAGGCCATGATGGACAGAGGCCAAGGGGTAAATTTGGCCAGGATGCCAAAGTAATCCTAGTAAGCATTCTAGTAATCCTGAAGACCTTTATTAGCTGGTTCAGGTGTGTTTCATAGGGTTGGGATGCATTTGTTCGAACCCACGTCTGAAACTGAAAAACAGATGGAGAACAGTAGGAACGGATGGGGCAGGAGATCAGAGGAGAGTCCATTCTGCACCACTTCAGCATGCCGAATTCTCTCCTCCTCCAAAAGGGTGAGAAAGACAGATCTTACTAGGAAGAGGTCTCTTGAGGCAGGCGCTGAGAGTCGCAGCCAGGCCTTCGGGCTCTGGAAGTCTCTCCAGTCAGTCACACAACTCATTGCACAGAGGCTTCACCACCAACACAACATTACAGGCCTCTTACACAGCATTACAGCACATCGTATTATCCCGCTGAACTCTCTTCATTAGCCCAATTGGATCCTGGGATTTCCATTTGTAAATGGGGAGCTTTTTAGATTAGCCGGTGTCTGCCCATTATGAAACATTTTCTCAATGTTCCCCCAATGCTGCGATTAGCTCCTGTCTGTCAGGGTGGAAATGTAAACTTTTCAGAACGTGATTCATCCGTTTAAGCCCTTCACAAATATTTTCCACAAGAAATGATGAAAAAGTGTCAACCAAGCAATCCCTGATTAAATGTTTTTTGCAATATGAATTGTAAACCAATGAAACTACAGTATGCAGTAACCTTCTAAGTTAATCCATTGATTGACCATCAACATGACTGTAATGAACAAGCTGGACTTGGTATTGTATTAAAACATGCTGTTTGGATCCAAACACGATTTAATATTCGGATAATTTAAAAGAATAGTTCACCCAAAAATAAAAATTCTACCGAAACGAATCACTCAATTTTTAAATGTTATTTTACATCTCATATTCAAACTACCACTTGTTATTCAGAGAAATTGCAGTCCGTCCATTACAAAAAGTTATTGTATGTCTTAAGACTTACAGCCTTCATGTTGTATGTACTACCTTTAGACCAGCATATCTCCACCAGGCATGATCGTTGTCATATTGAACTGCAACAGCCTGAGATTATCTACCCTGAATACATTAAAGAGAAAGTTCCAAAACCATTTGTGCGGTTATTGGGAAGTAGAGAAAGCATGTGGAGTATGTCAGAAATAGAATGAGGCATTCAGTCTCGTCGCATCATCGACCAGTAAATTAGAGAAAACATACTTGATATTGCAGCTATGAATATTGTTTCTCTTTCTCAGTGGATGGTGGCTGTTCCTCTTCCTCAGGCATGCATTCACAGCCACAGATGCAAGCACATTCAGGCAGCAAATTATGAAAATGTGGCTCTGCGTCCTCAATGGCGTCGCACTCCTTTAATGTGGCACAAAATTAGAACCGGAGGGAGAAGGAAGACAGGTCCGTTTAATTGGAAACACTGCTCTGGGCACACACACGCAAACACACATCCACTCACTTAGAGCAACTCATCACATGAAAGGTAAGATATCATCTTACCCTTTCTGAGGGTTTTTTTGTACAATGAGACATCTTTTTTTCAGAGCCTGCAGGCATTCATAAAGGTGTTTAATTTGTGAGTTTACCTCACAATTATTTAAATAGATCTATACAAGTATCAGAAAATGAGGCTATTCCTATGTTAAGCTGCAAAGCTAAGGATCTTTTATGAAACGGCTGTTGGTCATAGTATCTTTAGTATCTTTTGATATTCCAAAAGGATCACAGTGGTCTTATCACAGTGTGGCCTGTTGCTCAGTTGTACAAATGATTGAATGCAGACAGATATTATATAAGCTGGTCTTAAATAGTATGCATGAGTGATATAAGTTACAGCTACGGTCCAGACTGCCCGCTAAAGTAACCCAAATCCGAATTTTATGTTTTTTACATAACAATGAGAACAGCACAAACCACATGGAATCTGATCTTTTCGATTCTGATTTGGGCCACTTACATACGTGTCAATATCAGATACAGGTCTGAAGTTTTGCAATGAGACCTCAGTCTGAACTATCATATCACAATTCATCATTCATCATAAGTCTGCGCTGATGGGAGTCACTCCAAAGATTTTACATACTGGTAGTTCGGTCACTCAGTGAATATGGAAGACGGCAGTGAAGTTAGTCAGTGGAGGGACGGTGAGCTGTTATACTCATAAGTATATATCACTCATAAGTTACACAGCTCTCTATACAAGCAAAACCTGGAAAAACTGCACAAGAAAAAAATTGTCTGCTTCCTCCCTCCTTCCTTATTGCCTGCACAACAAATTCACTGGCTTCAGCGGCACATCACCTTTTCAGCACATCACGTGTGCCTTCAGTTTGGGAACGTGACCTGTTCACACTCGAATCTAATATTTCCCATTTAGAAAATAATCTGTACAGGAAAAAAAAGAAGAAGAAAGAAATCATTTTGCAGCTCGTCCTGTTACTAAGATGTTCAAATAAGGTTTTCTTTTGTATTATTTTATACAGAGCTGTTCGACTGTGTTTCTTGAGGGCTACTGTCCTGTAGACTTTAGCTCATACTCCAATCAAACACACCTGATCAATCTTTTTGGATTACTAGAAAATTACAAGCAGGTAAGATTGATCAGGGTTGGAAGTAAACTCTGCTGAACAATGGCCCTTCAGGTGTTGAAGAACTCTGGTCGATTATTTGTTCCCAGGGAGAAAGAACTACCTATAGAACCATTAAACAACTTCTGTCCTGGAACCTAAAAATCGAAGTTATGGGCCTTTCCTAAACTACACAGCTGGTGGGAGCAACTTACGGTGGAGAGTGAATTGATAAATGAGTCTACATGAGTTAAGTCTACATGTTCAGAATAAGATAAAGTGTTCAGGTATCCACAGGCTTTCAAACACACTCACACATTGCCTACACTGAAATCATCAAACGGACCAACCTACTGTCTAGAAGCACTCTAGCCGGTCGATACAATTCATCTATTCATTCAATGGCTCCTCCATGGCCTCATTTCTATCAGGGCTTTCCAAAGACACCGGGAACAACACAGACATGAGCTGCTCAGTGTCACCCCCAGTACAGCAGCCCATAGTTTTCATATCTTCCCCCTCAACCAGCTTCCAACAGCCCAACCCAGACAGTCAACCACAGCAATGTGGGTCCAAGGCCAGGGATTAAACACAGGTTCAAGAATCAATCCAGAGAAATGGAGACAATCTCTGCCTCTGCCAAATCCCTCTCATATCTCGTTCCATTGTTCAGAGGTTTAATGAAGAAAGATATGAGGATATGGAGAAGGCAGACTTTAGGAAGAGGGATGATATTGAGGCAGATGACAGGTCTTTGGGGATTGTTTGTAGGATCAAAAACAGAAGGGTTATATTTGAGGGCAGTGAGAAGATAAGGGCCAGGGAGCATCTCTAACAGTGGGTTTTCTTCTGACAGAAAGAGATTCAGTACAGTTTCTGAGATCTTTGGTTGAGTTACCTTAGGAGAAGGATGTCCAGTCCTGCACCTAAACGGCCACCTTCCTCCAACCCCACATCTAAACTGACAAATCAATGTCTTCAGGATTTTTATAAACTCCCAGGCAGATGTTTTAGAGCAGGTTGGAGCTAAACCCTGTAGGAAGGTGGCTCTACTGGAGCAGGACTGGACTGGACAATCCTGCTACCCCAGGTACCTTCATACACAAATTCATACACAGTCATTGACTGACTGGGCAGGAAGACAGTGGCCTTCGGTTACAGACACAAGAAAAGCATGTTTAAACAGAGAGCAGTCTGCCACACTGGACAAGTTTCATTTCCTCCAGTCTGAAATGTGACGCATGCATTATAGCCAATTCCACATATTGTGTCTCTATCCTCCTCCACTGTTCTCCATCCCTTCCTTTCACTCCCTCAGCAGGAGGAAGTAGAGGAGATTGGCCCCGCAGCTAAAGCCCCCTTTTCAGGCCCGCTGCTGGCGAGGTCTATCGGCAAAGCACAGGGAGCGGAGGTGTCGCTTCTGCTATGGCATTTCGGACAGTGTTTACTTCTCTCTGGGTGCGGAGGAGAAAGGAGAAACAGACGGGGTATTATCAGAGAGGGATGAGAGCAGCGAAGGCATTTTTGTCTTTTTATTCCCCTCCTAAGCCTCGGGCTTTGCTCCCAATCCGATTGGTCGATACAGCCAGGGATGTAAATGAAATGCAAAGAGGAATAAGGCTGGCTTCCCATGTTATGTGTGTGTGTGTGTGTAACTGCAATGCTCTCTTTGGCTTCTTCTCAGAGTTTACCATTCGTGGGCCTCTCTTACCTTCCCTCTTTTGTATCCAAGTCCCTGTGCTACAATTTCATTTCTGTCTTGTCAGTGTCCATTCGCCTCTTTCTAGCTCTTCCTCTCTAACTTTGTCCTATCGTGCCATATACACCATCCTATGTACTTATTACTTCTCGCTTGCTTGTCTTTGCTCCCTCTCCCTGGCTGGGTTCTCAGCTCTTATCTGCTCAGGCACCCCACATTCCAGTGTTGCTGTGGCTCCCTGCCTGCATCCACGGTCACGGCGATTCCATGGGTTCACACAATCCCTCAGATGAGAGAGAGGCAAAAAAACAGGGACGGGGAGGGACTGAGAGAAAGCAGCTCAGTGGAAGAAGAGATGAATGTACATGATATATATATATTGTGATAAGGTGTAGCTGACATCCTGAACTCAGGATGAAACCATTCTTCAAGAATACAAAACCAGCTGATTGTCGCTGCCCTCCCCTTAATAACGTATATCATTGTTTCTGTAAGGGTTTCGTCTTTTACACTGGTCATAAAGTGCAACACAGAATCAAATTTGTTTATCTTACAAAGTAAACAAAAACGCATTCAGAATGAAGAGTTTAATAATCGTTTAGAATCAGATAATAGTTGGCGGACTCCCTTGGGGACTGTTGAAGACCTCTGCATTAAAGAGAATTAGAACTGTTTTGGAAAATGATGGGGTAGACAGAGCAGAAAAAAAGAGACAGGGGAAAGGATGCTGCATTTTAAAATCTGTCCCAGATTAATGGGTCATTCTTAATCTCTTATGGTTGTGCCCAAAATTACCCCCCCCCCCCCTCCCCTCCCCTCCCCTCAATCTCAATCTCAGACCTTTGTGATCCTAAAGTGAGAGAGAGACATGCCTGACAGCAGGGGGCAAATAAATAATTATTCAAAAAGAGAAGAGAGGGAGAGATTGATAGAGGTGGGATGATAGGTTCAGCACACCTTTGATCATCAACTCAATGGATATTAACATATTGAAAGTGTGAAATTTTATTACAAAAGAGACACACACACACACACAAATTTAGCAAATTCTATTAGAGTTCCACTTCAGATTCAGTTCAGACGTTTGAGTCCCTTACATTCACTGTGGAAATTCTCCTCATCTAGGACAGAAATTGGCTAAGGTTAACAATAACAATGAAATAACAGCAGCCATATTCTATGAAAAACAATTGGTCTTGGGTGTTTGACTTTAGCATGTTGAGGAAACCCTGATTTTAATCCCTGACTTTTGTAAAACTGACCGATAAATCATATTGTTAATGAAATTAAACTAAATGAATGTTACAATGATGCGGTTATGGATAAGTAGCTCATACCCTACAATATAAAAGCTCTCAGTATAAAATTCTGACATATTTGCTAAATTTTACTGTGAGATGAATCTCAGTGTTTGTAAACACTCTCAAGTTGTTTCAGACAATTTCTGTTCCTTCCTGTGTCAACCCTTCCGTCTGTCTCTGAGTTTGTCCCGCTCTTTCCTGAGGTGTGTGATGATGGAGCGGATGGCTTTGCTCTGGGGATCGGTGGGTTCTCTCTGAAGGTAACGGCTGAAGTGGCGGATGCTGCGACTTAGGAGGGAATCCAGACCATAACCTCTGCCCCCTGATTGGAGAAGACGTTCTGCGGCAAGAGCCAGGTTCTTATCCCAATTCGCTGGGTAGTCTACCTGGGCATCCACTATTTGACAATACAGCTGTTAATAAAAAATACCACAAAGATTGCAATTAATTTAACTTAAATTATAGACAACAGTATCTTTTATACAAATATATCTTTTTATAAGATTTAAAAGGTTATTTGCATAAGACTTCAAATATTTTTAAAACACAACATTGAGTCAACAGTTAACATTAACTATAGAAAACATTTAGTCACCAACTGCCATGATTTAAAAAACTGCATTTAGTCTACAAATAATCTCGTGACACATCATGGTGAAAAAAAATTGTTCACAATAGCAACGTTTCCATTACCCTTCAAATTGCGCAAAAAAGTTTTTACGCTCGCATGAGGTGGTTTTTCAGGCAATTCGAAAAAGAAAAATTTCAAGAAACTGCAATGGAAACAGTTTTTGCGCATTTACAGGTCACCTGACGTAGATGACGCGGTATGTTTGGACAGAATACGAGACAGAGTTCTTTATTAAATTCATAAAAGACAAAAGAATTCTAAACCTCAAAGAAATGCCACAATCAAGACCTCGAAGCAGATATGAGGGAGAAACAGCCTGAAACACCAGCCAATCCAAGTATAAGAGTCTTTCCTTACCATTAATGCTTGGATAACACACATATGTCTCCTTCGATTAATAATAATGGCCAGTGCAGTGACTAGGATATACGTAAACCTACCAACACCCGTCGGCGTGATTTTTGGAATGACTTATCGGAATAAAATCTTAGATCGTAGAGGAAAAAAACAACGTTTAGTCGCATAACATCGGTTAATGGAAACGCCGTCATTTTGCAATAATTTTTTTTCCGACATTTATAAAAAAAAAATCGCAAATCTGTAATGGAAACGCGTCTTTAACATGCATTTAGAAAAGGATAAGGGTAATAAGGATTTCATTTCATGCCGACTTTAAGAAGAAAAAGTTGAATATACTGAAACATTAATATAGTGCTGTTTTGCGAGCACTGTAATTCCAAAAATGTATGTAATTTCCTACTCACATAGTAAGATATCTCATAGAGACGGGCCTGCTGTTCTCTTTCCATGTTCTCAGCCAGGTCAAATAGGAAGAAGGCTGTCTTCATCCTAAAAAGTAAAAGCACCCAAGTAAAAACAGGTAGCTATATATGAAGGTCTTGTGTCACTAAAACACAAGACCGAACAATGAAGCTGACAGTGATGAGGGCAGTATTACCTGGCCTGCCACATCTCCTCATTGGCAACTCTCTCCCAGGAGCCAGGGTGGAAGCTGAAAGGGGGGAATAAAACAAAATCGATGTTCTGTCATTTAATTAGCTATTTAGGGTGTTCACACTTGGCATGTTTGGTTCGATTAAAACTAACTCTGGTGTGATTGCTCTGTTAGTGCGGTTCATTTGAATAAGTGTGAACGCTGCCATCCGAACCCTGGTGCACCAAACAAGAGGACCGAGTCGAGATCGCTGAAAAGATGGGACTCGGTCTGCTTCCAAACCAACTCTGATGCTTGTGACGTGCAACACAGAAGCACTGCGATATTACACTAGTGAACTGACTCGAGGCCCACAGAGAAGGAAATTAATAGTTGAAATAAAGCCGTTATTTTTGCACACAAAAAGTATTCTCGTCGTTTGATAAACTTAAGTTTGAGCCACTGTAGTCACTTGGACTATTTTAACGATGTCTTTAATAACTTTTCGGGGCTGGCAAGTTTCAATCCCTTAGAAGCCTATGGAGGAGTGATCCAGCTCTCAGATTTCATCAAAAATATCTTAATTCGTGTTCCGAAGATGAACGAAGGTCTTACGGGGTTGGAACAACATGAGGGTGAGTAAATACTGACAGAATTTTCATTTTTGGGTGAACTATCCCTTTAAGCGGGCCAGAACTAAATATTGTTGTTGTTTTTTTGGTCTGAACCAAGCAAACAGAACTACAAGTGTGAACACACCCTTAGTTAATCTTCTGGATATTAGTCAAAGCTTCCTCTATGTGATACTTTCATAAAATAACAAGTTGAAGAAGTGTAAAGAAAGAAATAATTTTGTAAGCATTATTACTTTCTATGATGGCATCAAAGCAGTCTTGTCGAGTACAGACTTGAAATACAAGTTTAAAACCAGCCAATAATCCAGCGAATCATATTCTGCATATCTTCAAACCATACAACAGCTGATCTTCAACCTCGGCTGTCTTTGGAAGCTCTCTCTCTCTCTGCCTCTCTGGCGAACGACCCATATATTTCTGCATTTCTTCCTTTCCACTACATCGCTCATAAACGTGCGGCCTCTCCTTCAAAGGAATATTTTAGCGTGTGACTTCCCCGCTAATATTTGGCTGGCAGGCAGGGATGGACACGCTTGTAGTGGGTGAGAGGAGAGTAATGTCACACCATTCAACCCCGATTAACTTGCTGAATACCAGCCGGCTGCAGAGAGCCTCAGTGCTGGAGACTAGAACTAATTTCACTTTATACACAGATATTGACACGCCGCAGTTTAGAAAGTCATTAGGGTGGGGTCAGCGGACTAATAACGACTTTGAAGCTGGAAACGAAGGCTGTCTGCACAGCATGGAGTCAGAGCAGTGTTTAAGTACACTTTAATATTGGTGAGGACTGAAAATACTTCAATGGAGATGCATGAGGGGTAAGAATAATGCTGGGGCACACCTGGTATTGATGCTCAGACTAGTGATGAATCTGACGGTAAATTGACTAGTATCATTTCAAACATTTATTTACATATGCATTTAATCATTGGGCACATGCTTCATTTTATCGGCATGTGTGTACCCTTGGAATCGAACCCATAACCTAAGCAATTCTAGCCACAGGCTATACCAGTTCTCTACAGTATACTGCCCTAAAAAGGCAACAAGCTGAGCTGACATTGGAGTTAAGAAAAATTGATTCAAAGTTTTGGAGCTGAATTTTGATCAACCTGCATAGTAGTTATTCTCTCCAACGTTTTTATCTCATATTATATGGGTAAAAACAACTGGAACATGGACTTTATAAGTATCAAAAAGTACTAATAGCCATGTTTTTTGGACATGCACCATGGAAGTACCAACCTTATGTATCATGTGAATTCTATGGTACGTGAGAAAAGTAATTATTTAGTATCATGGTATATATTATCAAGCCAGGCTGGAAACACGTGACTGCCTACATTTCTGCTAAACCTAGAATAAGACGCTCAAAGTAAATTTCGCTGCACTTTTACGGTGACTCGTTCGCAAGAGGTGCAATAAGCCATATCATTTTTTTCTCCGTTGCAGATGACGTTTTTTTTAAACACCCTAGTGTTATGAGAAAAAAAATGTCTGTGGGTACATTTTGGCTAGATGACATTGCGACGCTTGTAGCATGTTTTACGACACTTTCAATGTGAAATGTCCAGTGACTGGCACTAAACAGCTTGTTCAATTTTCTCTGACTGTTATATTACGTTGTTTGTTTTACAGTACGTATCATGGCAGTTCGGAAATGAAATGCCCGGTGAGTGGTGTTAAACGGTTAATGCTGTATCATGTGAGCTATTGAGCAAGTTTACTCATCAGAAAAGCCATATGGAGCTGGTTATGTGATGCAAATGTCAAAATGTATTAGTTTACAAATCATGCGGTAAAAGTGTTTTGATGTCATGACATAGTATTGTGCAAGGAACTGTACAAATTTAACTCTTAATTTATCAATATTCTGCTCCTTTAATCATAATTAGTTTGAAACTGAATCAAACTTCTTGTCATTTTACTGCATCTAGAGTTCATTTCAGCTGGAAACATTTCAATCTACATATTAACAGAACATATTATTATGACCTACAAGGTCATAAAGTCATTCCCTAGTTAACCACAAACAAAAATGACGTGCTACCTGTCATGTGGCTGGCTCCAGTTGTAAAGGTCAAGTGTTTTTTGGGCCCATTTTTCAGGGTCAAAAGGGGTCTTGACAGGTACCAACTGCTCACAGACGCCCCAGGGCCAACGAGAGAAACTCCTCTCCCAGCTGGGGTCACCCTCAGTTAGACCGATACATACAAACACAGGCCTTCTGTAGACAAAACCAGAGCAAAAACTGACCATCAGTCAAAACAACATGGGATCGCTCTGAGTGTAGAGTTTTTAATGAGTGGGTGAAACTTCGTAATAATGGTTATAACAACACATGTTATTACATTATATAATGCTTTACTGATCTATGTACATTCAAATAATGACCTTCTGATCTACAGTTAATGTACATTCAAATTGCAAAATAGGTTGCGATATATATTCATTATTAAAGGTACATAAACCAAAGATCTCTTTATGTGGTATATAATGAACAGTAACATTGCTGCTTGTTGTTATAATGTTAACATTTAACATATTATTAAAAATTGCTGCTATAGAGTGTTTGGTAATACTGTATTTTATAGTGTCCTTGTTACACATTATATGTAGTTATTATAGAAATAACGATAATTTATGCATAATTACATGCAACTAACCCTAAAGCAAAACCTAATCCTAACCCTATAGTAAGTAGACATAGTTAATTAATATTACTCAGTACTTAAATGTATAATTACACTTTAACACGGACACCGTAAAATAAAGTGTAACCGAGTGTTTGGCTGCTGTTTGTTACTGAGCAACATGTTTAATTGCACTCAAAGAAAACTTAAATAAATTGGTAAAATAAAAAGTATAAATCTATACTTTCATTCTCTGCATAATCCAGCCAAGGTGGAAAAAAAACAACAACATTAAAATAGATGAAAAAGATACTATAGAAACAGGTACTATTTCATATGCAAACTGAAGTATTTAGAAAGTAGACTGGGAAACTGAGTAAAAGCTTCTAAGCATGTCTGTTTTGTTAGAGCCATTACAGATCTTGAATCATGGGATACACCTGGCAGGAACATAAAACTGTCTCTCTTAACAAAGAGTATTTATTCCTTATCCTCTGTTTTGCTTCCCAGGGAAATGATGTTAGTGTTTGTTGCCCCCCTCTCAGAGGCCGGGAGCTTTACCAAGGAAATACTGCCGTCTGGTGGAGGGAGGCAGAACAGATTGTGCATTTGCTTTGCTCTTCCAGTGTTGTAGAAGGGCTAATAGAAGATGTGTAATTGATTTGCTAAACCAAAATGCTCTAGTGCATTCAGCAAATAGTAAAAATATACAAAAATTACAATTTAAATGAGAAAAACAGAGGATATACATTGAGGGCCTTTGAATGTGAATATAGACCAATGTGTGTTAATCTTACTGCATATTGTGCTTGAGAAACTGCTCAATGCTGAAAGTTTTCTTTTCTGTGGTGTTGACCGGATCCCACCATCGGCCAGGAAACGTGACTCCAGGCAAGTGCTTCTGGAGTTTTGCCACATACCAGCTATACGTCATCATCTGTATAATATAATGACAGTTTTTACAAGATTACAATTGAAAAACAGTGATCGAGCAGTATATATATGGCTGTAATAAATGAGACATGCTGGATTATGGACCTCCTGGTCAACAAGGCTGAGGTCGGGCCGGAGACCCTGGCAGTAGTGGAGGTAGCGAAGCGTGTTTCCAGGGAGATCACCACGAGTCAGAACCAACGAGCCCTCCGGAAATGACATCACAACCTCACGAGCAAACCTGTCCACGACGTCATTACCGCTCTGATCACACTCTCTGTCCACACACAGACAGAAAAAAAACACTTTGAAAATACCTAGTATAAAATGTTGCTTGAGTGGCAGTCAGGGGTTCAATTGCGTGACAACAGCATTTTGTATAATGTATAATTATCTATATACAGCAGAGTTTTTTTTAACTCTTTGATGCCAAGGACCCTGAATCAATTATCATTACCTAAAAAATAAAATGATTATTTAAAAAATAAAATTAATAACAAATAAAATTTTAAAAAGTAAAATTATAATTAAAAACATTTTTGTTATTTGAAAAGATTTAATTAAACAAATATTTGCAAGAAAAACATTGCAAAAATGTAAAACTAAAATAAATGGAAATAAATTAAAATAAATTATTATAAACAAGTAGTGATATTTTAAAAATAAAAATGACAAAAACACAATAAAATTACAAATTACTACAAATTAAACAAAAGAAAAGAAAGGAATATACATATAAAATAATATTTTTATAAATTCAAATATGAATAAAAACTATACTAGAATATAAATTATATTGCCCCAAATATGATCCTCTTAAGAGAGGCTCTTCCTACAATATAAAGCTAAATATTTTCATGTATAAAAACATATTTATACTGTGTGAGAAAAAAATATATGTATTCATATTATATAAATATGAATTGCTTTACATAACACATTTTAGTGAAATATTGCAAAGACAACAAAATTACATATTGCTTTATAAATTTAACAATTGACTTTTTGTTAAAATTGTAAAAATATTTTTATGAAATATATTTTATTAATATCTCAGGTGAACATTTTTACCTTTAAATACCATCTAGCAACCCCCTTTTGTTTATTTATTTATTTATACATTGTTGCATATGAATAAATATAATTAAATACTGTTCTTTTAAGAACTAATTTAGGAGGAAAACATACCTGGACTTCTTATTTGTTTATTCTTCATAGAAAATGTATGTATATGGTATTTGTTTGTTCTTCATAGAAAATGTTTGTATATGGTAAACAAAAAGGTTTACACATAAGTAATTGTTGCTCTTTTATGTGTGATTGTGGAGTTGTGTCAAAGTGCACGAGAGTCACCAGCAGATTTTAGCAATTATTGAACCTCCGAAAGACAATTTTGGCTAATAATGCCTGTTTGTTAAAGTCTTTAGTAAAAAAAAGTTTGTAGTAGAACCTTTAGGAAATTTGCGGGCTGAAAGTGATACAAATGTTTGTGAGCTTACATGAACATTTATTCACAAATACTTCACAAATACTTCACAAAAGTGTAAGTATCCATGACATTCTCTTTCTTCCAGCTGTTCTGAAGTCAGCTCCTGTGTTTCTCTGTGAGCAGTGATGAGGTGGAACATCTCTCGGCTGTAATCAGTCTTGGACAGGTGTGATGAGCGCTGACAAGAGCGTCAGTCTCACCATTGATCAAAGCGCCAGTTTGTGTCAGCGATGTACCAAACCTCACCGCTCTAATCTACATGACTGCCGTGGCTAGGATGTTTAATCAAGCACAGAACTCAGCTGCTTTAATCTGCATGACTAGCGTGGCCAGGACGGCTAATCAAGCATAGAGTCAAAGCTGCAGAAGAGTGCAAGAGAGCTTTTGCTTTGATGTGTGTTGAAGCATGGAGGAAATGAGGAATTCAGAGAGTGATTGCCATGGTCTGGATGATCGACCACAAATATACAAAAAACTCAAACGTTCAAAAGTTCGATGAGTCTGTGATGTTGCAAAATAATGCAGTACTGCACATTGATAGGCCCACTGCAAAATAGTATTTAGACAGCAAATTATACATGATATCTACATTTGTTTGGATTTTCTAGATCTACGATTACAAAAATTGATATTTATGCTTTTTTTATTTTCTGCACTGATTATGGGGAGAATCATGGTTGAATTCAATGGACGTAAATATTATAAGTAAAGGCTAATGGCAGGTGGTCATTATCACAAAATCTTTTTAAAAAGAGACAATATGAGAAATGATACAAAATATTTGACCTGATATTTTAGCCTTTTGATGATATTCAATATCATAACTGTCTCTCAAGCTCGCAAAGGCAGCATTTATTTGACCATAAATACAGTAAAAAGTGTAATATTTTAAAATATTATCACAATTTTAAAAAACTTTTGTATTTTAATATATTTTAAAATGTAATTTATTTCTGTGATCAAAGCAGAATGTTCAGCATCATTACTCCAGTCTTCAGTCACATGATCCTTCAGAAATCATTCTAATATGCTGATTTTTATTCGCATATTTCATTCTAATATGCGCAAGAAATATATTATTATTATCAATGTTCAAAACAGTTGTGCTGCTTAATATTATTGTGGAAACCCTGATACATTTTGTTCGGGATTTGTTGATGGATTGAAAGTTCAAAAGAACAGTTTTTATTTCAAATAGAAATCTATCATAAGATTATAGATGCCTAGCCATATTTACCTAGACATACACAAAACATGTAAAAGGCCACATGGGGACTTTCTCATAACACATTTAAATGAGGACAAAAGCGAACTATCAGAAACCATCTCGTCTTAACAATTTCACACATGAAATCTCTTACTGTTGTGCTGTTCAACAAATCAATATTCTCTAGCCAGCAAGTGTGAATTTGCCTTAATAGAAATGTCTCTTGTCTTTCCAATAAATAAAAAAGATCTCCATTTCAAAAGTATTTGAGGTATTTGAAGACATTTGCGGCCTTAAATTTTGAAAAGTAAATAAAAGACTTCTGAATAGATTTATAGCGTGCACTGGCACCCGGTGTAAGAGACTGTGTGTGAACGGTTCACCTGTGGTTTAAGCTGATCATGTGTGAGATGAGGCCTGCAGTGAGTATCCAGGCTCCTGTGTTCCACACCGTCCCCCGACTCAGACGCCCGTTCAGCCAACACACAGTCCAGCTCAGACCCAGACCAGCCAGAACACACACCCCAGCATCAGCCTGCAGCCAGAAGCGCTCCACCTTCATATACACATGCAGTATATACATTAAAGTGAAATATCTTACATTATAGAAGACATAATTGTGTCTTAAACTTTAACGCACCACTCCCAGTAGAAGAGGCTTCTCAATGTTCAGGTTTGCTCTCCAGGCGAAGAACACAGAGTAGATGCTCACCATGATGACAATCAACCAGACAAATACACAGCGCAGTCTGGGGCCACATACAGTAAAAAAAAAAATGTAAGATGATATTGACTTGTATGAAACTACATTTGATATACAATATGACAGCAAAACTATTGGTATGTATATTAGTCAGTTGCCTGTGAGTTTTAAAGGTATAATTCACCCAAAAATGATGTCATTATTTACTCGTCCTGAAGTTGTTTCTTCTGCTGAACACAAAAGAAGATATTTTAAAGAATATGGGTAACCAAACAGTTGATGGACCCCATTGACTTCCATAGTAGGAAAAAAATGACATTGGAAGTCAATGGGGTCCATCAAATGTTTGGTTACTGACATTCTTCAAAATATCTGCTTTTGTGTTCAACAGAAGAAATAAATTCACACCGGTTTGGATCAATATGAGGGTAAATGATGATTTTAAGTTACCCTTTAAGTAATATCAGATGAACATAATTGCTTTTTTCCTGAATATCAGAATGAATGTGATATTGGTATTGCTTTCATTCAGTTCTATAAAGAAGAAGATAATACCTAGTAATGAACATTTATGGTTAGCTAATTTGTTGCTTTTAGCCATGCCGACATTTTTAAAGGGATAATTCACCCAAAAATTAAAAAAAATTGTCATTAATTACTGACCCGCATGTCGTTTCAAAACCACAAGACTTTTGCTCATTTTCAAAACATAAATGAAGAGGTTTTAAATGAAATCTGAGAGATTTCTGTCCCTCTATTGACAGCTACGATACTACCACTTTGTCACTACCATATCTGGTGTATGAGTTGATGAATAATATGTGAATAAAAGCCTAAATTCAATCTGTTCATCATATAAAGTTATCGAGTCTCTTCAGAAAATTTGGACTAAACTGCTAAGTACATATGGATTAGTTTTACAATCTTTTTATGTAGCTGCCAATGGAAGGATAGAAATTTCTCAGATTTCCTCAAAAAGATCTTCATTTCTGTTCTGACAGATGAACGAAAGTCGTAAGGGTTTGGAACAACATGAGGTGAGTAATAAATTACTATCCCTTTAATGAAAGTAGTCAAAATAGTCAAACTAAATTAATTTCAGAATAATAATTTATTTGTATGTAACAATATAATTGTACAAAATTATAATTGTATTTTACAGCCATAATTACCTTTACAAACACTAAAACCTTCAACACCACTTCTCCAATCCGATTACTGGATCAGAATTAGCCATTGTACAATATACAGTATTGTACTTTCAAAATTGTGGGGTCAGTACGTTTTTGTTTTTTTTAAGGAATTAATACTTTTATTCAGCAAGGATGCATTACATTGATCAAAAAGAACAGTGAAGACATTTATAATGGTATGCACTTCAAAAAAATACGGTTCTTTTGAACTTTCTATTCCTGCTATTATCTATAATCTAAATAAAGGCAAAAATAAATATTTTTTAAAAAATTATTAAAATATAATACAATTATTTTAAATTGTAGTAATACTTCACAACATTACTATTTGTACTGTATTATTGGTCAAATAAATGCAACTTTCATGAGGATAAGACATTTGTTTCAAAAACATTTAAAAATTTAACCAACCACAAACTTCTTGTTAAACATCTGTGCCACAAGCAGCACCACATGCAGTTGTAAAAAAGACAAATTCAAACTATAGTTCTGCTATTGGTTGAGCCAGAAGCGAAAATGTTGGGCCACTCAAAAAACCAAAGTGACGTTTTGAAAGCTGCGCACTGCCATAGTGTTTACAGCAGTCTCTCCACATGAACTAAACTTCAGAAACAGATTGTGTGGTTTTTCTTCACTTCAATGGCATTAAGCATTAAACTGATGGTCAGATCTCATTCAGTTATGTCTTACCTGCTTCGGGAAGACAGCAAAATGCCTAGAACTGTCAGCGCTAGTACTGGGGAAGACAGATCATTCACACAGTGATTCCATTGAGCCCTGAGACACAAGAGACACACTTATCAATACACCCACTATGTCTTTATGATGGACAGAGACTCAAACTCATAGTGCTGTGAGTGAGAGTGTCTGAAAGTGTTTTTCAACATTAAGTGCAGTTTTGTGACAGCCTTCCCTTCTATCTGTATCCCAAACCCAGTCAATGGCCAATTTCCCTGCTGAAAGAGATAGTGCCCTGCCTGTGCCTTAATACCCATCTCTCTCTGACAGCTTATTTAGGTGTCGTGTGAAAGCGTGCGTGTGTGTGTGTGTTGGAGAGAGAGTGTTTGAGCTCCTTATGGCAGGTTTATGCTGTGACATGCTTGTTGTGTTTCCCTCTCTCGTTCTCACCTGTCCATCATGCTATGTGGCAGCTGCGGGGGGTGATGGGAAACGGCTGATTGGTACTAGCGGGACATAAGCTAAGCTGTCTCTCTGGGGACACCCGAACGTTTGATGAGGGTGGGCTGAGGAGACGACCCGAGCCTCGCATGATGTCTTACACTAGCGTCATCAGAAGCGCTGTGAACATCACTGATCATTTCAAAGCCAGTGCAACACAACAGATTTGTTATTCCTGGCAGGGTCAGCTTTGCTGTTTTAGAGGGAAGGCGGATCTACAAGAACTAACTATGGAAGGGGTATTAACAAAGTCATTAGTTTTTATTAAAGCTAACACTTAATATAACACAGAACAAATTTTTTCTTGGTTGATCATAAAAACGATGAGGTAAATATATCTATAAATTGTATAAATTAAGATTTAAGATATTACATTTGAAAAACTCATTTTAAATGCACAATTAATCAACAGTCATGATGAACTAATTTGATTCCAACATTACATTCCAACATTACTGATGTATAAAATAATTACAGATAGTTTAGTTCCATAAATTGTGTAGTTAAATAAAGAATAGGGGGTTGAAGTTTATTTTACAGTACATGCGCATAATTAACTTTATTGTGTACTTGCTCAAAAAAAAAAGTTAAATATGGTAACCACATGGGTTGAAGTTAGGCTTAGGGGCTTAGGGGTAGTTAATACACAGTTATTGTAATTACTATAATAAATACATAGAATCTTGGGGAACAAGACTGTAAAATAAAGTGCTACAGAATATGGTGAGCTGTTGCCTTGCACAAAATGAGTATTTTAATATAAAATTATAATAATATTTTAGTATTAAATTACAATTAATAATTGCAGTCACAATATCAAGGGATATAATCAACAGTTATGATTTTTGTCACAAACCTGCAACATTTACATGATAACAATGTACTAAAAACGTTTTTCCTTTGCATTTTTCGCGTACAGATGGCAACGTTGTCAAAATGATCCCCGTTCACACGGATCTGCGAAAACGATTAAAACACTGTATTATTCATTCCAGGCCAGTAGTTAGCGATGTTATGTTGCAAGAAGCACTAAGCGCCTATAGACTGAACATGTAATACGCATGCGCATGACGTCATCGTTTGCACAAATTCACGTTTTCAAAAGTTACCTTTTCAGGCCCTCAAAACGCCGTTGTCATGTAAATGAACGGCCTAAATGCATAAAAAGTTGACCGTTTTTGGTTGAAAATGGTGTGTAAATGGCTCCTAAATGGTAACAACTGTATCATTGTAGTATTTGCATAGTGAATCACAACTTTTGTGTTGCTGTTGTTGCATTTATTTTTATACTAAAATATGTTTTGTTTTTTGATCACTACATAATTCCCATACTCATATTTCCTTCCGGAAATTAAAATAAAATCATTCATTATTCATCAAATCAATTTTGTTACACTCACCGTAACATATTTTGGAGGCTCAAATTTTCATCTGTTTTTGCCTGAAGCCAAAGAAATCCACATGTGGTGCATTAGATTCAGAAAATAAACACAGCATGAAAACCTCATATCCAAGTACATATACTGTATTTAATCTTTTTTAAATGATAAAAGACTAATGAATCTGTGTGTACCAGACTGAAGGTGCCATATTCAGCCCGGAGCAGGTGTGTGAGGAGGCCGTGGAGAGACGTCTGGTCTCCCCAGCTCCAGCGAGCTCTGTTGAGGTAGGAGGAAATGGGCAGGTAGATGTAGGGCACAAAGCCAGCCAGGAAACACATCCCCAAAGACACCAGACCAATAAAGGACAAACCCTGTGGGAAATACAAGTCACTTGTAATGGATATATTCTTTTAAATGCCAAATGTTCCAATTTGCATACAAAACAGCATGGACATAACACTTGGACAATACCACCCTCATCTGGGAACAGTTTCCTCTATGGCTTTGCACTGCTTTCAACTGTAAGTACCAGTGCCTTAGGATCTTCAGTTATGAATTCTAATCTCATAGTTTTTAACTATTCAAATAGACACTAATACCAAACTAAACACCAAAACGTTTTTTTTTTTTTTATATAAATTGATTTAAAATACACAGTATATTTGTATATATACTGTATTTGTTCCCTTTTTTATGGCTTCAAAATTCTAGCATAAAACCATACCTTAATGTACATCTCTCTAGACCTGTTATATTTATTACATGACGTGGCATGAGGGAATGATATCTCCAAATATAAAAGTTTTTTTAAATTGCACTATTCATTTATTTACCTTACTGTGAAAAGCTGACAAATTAGGCGTTGAACCCTGTACCGATGAGTGATTATCAATACTTACATTATGAGTGTAGAGGTGCAGGAGGGCCCAGGGAATTATGATGACAACATACAAGACCAGTGTGTGCTGATTGCACAGGCTCAACCCACAGAACAGCGCCCCCCATTGAGCAAACTGAGAAAAGCAACAAACAAAAATACATGAATGCAACTTACACCTTGAGCATTACTCAAGCAGGCTCAGCATTACTGAGTATCAAATGGTTTGGACTGTAGTAGGAATTCACCGTAATTTCGGCTAACGTATATTCCCGGCCAAAATTTTGATTTTGGAGGGCTAAAATCAGTGACCGAAACAGACATTTAATCTAATGGCACGTTTTGACTGTGTTTAGCATCTATTTCGTGCACAAACCATGGATGAGCTACAACAGTTAGCTGTGTATACACTAGCCGTGGATCGACAATATTCATTTCTTGATTTTAATGATATGGTTTCTTCTAAAATCTTTATTTTGTGCTGTTTTTCTGTTGATGATGCATGAACAAAACTTCAAAAAAAATTGTAGCACACCTGCCATCCAATAAAAACCTCAACTTTAAAATCCTGTCAAATTTATTACAATATTCAAACAGTAAATGTCGTTTTGGTGCTCTCTAATACAGCTGTAGTGCCTCAGTTCAAGCGGCAGCATGGATCAAGCGCACATAAACTGATTATCTCATCTCCTCTTTACTACTAGTTACAGCACAAAATAAACATGGGTGAACACCAGAAGGTATGTTACCTAAATTAATCCCCTCTCGCATAATCGCTCATTCAGTATTTAAACTGGGGAAAGAGGTCAACTAAACGGCTTGTAGGCTCTACAATGTCACTTTACGTTATATTTACCTCATTAAAGCTATTCAATGTCCATAAACTCATTAGTTAGCTAGATAAAATGCCTCAATAGAAGAGCATTTTGCTAAACATATGCTTTGTATTACATATTCATTATACAGTATTTTAACTTAACCTGTTAGTGATGTCTTCATTATTTAATGTATGTTTGAATAAAGCTGTCATGGAAACAAGTTATTACAGTTTATTGATCTTTTAAATGTTTATATTTCCAGTTAACAAACTGGAGTAGAAACTATTCTGTTATGTAAAAAAGTTGATATAAAAACAGCTATTTATATGTTTGTACAACTCCGTTAGCTATTTGAGTGTTGGTTATTAAATAAGTTTGATTAATTCAATGATTATTCATTTATTATTTATTTCCGGTTTGGTTTTTCACCCAAGTGCATTCTGAATTTTCGGTTTCGGCCCAGAATTTTAATTTCAGAGCATCCCTAGACTGTAGTACCTTCTTCTTCTGCTGAACACTCTTTGCACAGTGGAAACAGGCTGATAGGGAGAAGAGGACGCCCACAAACAAGTTGTTAAGAGAAAAGACTTCAGCCATGACCGACCACTGCCATACGAGCCTGGACACTGCAAACACTCCACCAGCCAGGACAGCCCCTGGACCAGGTCCCGCCACCCTGAGCACAGAGACAACAGTGAAGGACTCTTACCCGAGTTAGGGTGTTTAAAAACAGGAATAGTTTTACAATATTCTCTGACATAACAAACCATAGTGCATGTGCACACACTTTTATGCTGCAAAATAAACTGGTAAGTAAAGGAAACGGATTTGAAATTCTTAAATCTATAATCAATTTGAATCATCTGTATTATTTTAATTTGAATTACTTTTAATGAAAATCAATTTGATTAGAATGCTAAAGACATTTTTTGTGAAACCATTCCAAAAAAAAAAAAAAATTAAATTAACATATTTAATAGTGATGGTTTTATGCTGTGGGATGTTGCATCGATTGAGTTCAGTTACTTATGTTTCACAAATAATTTCACCAGAAAAATGGCAGATCAATGGATGGATGTAACGTATCCCTTACAAGATTTTTAAAGATTAATCAAAGTCAAGCCACAGCAAAGAACTATGTCAGATAAGTCTGCGCTGACAATAGATCAAAACAATGGGCTATTATAAGCAGAAAGATAAGAAAGATTTGCAAAATTAGTCAGTGATCTTTAGTACACCTAATGTCCAAATGAAAGTACAGCAGAATCATTGCGGTATTCTATTCTTCTGCTTAATTGTATCACCTGCAAAATATGATTACATCCAGACCAATAGGTGTCAGTACAGAGTCCAAATCCACTGGGTACTACTGGGACAATTAGGGACCAGCTAAGCATAAACAAAAACACACTGAGTGCACCTTTAAAGCTACACTAGACTATGCTATCGCCCAGCTCTAATCTAAGCTATTAAAATATTATAAACATTAACATTATCGTAAAGCTGCTTTGAAATTATATGTATTGTGAAAAGCACATACATTTTAATTGGCTTGACTTTACTTATAAGTACTGTGTAATATTAATTAAAAGCATGTAGGCCTACTTACTGTAGGTTTAGGGTTAGTTGCTTGTAAGTATGCATAATTTGCTGTTATTACTATAGTATGCACATATAACGTATAACAATGACACTAAAATAAAATGTTGCGTGTAATTGTTTATCAAAAAAAAATCCACAAAAAGTATCACAAAATTGCTTTTATGTAGAAATTCACCACATAAAGCATGCTAGACTGTGTGCTTCAAATTGTATAGGCGCAGAAATCTGATGTATACCAGTGGCGTGGTTTAGCTGGATGTTAAACAATTCCTGGTTACCATAATATAATTGCAGAATCACCTGCAATGCATATAAAATTAGGACTTGACTTCAACTTGTGAAAAAAGCCTAGAGACTTGACTTAGACTTGGACTCCAGCTGAGAAGAATGAGATAGGACAAAAGGCCAGGCGAGGTAAAAAGAAACGATGGATGAAAGGATGAGCGAGTGGGGTCAGCCTCGTCTGTTTGAGACCAGAGAACACAGAAATGAAGGAAAAGAATAAAAAAAGTTGGGAAGACGTAAAAGAGAGAGAGAGCGGCAGAGGGAAAAAAACTCATCCCGGTCTCAAACACACTGGCTTGGAAAAATTTTAGCGGGCTTGACAATTAAAGGGGGGTGGTGGGGGGGGGAGCGAGGCAGTATGGCCCTCTCCTCATTGTGCCGAGTGGCTTAGAGTCCTCATCAGCCTATCAGCTAAGTGACAGGCGGAGAGCTGCTCTATTCAGCGGCACAGATACACGCCGCGGGCCAAGCGGCTGCCAGCTCCCTCCTGACCCCGCAATCCCTCGCCGCTGACAGCTTCAAGCTCCATGGCAAATTAGGCGCTCTCACATTACAATCGCACAAGACAGATTCCATTAACGGTATCTGAAATTGAGTAGAGAGCAGGGCCCTCGCCTTATCAGACCTGACTCATAAGCAGCGCCGGCACCGCCGAAGCTCGCGCGCTTAATCACGAGCCATGATACCATTTAGACGTTTCCAGCGCGCCTCTGCCTGCCGCTGTGATAGTCGGCCACAAAAGAGGCTGATGAGACTTAGGGGAAGGGGAACAATGGAGCTTTCGCAGGGAAAGCAAAGTAAGTCAGGAAAAAGGGGAGCGGAGAGAAGGATACGGGTGGAAGAAAGCAGGAAGGATGGTGTGTGTGGAACTCGCGCTTGCTGACTACTTCTCTTTTCTCTTCTCCCGCTTTATTACACACTACTTGCCTTTCCTCGCTTTTCTTTTCCCGTCTCGTACGAGATGAGGCCGTGCGTGTGTGTGCGCGGTTGGACTAATAGCTTGTCAGAGGGAGGCGGGGGGATTCTTGGTGATATCGGCTTCTCTCTAGCCCTCTTTACTACTCGCGCACGCTAAGGAGGGGGGCGAGGAAGACGGGGCTCAGTGTAGGTGCGGACCCCCCACACCCTTGATTCTGCTCCCGCTGAGAGACAATTAACCCTCAGCACACGTCAGAGGAAGGGTTATAGCAGGGGTGCTATCTGGAGGTAGGGGTCCTCGGTACCAAATATCACATCCTCTCGTCTTTGACAGTCACTTGATGTCCTCCTACTCCTGTCTTTATTCCTCTGAAGGGGCTTGACACGGACCTCTTTAGGAGTGTCTGTCTGTTTGAACGAAGGCATGTGACACGTCCTTCATTCCAAAGCATGTCTCCCTCTCTCTCTCGTCAGTGATGAGTTGAGAGAGAGACACTTGCGTGCAGCATCACAGGCTTGTTTGCTGCTATCATGTCTGCTGTGTAGGATGCTGCTGTGTTAGTGTCCCTGTAGTAGCCTACTGTTTACACCTGGTACTAAGATGCGTTTTGGTCGATTGGATACGCCAAATACAGGTGTAAACGGGGTCTAAAACGTTTTAAGCTTGTCCACAAAAGGCCGCAAGAAACGAAATCTGCTGCTCACCGTATGTTTTTCCATCGTCTCCTTTGTGCTTATATGTAAATTGCACAAGCTTATTTTGTCACTTCGATCGAAAGATCTGAAAAAACACACACATTTACCTGCCTATAGACCCTCCCCTTGAAGAAATCAGGACAGAAGTGGTTAAAAGTGGACAAAAGAAATGGATTAAAACACCAGGTGTAAACAGGTATGTCTCCCTCATCTACTTGTGATCTGATCGACCAAAATGTATCTTAACACCTGATAGGTGTAAACGGGGCCTATGCAAACATGCTAGACTGCATTATTGCATGGAAATTTTAATTTGAAAAAAATAACCCTAACCCTATAGCAAATAAATGCTGTTAATTAATGTTACTTACTATTTAGCAAATATTAATATATGCAAATAACTGTGATCAATTAATCAGTACATCATGCAAATGATTTCATGAATTTCTTTCTTCTTCTGAACACAAAAGAAGATATTTTGAAGAATGTCGGTAACCAGACAGTTGATGGACTCCATTGACTTCCATAGTAGAAAAAAATAATCAATACCGATTACTGACATTCTCATTCTTAATATCTTCTTTTGTGTTCAGCAGAAGAAAGATATGCATACAGGTTTGAAACAACTTGAGGGAGATTAAATGATGACAGAATTTCCATTTTTAAAGGGGTGGTAAAACAAATTTTTTCGAAGGCTTGATTGTGTTTGTGGGGTGCACTGTAGCATGTGTTCATGGTTTGTTTTTTAAAAATTGCATTATTTTACATATATTTTACCTTTATTCTACACTGCTCTGCCCCTCCATGTAAAAACGGTCTGATGGTTTCCTCGTTCTATGAAGCCAGTCCCTCAAAACTACGCAATGGGCTCAGATTGGTTTGCTGGCCCAGTGTGTTGTGATTCGCTAAGCGTCTAATGCACGTTTTCCGGAAACGTCACACCCCGTACCTTTACCGGTACTCTGTGCTTTGGTGTATTATAAATGATGGCGTCAATAAAACCAATCGGACCCGGGGAAACGTTAGTGAAGATGATCGAGCAGAACCTGTTCAAGAACGGCTGTTAAACGACGTTTCAGAAAGGTTTGTTTTTTGTTGTTCTCTCATTACTTTTTAGATACGCTGTTATTTAAATGTACTAATTATTATAGAATTACAAAAAAATAAGGTTCATAAATAAGAATTTCGTATAATCGTTCTAACAAATTATACTACAGTCCTCAAAGGGATTTTTTTGAGTAAAGACTGCGGATCTATAATGATCGTTTCTGACTGTATGCCACCGTAACTTTTGTATTTTTAGAACGATTGTAGACAAATATCTGTCGACAGAACTATTAACCCAAAACGAACACTAAACATCAGCTGCCAAATCAAACACAGAACCATGTTTAGCATGCCTGTAGATAAACATAAAAGCTCTAATCAAAGAATAATTTACTCTAATTCCAAGTTCGCTGTTGAGATTAAAAAAAAGTTTGTAACATTAGGTGTTTGTCGGATAACGTTAAGTATGAATGAGCATTTAACAAACCAGTAGAGCCAAACAATATTGTCATTTTTTTACTTCCTTGCTACAACGTACAATTAACAATACGAACTATTACAGGAAAACACATCGACGAAAAATAAATCATACTTACAGGTTGTGGCCCGTAAACAAAAGCTTCTGTTTTTAAAGTTGGACCTGCTCCATCTTTCAGAACAAGCCGATGTGCGAATCCTGCATTGAGCTCGCGAAGATTGTGGAAGCTTTCCTCCGTAACATGTACAGCACAGAGAGCGAGATTTGGATCATAATTATGAGGGACCGAGTTAAAAATAAATCTTAACCATTGATCCCTAACTCCCTCGTCCCTAGGAAGGCTGAACAAAGTGGACCTAGTCGTAGTAGTAGTAGATTTTATTTTCCCCGTGGGGCAACTGGATTTGCGGCACAGCCGCAGGGCTCTTAATGACATGACATCAGACATAGACATATGACACCAACAATAAAATACAAAACAGTACACTATACTCCCTTGGGTCTGACCAGACCAGCCTGATATCTAGCTTATTTTGGGTGATTTAAAGCTTTTATGGCTTGTGGTACAAAAGAATTTCAATCTATTCTTAGTCAAAAGTGGTAGACTGAAACGACACCTAGATGGCAGTAATTTAAAATGAGATGCTAACGGGTGTGTGTGATCACATACAATGCAATTAGCCTTTTTCACCACCCTGTCTTTGTAAATGTGTTCAATGCTCGGTAGAGATATCCCAAGTAACTTGCTGGCAGAAGTAACTGTTTTTCTGATTATCTTTTTCTGTTATTCGGTGGCATTTCCGAACCAACAGATAATGCAGCAAGTTAAAACACTTTCAATAAAAGCAGTATAAAACATTTGGAGAATTTTGTTATTAACATTAAAAACAAGCAGTTTCTTTAAAAAATACATTCTTTGCTGTGTCTTAGTGTGGAAAAAATCAGTCCATGAGTCCCATTTAAGCTTGTTGTCCAGTACAATGCCAAGGTATTTATAGTTTAAAACAACCTGAATAACCTCCCCATTGATAAAGGTGTCAGTGGGTTGCTGTGACTTTCTAAAATCTATGGACATTTCTTTGGTCTTATTAATATTTAAAATTAAATGTAGATTATTGCACCATTCTTAAAAGGAGTCTAAACCTGCAACCGGGATGAAAATAACAGCAGCGTTTCGACGGCATTGCGACAACTCATCTCCAAAACAGCATTATATAAAATGGCCTCGCCCCGCTTAAGTATTCTCGGAGGAGGGGTTTATGTAAATAATGGGATATGCTGACGTCAGCAACCCTGGAGGAATGTCGTGTAGTCCAAAACCGGCTGTTTGCTGTAGTCCTTAGAAATTGGATTTTTTAAAAGCAAATATCTCCCTTTGCTTTGAACTTTGATCGCTGTAACTTTGCAGATGTTGTTTATGCTCAAACAGCAACATTACACACTAGCTAAAGTTAGAAAAGTGAAATCGTGTTTTACCACCCCTTTAAGTGAACTTAACAAATTAACTGTTGGCATATTTGTTTCACGTCAATAATGTCCGGTTTGTCCTCTTGGACATGGCACACAGCAATACTGTTAAAGGGTTAGTTCACCCAAAAATTCTGTCAGTAATTACTCACCCTCATGTTGCTCCAACCCTGTAAGACTTAAAAAATAGTCCAAGTGACTACAGTGGCTCAACCTTAAGTTTATCAAGCGACGAGAATACTTTTTGTGTGTAAAAAAAAAAAACGACTTTATTCAACCATCTCATTCCCCTAAGCTGTTGACGAAGTCTAACAGCACAGCGCTTCTGGGTTGCACGTCAGAACGTAGGCTTACTATTGGCCGACGCTGATCGTGTGTGATGCATGTGATGCTGGCCAATAGTGAGCCTACGTTCTGATGTACAACCCAGAAGCGCTGTGAAGTTACACTACATCAACAGCTAAGGAGAATGACATGAAAGAGAAGAGATGGTTGAATAAAGACGTTATTTAAGGTTGAGCCACTGTCAGCTATCTCTATCTCTCTCTCTCTCTCTCTCTCTCTCTCTCTGACACACGAAACTAACGATTGTTTGGCACTTATCCCACGATTGTAGTAGTAAAAACTTTGCTCAACATTTTTGTGCACAGAACTGTTGATTTCCCACTAGCTTACAGCATCTAGGTTTCCTTCGAAGGAGCATTGCCACTTTGCACAAAAGTAGAAAAAAAAGAAAAAATCAGTTTAGCGATGTGTGTTAAGCAGGCGGGACTCAGATATATTAACCATTTAGGTACCATGAATTGCGCATTTTCTCAGAACGCTTTTGTAAGAGATTTTAATCTAAATAAGATGTTTCCTGATTAAATAAAATACATAAAAACCACAAGACACAACCGGACAACAGTGGTTATATATAAATATATTTTAAGTTTTGATCAAAATTATTGCTAGGGACAAATCAGTGTCACTGGATATTGGTAGGGACATGTCCGTAGCGTCCCTACTAAATTCTACGCCCCTGTGTAACCGCAAACTTTCAAAAGAACGTGGGAGTACAAGGCGATCAGAAATGAGATATACATTTCCTCTGCTTGTAGTGCACCATTCACGCACACACACAAACTGTTTCATCAAATTAAACGGCAATAGCATACAATTGAGGTTTGGTTCCCTTCCATGATTTAGTGCGATTTCGATTCATATCAGCAATGAACCATACTGAGTTCACATGAACCATAACCCAGACTACCCTTTTTAAGCAGACTCAAGTACGGTTTGCAAGTGCGCACCCGAGTTCGGCAAACAGCGTTCACATCATCCAAACGAACCGAACTCTGACGTCAGGTGAAACCGTGTGCACACCAAAAGTGCTTGTGTGAAAGCACCAAGGTGTTCACACTTGTATTTCGGTTTTCTTGGTTCTTTTGCTTTTGAACCGGACCAGAGTTCATTTAGAAGCGGACGAGACGCATCTTTTCCGCGGTCTTGTCCGCTTGTCTGTTGCACCACGGTTCAGATGGCAGCGTTCACACTTTTTCAAAAGAACCGCACTAACAGAGAAATCGCACAAGAGTTAGTTTTAATCGAACCAAACATGCCACGTGTGAACACACCCTTCGGATTATTAGGAATGAATAATGGATTTGTGACTAGAGTGCAACAGTTCTCCAAAGGGGAATTGATTTTGAAAGTTAACTTTTACAGACAGACCCACTGTGAGCTACGAGGTTGTTAATTGTGATATTTGCTTTTGTTGACGCCACCAGCCTGCATTATTTCAGCTTGCTTTTTTTAAAAGATTTTGTTTAACAGCGGGAATTCTGGTGGAAAAAAAAACATTACCTATGATTTTAAAGAGAAATCTCCATTAATCATAGAATTGCACCAAAAGAACTCTTCAGTGCCAGCCCACTCCCATGAAGCACTGCGAATGACAGTGCATGTAGTGCACTGCATGTAGTTTTATATTTCTCCATAATTTTGGGGGATTGGGACTGTAGACCTTGCCCTTGTTAAAGCCGTTCAGTACACAGTCTTGTACTGTTGTTTTTTTGTCTGATTTTCAATTAAATTTTTTGGCTTCAAATCAAAGTTTCTAATGTTGTGATTCACCTTGCAGCTGTTTGGTTTGGTTCATGGCTTATACCTTAACGGAGACTTTTTTAAATCCCTAAGGGAAAAATGAATGGGAAACATACTTTCGCTGAAAAAGTGGGCAGGCATTGTTGCACTCTATTAGTACTGGCCAATTTTATCAATCATATTTTTATCAATCATCAGTTTCAGTGTGAATCTGGACATCAGTAAAATCAGATCATTTCAGGGCTTATTTATTTTTTCCAATTCAAATTGTATATTATACATTGTACATACAATATGTTCAGCAATATATATATATATACATACATATAATATATATATATATATATATATATATATATATATATATATATATATATATATATATATATATATATATATATATATATATATATATATATATATATATATATATATATATATATATATATATATATAGTCTTGGCCCAAACTCATGCTATTGGTTGAGACAACTTGGCTCAAACGTTTTGATAGTGCCAGAGTGATTACACATTTGGGTAAAATTTCTGATCTTTTAGTTTGTATTTTATGTCAGTTATCTTATGTCAAAAGTATGTCCCAGCTGAGCTATGCTTATCTAGTCAGCCTTATGTTTATGATAATGCGAGGTCTTATTATTATTGAGAAATGCGGTGAGGATACTGTGCATAGTGTGTGATTCTTTCTAGACGTGTTTAGAGCATAATGTGTAATATTTATTAACAGTTCTTGATGCTGCAATTATGGAGTGACCATGAATTGAATCTTAGTTGGAAGCTGTGCAAAATATGCCATACAATCTCCAAAAGAATTACTATGTGCATGTATTTTATGTATAGACGGTGTTCTGCTGGGCTCAGACGGCCCTCTCCACAGGACAGTGCATGTTAAAAACTAATAACTCCAATCCACCTCCAAAAATACAGCCAATGGCACAAAAATTCCACCCAATTCCATCTTAATCCCCCACTGCATTTTATGTGGACATAATAGACGAAAAGAAATTTTGTATATCATTCAGCAAATATGCATTGTTGTACCATTACTGTATTATTATTTTAATCAATTCATTAATCAACTGTAGCATTATGAGGCCTGCATTTCATGCATTTCGGGAAAGGCTGATCCTCTCCTTGCATGACTCCCATTAAAAACCGCCTGTGGAGACAGTTTAGGAAATGTAATATTACAGCAATATTGACTTCCGATGCAACAGACACAATCTTAGGCCTCCAGGCATGGGGAAATTAAAGTGATGGCATAGCACAGTGAAATGGCCCTATTTCCCCCATTCTGAATGGGGTAATGAGGGTTAGGCGTCTTCATTAAACATCTGTTAAGGAAACATTACTGCACATCTTTAAATGGTGCCATTGGTCATGCTGAGTCGTAGAATATGAGGCCTGTAGTGCATTGAGATGTTTAAAGAAGCATTCCAGGTTAAATACAGCTTAAGCTCAGTCAAAAGCATCTGAGTTTATATAAAAACAAGTTTATAGCAATGCAGTTTTAATGGGTCTTTGATAATAAAATTGGATAATACATTTGTGAATTATTCAGTCATTTTTTCTTTAACTAAAAAAATAATTGACCTGTAAGGTTGTGGCAAATAATGTTGTGGCAAAAATTTCAAAACATTTTGTTATTTTTATTGCATACTCTGCCGTTGTACAACTGCCACTACTGCCCTGTTTACACCAGGTAGTATGATGCGTTTTGATCAATCGGAACACAAGTGGACGACACTAAATACAGGTGTAAACGGGGTCTAAAACGCTTTGAGCTTGTCCACTTTCAACGATTTCCAGACGTAGTTGAAAACGCATCAATGTTCTCTCTCCATTCCTGATTTGTAACTCACACTCACAGCGTTTGGTGTGGTCTTGTGGCTGTCAGAGACGAAACTAAAGCTGTTGCTCCCTGTATGTTGCTACCTATCTGTGTGTGTTCGATCATATGTATGCAAGCTTATTTTGTCCATTAGATCGAAAGATCTGAAAAAACACATACATTAGACCTTCCCTCTATGAAATCAGGACAGAAGTGGCTGAAAGTGGACAAAAGAAACGGATTAAAACACCAGGTGTAAACAGGAATGTGTTTCCCTTGTTTACTTGTGATCTGATCGACCAAAACGCATATTAATATCAGGTGTAAACAGGGCCATAGACTTCTACTATAAGTGCATTACTGAATGCTTGTTTGTTATTTCAAACTAACTGACAAGTTCATATTATTGTGTGTGGTAATCAACAGCAGCTTTCAATTGGGTTTAAGATGTAAGGGTTTTCCTTCATATTTGAAGATATCAAGGTTCTTGGCAAGAAAAACAAAGGGTGGGTGTCACAGCTAAAGAGGAAATATATTTACCAAAAAATGAATGGCTGCAAACCAGAGCGTTTTAGAGATTAGACTGGCTAATAAAGCATATGCTTAAGCTGCCAGGAGCTCTTGTTTCTGGGTCGGTGATTTACCTGACAACAGAGGTATGCTGGAGGGGGCAGCCAAGGGACGTGGGAAATTACAGCGTTTTTTTCTTAGTCTTAAACAGAAACAAATACACAGAAAAACATATTGAGCTTAAGTTATGAAATCCACATTGAATGAGTATCAATATGGCAGAGAACAAAATATTGAACATCAGAACATGTCATAACAGAATTTTTATTTTGGTAAACTAACCCTTTAAATGCTCATATTTACATATGCAATCACATTCTAACACAGGTACTGCTCTCACAAAGCCACCATCTTGCTAATAAACACAGCTCACCATAGAGAGCCATGGGGTGACTACGAGCGAGTCGAGGGTCCAGTGAGGAAAGCACTGTCATGACCATATGGTAAAGTGCCTTATATGGACACAAAAGCACCAAGACAGGTGGGCACTGGAGCCCAGTCAGCTGAGCTGGACCCGTCTGCTCTTGGCTGGTGTGTACCCTCACAGGTGTGGTGGACCCGGGACTGAGGAGGATGGGTGAAGTCACCTTCTGCGGCCACACGGCCACTTCTATTACGTAATCAACATCATGAACGTACAGTAAAAGGCTAAGCAATCAAAATGTTTTCTTAGTAGTAGAGCTGCACGATTCTGGATAAGTTTGTATCAAATGTAGACAAATGTAGATTTGTTTGTATCAAACAAATAACGTAATTTACTAGAGTTTCTGACTAAATGTTAATTGCTGCAGTCTATTTAAAATGTTTAATTAATCTGAATGAATTTTTTTTTTAATTGGGTTGAATTAATGATTCAATGACTCATTCTTCACTTGTTTTATATCTAGATGAATCAGCGTTTTTGAACGAATCTCTTGAATGAATGATTCAATGAAAAATACATTTGTCTAAAAGTCTTGTTGCCACCGGGTAATCGATACAATCAAGGGGGTTTGCTCTATTTTGATCGCTACCGCAGACATCAGTGTTTATATCCTAGTACTTCTGTGTTAATATGAATATTTGTAACACAGAAATAACAATACTATATGGTTGAAAAGACTGTTTGTAAAGCGGTTTCATACTTATACATGACAACTGCTCTCCTTGTCAAAGGTTTCATAGATACAGGGAAATCGTTGTCATTTAGGGATGAGATTGCGTAGATGTTTGAATCGAGATCACAATCTTTTAACGGTTAATCGCGAAGCTCTATTAGTGGTAGAATGATATTGAGTTTTTGATGGATGAGAGTAGGATGGCCAATATAAAGCCTATATATATAATCAAAATTAGAGTACTGCTCCCAACACATTGGCCAACAGAGAAACTTATCAGCCGATGCCGATAACTATAAAAAATGTATTAAAAAAAAATCGGCCGATATATCAGCATTCGCAATAAATTAGTCGACTACTTGGTAGGCAGTATTTTAGACATACTGAATGAATGAAATGGTGGGAATTTTTAAGCACTATATCACATCGTTTTGCAGTTTCTAAGATGTTCTTAGCGGCTTTTAGAGTGCTGTTATGTGGTTGCAAGGGTATTCTGGTTAGTTGCTAGGTGAATGTTTATTGGTCAAAAGCGTCCACCTCCAAAATCTCTGATATACTTGTAGGCTGTGTAAAAAAAATCTATCTATCATGTCAACTACTTAAAGTTTTCTTAAAAAGAATTTTGTTCAATTTATGACCCTGACATATTTTACTTTTATACCCCCACCCCCCCCCCAAAAGTTTTTCATAGAAGAAATGTATGAATTCCTGTCATTGTACATATGAATTTATGTTGGGTTTTTTGTGTACATTTAAAAATCCAGACAAAAACTTGCATAATGCCATTGACCCACATACTGCACAATAAAGTCAGGAAAGAATATTACGCAAGAATGTAACAAGCAACAACAAAACAGGCATTCAAGCCTTTTTGCTCTGAAATTCCTCAAATCTAAATATGTCAGATAAAGTATAGGGCACAGAATGGTCAGTCTCAGAGTGGTGTTGGGTGCCAGGGTAGCAGCCTGGGGACAGGCCTGTCCGGTAGTGTTCCTACTGGGAGTGGCACGCCACCTCAGCATTACCACTGGGCACGGGCGAAGCACCTAAGGACCCCAATGCCAACCCAGAAGGGAGTCCCAGACTGTGCCGGAAGCACTGAAACCCCTAAAACACTCCCTCCTCCTAGTCCTGGCATCTCAAGCCTGCCAGCTATTGCTCTGAGCCCAACAGACATGCATGAGTCCAAACCTCAGCCTAAGCCCGGACAGATAACCATCAAAACCTATTACGCTTATGTTTTCAATTGAAAACATAGATTATATACTGAAACTTAAGAGCTAAGAGTGTTTGTGTGTGCATATGCAACCAAATCCCTACTGCCATCAGCCACAGGAGGAAGATGGGTTGCGGGGTTGTGGGGCCAAAGGAAATGACTTTTTTGGTTGTTGTAATCCAAAATTGGATCTAAATCCTTTGAGGCTTAAAAGCAGAGGTTGCATTGGACATGTAACCGCAGCCAAATCTCTGGGCAGCTTGGCTCGCAAACCCAGCTGAGTGAGAGCATGCGTTTGCAAAAGTCAAGTGTAGATATTAAAATAAATGCAGCAGCTACTGCCTGTTTAGACCCATTTTTCTGATGACTGAACTCCAAGTCTAGGATGGCAGTTAATGTCAGGGCATTTTAACTTGATCACAAAATAATGGTAAAAAGGCATTGCATGCAAATTTTTATATAAAAAATAAATGTACATTTATATTGTCGCTACTGGCAATCTCAGTAAAAATATCACTCGCAAATTAATAATTTTGGTCGCAAATGCGACCGTTTTAGGCGCAGTCTGGAGCCCTGCAATATAATATTCAACTTACATACTATATGAATATGCAAAATAAAGTCGACCTGGAATGCTTTACAATTTACAATGCATCCCCCTTGAAACTGCTAAAAACCCTGAGCATCACGTGTTTTTTTTGAGTATGTGTAGTAGAATATTAACAGAAGAGAGTCCCGCTCCTCATTCATCGTAGCTATTGATGTATTTCTTTGGTCTAATGGTCTGAGGCCTTGTTTACACCTGGTATGCATTTTGGTCGATCGGATCACAAGTGGACGACGCTAAATACAGGTGTAAACGGGGTCTAAAATGTTTTGAGCTCGTCTACTTTCGACCACTTCCAGACGTAGTTGAAAACGCATTCGACTGGATTTCATAGTGCTTTCATAGTGTTAACGCTCATGTGGTCGAATGCGTTTCGAACAGCCGTAAAAGACCGTCTACTCTTCACCAACTGGCCTAATGCGTAAACATTATGGGAAGCACGCTTGCCAGACGGGATTTAAACTTTGTCGGCTGAAGACCCAAGTTTTGTTTGAAGATGGAAAACGAACAAAGCACAATGTTCTCTCACCATTCCTGATTTCTAACACGCACTCATAGCGTTCGGTGTCGTCCAGCCGCTGTCAGAGCAGAAACAGAAGCTGCTGTTCTCTGTATGTTTTTCCGTCGTCTCCATATGTAAATTGTGCCAGCTTATTTTTTCCATTAGATTTAAAGATCTTAAAAAAAACTTACATTTACCCACCCATAGACCCTCTCCTCGAAGAAATCAGGACAAAAGTGGTTGAAAGTGAACAAAAGAGACGGATTAAAACACCAGTTGTAAACAGAAATGTCTCCCTTGATCCAATCGACCAAAACTCATCTTAATACCAGGTGTAACCAGGGCCATGAGAGTGACCTACCTGCAGACAGTGAAGCAGAGGGCTCCACTAGCCCCAGCCCCAAAGACAGCACACAAGACATTGATACTGTGAGCCGGAGAACTGAGAGGCAGCAGTGAGAGCAGCAGAGAAGACAACATGGTGAAGAGAGGGTATCCTGGAGGATGGGCCACCTGGGGGAAAACACAACTGTAAACTCACTCACAGACCATTCTGATAACAGCAACAGAATTTAAAGACCCCCCCACCCCCACCCCCACCATACAGTTCTGCTTTCAAAGGCAGACCTTACTTTTGCGGGTTACAGCGTCACACTGTCCTCCCCCTCCCTTAAAGCCTGATCTCATGTCTCCTTGCCTTCCCAGCAATTAGGCACTAAGTCCCCTAAGGAGCGATAAGGACTAGAGCTATTAAAGGCTGTCTCACTCCTACTGGTCTGATAACACACACAGGCACAGCAGGCTGAGAAACACTGCACACTAGAGCGAAAAGCAAGGAAACGTCTCTGAGAAGAGGTTGTTTGAGGGATGGATTGAAAATTCGGTGGACAAGTGGGTGTCTAAAAGCTAGTGTGAGTTCAAGATCAAAGCAGGGAAGAGGGCCCCAGTCAACTGATCCCTCTAAACAATTTTGTAAGGCTGAAGTCGTTGTCAGTCAGATTTTTGGAACTGTGATAAGTCAGTGTTGGGGAGTAACTAACTAAAAGTAACTTAAACTCAGAAGTAACTCAACTATATATTATTGAAAAAATTTAAACCCAGTGTACTTTGCGTTCACAAACATGGTTTGATGACTAGTCCAGGGGTGGTGGACCCCTAGGGGGCTGCAGGGGGTTTTAAGGGGTCTACAAAACTTAAAGATATAGAAAAAAGCATTTTAGGAAAGTTTAATTGTAACATAAAAAGCCTCCAGGGTTCTTTCAGTGTCCAATCTGGGACCTGCCTAATTTCTGGTTGAAAGGGTCTGTCTGGAGCACAAAACACATTTCCCGAACGAAATATTAATTTCGAGAAATTAATATGAATACGAAATGGAATGTACAAAAAACATTTTGTTGATCCAGACAGACACTCGTCCCATAAAACAAGCAGATATAAAAAAGAAAAAAGTCAGAAGTGTAACTTAGATGTAAACTCAGAATTGTGAGGAAAAGAGTCAAAACTGTAAGATAAAAAAATCTGTCAGATTTGCGAGATGTTCAATGCAAGACAAATTTAAAATTGCAATAAATAAATTGTTGTTTTATAAACACAATAAATTCACACAACTCAAAAAAAAGTTGAGAATTAAGTTGCTAACTCAAATATACTTTATTTCTTACAATTCCATATTTATATCTCATAATTTTAAGGAACTGAGACCCTTACAAGGGGATTGTTATATCTGGGGGTCCGTAAAGTTACAGATGAAACCCCTGGATGACATCAACTATTGGCCGACTACTAAAGATGAGTAGTCCTGCACGACTACCCATTTTTAGTTTCTAAAAAGATTTTTTATCTTTTCCTCACAATCCTACTCTCTTGTATTAAAGCATGGGGTTAATTTTTGTGAATTGATTCGTTTGTACAATTAATTGAACTGAAGCGGTAAAAAAAAAAGAAGCAAAATCCTTGCATATAATATGATATTTTTAGCTACTTAGCTTGTCAACAGGGTAGCCTGACTTTAGTTGAGTGACTCTAAATTATGAGTAGAATCGATAGTAAAGTAGCTTCCCCAACACTGCCAAATGTCTGAATATAAAGTAAAGATAATTTAGTTATGATAATTTACTTATTCCTCATATTGAAAGCTAATTCAATATGAGGAAAGAACGGACAGCTTGAAGACAAGAAAGAGAGGTCAAGGCAGAGAACAACAGAGAGGCTTGGAAGGGGGCACGAAGACAGGACAAAAGAAAGAGAGAGACAGTATGGCAAACAGATGGCAGGGGCGCGAAGGGCACGCTTGGAAGTGCCAGCAAGGTGTGTGTGACTGCGCAAGTGACGTGTGAGGTGTGTGGCAGAAATGCCTGCACTGGTGCCACGCGAGGCCGACGGCGTGGAAAGCAACGCAGAGCCGTCGCCGGGTCTGGAAGCGCGGGTGGCATGGTGGAAAAAGGCGAAATGCACAGTAGGGGGCAGTCCTGCTACGAGGAGTTTAAAGGAGAAAAGATCCACGGCTCCAGGGAGCAGGAAGGGAGGGCCGGCGGCCTGTGGCCCGGAGAGAGCCCTCCGGCCCTGGGGAGAGCCGCAGACAGGCAGGCCACACGGACAGAGGGAGGGATTACTGGCATAGTGACACCGCCACAGACTCCCTAAAAGGATCGCGACGGCGTAATAAACTTTATTAAATAATAAAACTTATTATAACTGTTAACCCGATTTAGTTCATTCTTTGCGGCTTACACACGAGCACACACGCATGCACAAAAAGGAGAGGGGTTGAGTATAATAAGCCTTATACCGTACATAAGGCGAAGCTTACAAAAGCCATCGCCTAACCATTCAGTCTAATTGGATTTGAAGAACAGGGTTGCAAATTATAGCATTCTCTAGTCCTAACTTAGTCAAAAAAAGAGGTGCATAGAAAAGAAGAGAGGATAAAAAACCTGTGGCCTGAAAAGTAAATTAATCATCTTTCTTCTCCCCCCATACTTAATTAAACTTCCTTAATGCTTATAAGAGTTAATGAGTGGATTGATTAAACAATGCAGCTAATGCTTACCCCCAGTTCACAAGCAGCAGTGATCAGCTCTCCTGTGGTAGAAAAACAGAGAGGGAAATTAATGTAAACCCAATAATTATTATTAAGAGACAAGTCCGCTCCTGAAAGTTTTCCCAAATCAAATACTTGCACTGGGTTTTGCATTAATTTGCCCGGATCAAAACCTGCAAAATCTTCCCAGTGTGACATTTCCTAAGCGACACGCTCATTCTCTTCCATCGCACACGGCTCCCCTGATCCCCAAGCAGACAGACGCGCACATACACAGGCAAATCTATTCACTCTTCCCATATTCTGTGACTCGAGATGCAAGTGCAGAGCCCCATCCGTCGCTGTATGAACTACATGGACGTAAACGCCTGTGAGTCCCTCTGTGCAGAGCCACACGCATACAAAAAGCTCCCTTTAAAACTCTACGAGTGACTGTGGTCTTTTTAAGACCTTCTGTGTTTCCACTCACAACCATTATTCACACATATCTAGTCCTGTAAACCATCAACATATTATAAACCTATGACTCATTCACGGTTCCAACACTTTCTGTCCAATCAGTTTCCAGGACCTTTCCAGGCGTTCATGATTACCTGACAGATTGTTCAGCGTATTTCTGGATGTATGTAACCTGAATGAATAGATTTTACAGATTACATGAGAAATCAAATTTGCCTTGATCTTTTGACATATAAGAGGTCTTAGTACCATTAAAACATCCTGCAAGTTTCAGAGCCTAAAATGTCCACCTCATTATAAACAAAGCATTTATTTAACCAAGCTCCAAAAACGGCTTGTTTCGATATTGTGGGATCTGTGACGTCACACAGGCAAATACGTCACAATTACGTCACAGCGCTAGCTGGAGGCAAAACAAAGGGGAAAGTGGAGGCAGCAAATACAAACCAGCACAGATTCGGCTGCATAATAAGGAGCTTACATTTGTATTATTATTATTATTAAATGTCATCTTGTTGTGTTGGGTGCTAGAATCAATGAAAAATTAATATGCTGTATCTGGAATTTTTATTTCTAGAAAATATTCACATCATTAAAATTGCACCGTAATGTCACTCTTTACATTGTCGTCTTCTTGGCGCTGGCTAGGCAGAACTGCGGATCATACCACACAAGTCTTGTACATGAACATTCAGCACATAGTTATAGGCATCTAAAGATTTATATGCCCTCAGTTTATCTGTACGCTCTGTTTCTCTATCGGATGGGTGTAGAAGTCAGGCCACTCAACCGGAGGTAGCCTAGCGTTAACGTTAATCCTGTCAGATCGTCCATCCATTGAGTGAGCGTGTACGGGTCAGCCAATCTGGTTCCGCCGGTTAAAATTAACTTTTGAAAATAACAATCGCGGTCCTGGACAGTGAGTGACCTTGCACATGAAGAAAAAATCGGATTTTCTCCAGTCATTGTTTAAAAAACAAGCTAACAAAACTTGCAAACTAATGTTAGTGAAGTGGCCAGATGGATCGTTCTGCCTCCACCTAAGCTCCGCCCACAAAAAAACGTCACCATGTTTACTAACTGGAAAGGGGTCTATACATTTTCAAATACCTGCCTCTAGAGCAAGACATCAACAAACAATTTGTCCATAGGATCCGCCCACTCACTTAAAAGCAATTAGAACCCATTAGTGATGGGAAGTTCGGATAATTTTACTGACTCGGATCTTTGAGTCTCATTCAGCAAAATGAACAAATCTCAGCAGAATATAATTGAAATGTCACAGCCCCATAGGCTGATGCTATGTGGTCTGTGCAGAAATTATTAGTTCACCTCCAGAGTCTTTGGGTCTGAGTCGTTCGTTCATCATGGATTATGGAAAGAAAAATCGAGAAGTTAGGGAAATTATTAAATTGTAAGAATTTTGAGGCCAGAACTGCATCACTTTACTGTACGAGTAAAAAAAAAAAAAAACACACAGCACGCTTGTTTGTAGGGAAGATTAGGAATTATTAACTAATTTCAGTATCCAACACGGATGTCAAGTCACGTGACAAAAGAACGAATGACTCGGACCCGAAGACTTGGGAGGTTAACTAATCTTTCCTGTTTCCTGTACAGAACCTATGGGATGTTGCGCATGTGCAGTCAACACAAAATGAACGAATCACTCTCTGAGACAACTCGTTATCACTTAGTCATATTATTAAAGATTATTTCAAAATGAATGAATCGTTCATGATCAACCCATCACTAGAACCCATTAAGGATCCCCATGTCAGGAACAAGTGGATGGTTAATTGTCAATGCCGTCATGGATCGCGTCCAAGGATGTTTGTTCTGAGAATTTGACTGCAGATTGTTTTGCAAACGAAGCACAGTGTGATAGAAAGTTTACAGAGAAACTTTTCTTGACAGATGAAGCAGTCAGCTTAGACCTGACAGCGGCTACATCGCAAACCGTATATTTCATAATGCTTTATCTGTAAATTAAGTTTTTTATAATGTTTTCAGAATACTAAATCGCTTGCAATAGTGAGTGGGTGTAGCCAATCATAACTGCGGCCGTTTACTGACAAGCATTAAAGGAGCCGCCCCTTAAAAACTGATCATTTCAGACAGAGGCTCATGTCAGTTTCAGAACAAGGGTTGAAAAATGTTTTTCATTTTCACACATATACTTTTTTTTTGTGCAAAAAAACTTACTAATATCAACATTATTAGTGATAGTGCACTTCAAGGAACATATTAAAATGATTTTAAAAAATCCATGTCATGACCCCTTTAACAGACAGACTAACTGGCCATTGAAGTCTGGTTTAAAACCATTTTACATTTATAAACATTTCAAATATATTATTAATGAATTAATTATTTTTAAATAAATGTATTTACATTTAAACTACCATTACATTTTTTTTTAAATAAATTAATACTTTTATTCAACAAGGGTGCATTAAATTGATCAAAAGTGACAATAAAGACATTTCTATTTCTAATAAATGCTGTTCTTTTGAACTTTCTACATTTATTAAAGAATCCTGAAATAAACGCAGTCTTGGTGAGCATAAGCGACTTCTTTCAAAAATATTAAAAAATCTGTGTATCCATGACTTCAAATTTCATTCAATTCCATTCCTTTTCCATGCTTAGAAATAAACATTTTAAAATGCATAGGCCTAGATGTTTATAGGTTTCCCATGGCAGTGGAAAGCCCTGCTCATTACAGTATTGATACAGAGAGGTTTAGGTGTGGAAACTGTAGCAAATTCAAGACTTTACAATCAAAATTGAAAAAAAAACTGTTTTTAAACTGCAGTTCAGAGATTAATGGGCAAAAAGTCCTTTCGCCTACTAATCCCAAATGTTTTTGCCCTGTTGTATAAATCTAAGCAATGCTGCCTGACGCAATACTTGTCTAAACACTGTAAAATCCTATAATCTGTGCTCTCTGATGCAACATGAAATGTTCAGTGCATCACAAAATTTTGAAATTGTTAGCTGGCACTTCCTGCGTATCACTAGCGGTCGTCTGTTTTCGTTGTCATGTTGGAAGTCCTCTATCTGTAGGTGCAGACCCCTCACACTTCAGCGGCTGAATTTCCTCTGCTTTCACAGTCTCATTTAGAATAGAAATAAATACACGCGCGGTGAGGCCAGGTCTACCGCATTTCAAAGCATGTGGATCTCCCTGTAATCAAAATTTCTCATGTTATGCATCACAATTTCATTCATGGCAGTGCAGTGCTGTGTCTAGACCCCAAAAGAGAGCCCAGTCCCATGGAGGGAGGACTAAACAGAGAAAGGGGTACAGATGCAGTTGAGCGCAGGACAGCGGCGGAAGGAGCGAAGTGTCTCTGTGATAGGCACCCACAGCAGCCTTTTCCCCCCCATAATCCCCATCATTTCCACACTCGCATTCCTAGACAACAGCGGTCCCGCGGGGCGCCCGCTCAGCCTCTCCGGGGCGCAGCACACCTAAAGGGATTAGGACTGCGAGACGGAGACCTGGAGAATTTCTGCCGAGCATTGAGCTGGCGCTATCACACCAGCATCCTGCAATGTCCCTAAACGCCACGCTTAAGGGGTTGGCTGTTTTTTCCCTCTCCGTAAGCCCCAAACAGCTTCTTGCACACAGCCCAACCCCCCTCCTAAAAAGCCTCCAAAAGCCACCCTGCCCGTGCACATGCTGTAAAGCTCACAGAACAGCAGCTTGTTGTTTGCTCCCCCCAGAAGAAAAATATTTATTTTTGTATCCAATTAGTGAATCTGGCTGTCTATAGGACAACATTTTAAAAAAGCATTGTGCAAGACTGGATTCATGGGACAAAAAAAAAGGGAGTGTATAAATAAAACACAATAAAGAAATCTAGTTTAAAACACACGCCAAGTTCCTACAAATGTAATTTGTATTCTTGCTGGCTTCATATGGTTTTGAAAATGTTTTATACATTTAAAATAAATGTGGTCAAACTATCAATTAAAAACTTGTACATTATTTTACTTAAACCTGTTAATCTTGATTACATCCTAATCATTTTTTCAAATGATAATATAAGTCTTTAGTGAATAATTTAACTATTACAAATAAATATAATACATTTTTTGGGAAGTCAGACCAAATGACATTTTACAAACTGAGCTAATCTTGCCTTGTCATAAAAAGGTCAAATGATGATATTTTAAAGGACCTTTGACCTTATCACACAATTATGAGTGTCAGCAGGGGTCCTTGTTATGATATCATTTCCTGTCTTGTTTTTTGTGCATGTTTACACCACATGACATTGTTTGTAATATCACAGGCTTTTGGGACAAAATATGTTAAGAAGCAGCGAAGCAGAAGAAATAATATTAAAATATTAAACCACTTATAAGAGGGCTAACATAAAGAAAACTAAACAAAACATACACTGTTTTTTTACAAACCCATTTACTTCTTTCATTATATTACATGAAAGCAGAGCGCTGCATGTTTTCACCAATTCTGCAGTGTGTTAATATCATCATGTACAGTATTTCTCTCTCTCTCTCGTGATTAATGGTCTGACGTCAGTCCAGAAGGATTAGTATTTCTGTTCTCTTGACAGCTTTGAGCGGGACACAGACACACTCCTCTAGTCTGACCCAGCAGTAAATAATCTTCCCATTTGTTCACACAGATGATAATGTCAATAATGCCAAAATATAGTAGGCTAAAACAAAAGTGGCATCTGTAAACGCAATCCTAAAAACAACTTTTTCTCTTCAACAATTTTCAATTGAAACCAGAAAGTGTCCAATACTTTTTATCGTTTGGTCATTTAAAACCTAACAAAATAACAAACACTGCTGTATAAAGATGATTCTCAACTATGCTATGAAAGATATATCGGAATGAATTATACAATTTTGCTTTATGAAATATGGGTAAAATGGCCATAAATGGGTAGTCCCATTCAATACAATGTATCTATACACTGTATATGGTTTGCATGATATTAATGTGTTCTTGGGGCAACATGTACTGAAAACAGAAGTGTAACAATGGGAGTAATAATTGGTAACATTTTCATAATAATATCTAATATTTCATAGGAATATATAATTTATGTCTCCATTCACTTGTTGTGTCTCCCAAAATGCCTTATAAACATGCTTTAAGTCCTGGTGTCTCTGCAGAGGACATGTATGAAATCAATGCACTGTTTTGTAACAGAAAGATTAAAAACCACATAACATTCACGAAAATTTCTAAATTGGTCAGATTTAAATGAAAATTACAGAATATTATCATATTTCTATAAGAGTGCTAAATTCAATCACTTAATTAATGTCAGTCATCTTTAAAGACCAAGGAGTTTTTGTTGTTGTCATGTTGAAACCTCCAAACATTTGGTATCTCTGAAAAGCCCTGAATGTGCTCTTTACGGGACATCCAGACTGTGACATGTATATGGCGTCAGAGAAATTCACTAAAATATAGTCCATTACAGAGGACAAAAGTCTTTTCCTGTGTCATACATATAAGACTTGAGTATCTAAATCATTTTTGGGTTCCACTGTAGTAGGTGATGGATTGAGAGAGGGTTCTAGAAAGATGAACAATAATCTCAATAGGTCTCATGCGATTCACACTTCAAAAAGCGTCATGTCATACGGCGTACTATGTGATATTACAATATGCTGTTCTGTGATAGGCTGCATGTGATATAAACACAAACACATGTGACTGACTGCAGTTTTACCTGAGTCTCCACCGGGCACAGCGCGCGGAGCCGAGGCCACGTACACCGAGAAAACACACACCACTGTCGCTCCTGTCAGGGTCCATGTCCACCTGTCCGACGACATTCAGACGTCTTCTGAGGTTTGAAGTTAGTGTTAATTATTTGAAACTTGTTACGCGTTTATTCAACGTGTCTGGAGAAGCATTCTTTCATCTCGCGAATCTACTTTGCAATCCGGAGCGTACTCCAATAGAACACCGATAGATACATGTTTATATATAAACATATATGCTGTACGACAATAAACGGAAGCATTATTATCGAGGTAAGGTGTTAAAATAACAAAGTTATCGTAAAGGTTGCCCTCTCATCTATCCCGGTGGTGGCAGCCTTTATGTAGAGAGCATTGCAAATGTTGCTCTTAACAAACCGAACTGAAGCCTATAAGTTAAACATCGCGTCATTGTGCGTTTTTAGTCTTCTCAGAGGCACAATCTGGACTGCATCTGCATTTACATCTGCACTGTTGATCTTTTGACTTTTTTCCCGCTTGGACTCGATGATAGTGCTGGATTTCACTTCCTGGTTGGGAGGGGTTTGTATTAGCGCTTGTAAAAATTACCATAGTAACCGTAGTTTCCGGCAAATTACCGAAGTTGCTGCAGTTCATGTGACTACTGCAAAATCTAAACAAATAAATACGGGATGTCCAATAAACACGGTAATAAGCTTTCAGAAACTTTTTAATCTCTCTTTGATGGAAAAAAATCATACGGAGTTAACTTACCACATTTTTGCTGTTAACTAACTGTAGTGTCCATATGGTTAACATGATTTGTTTCTTTCTTTTCTTTTCCTTTTTTCTTCACCCTAATGTTAACTAACGTTATATTTTGTGCCATTCTAGATGCGGGGCCATCGTTTCAGGCTTTAATCCCATAATAATCCGGTGATGTGTAAACTCATTCTTACTATAATGATTTCTTTACTATAAACATACCTTAAAAATGTTACTTTAACTGTTACTACAATAAAACATGGTATTTTCCATTAATATTATCAAAATAATAAATGAAAGTGACACAATATTCCTGAAAACCTATGCTGTTTAAAGGAAATCAGATATTATTTTATCATAGTTTAATAATAATAACAGTAACTATATGGTTACTATGATAATTTTTTAGGGTTAAAGTAGACTGCATATAGATTGCACTGTTGATGTGGATCATTAAGCATACAGCATATGGAGCGTTGAAAATATTTTCCCAAACATTGGACAAAACAACTTTAATGTCCCCCTGTAGTCAATAATTTTAACCCTTAAAACTCATCTTTGATCGCCAAAATGACATATTAAACTTTTTATTTCACAATTGCAAGTTTACTTTTCACAATTCTGACTTTTTTTCTTCATAACATTATGACTTCATAACTCTCAATTGCGAGTTTATATCATGTAATTCTGAGAAAAAAGTGAGGATTGCGAGATGTAAACTCGCAATTGTGAGAAAAGTGTAACAATTACCCATGTATTTTTTACTCTGTGGTAGAAACAATCTTCCATATGAATGTAACTCTACACCCTTGCTTCATTTAGTATACGCAGGCACATGAATATGCAAATTAGCCCCGCCTCCACTCAGTCGCGAGTTCATTGTTCGTTTATTTATTTGTATAGCACCTTACAGACATCCACAGTAGTTCCAAAGTGCTGTACATTGTACAAGCTCAGATTATCTGATCCACTCGGTCAACTTTACTGTAGTAAACGCTGCAAAATGGCAAGTGGAAATACTGGTTTAATTCAGCCATAAATGTTTGCACCAGAAACTGATTCAGAAGAAGAAGAGGAAGAGTGAATCATACAGGCTTGTATTTAAGGCGATGCGTCAGAATGGTAATGGTTTGATGTATCACTTTCTACGGTGTCGGACACATAGCGGTAATGAATATGATTAATCTTTTTCTTGACTATGTTATCAAACAGCTAATAATGTGTTGCTAATGTTACACAAACCATGTTCCTGCTCGCCATCTCAGATTCAGACAGCTGCCTTCTAAAAATCAGCATCCTTAGAAACACTTTGAACAACTCAGAACGCCAGTGGACAAAAGGCATATATATCATAACATCGTAATATACATCATATACATAATTCACCTGCTATATTGCTAAATATACCCGGTTTTTCATATCAACAGAAAAATATACCGGGATAACATAACTTCTCTTGAGACTGCCCTGCTTTGCAGCAGTTAATGATATGCTGAAGCCCGCCCACCTCGTGACGTGATTGGTTACAAGGTAGTTTGTGACATCAGAAACACCAGCGATTTCAACCCGTCTTTTTTCACAGCAGTTTTAGGAGAAATTTCTTGGCATTTGGCAATAGTGTTGACTTGTGAATTTGCACATGGTTTGTCTTAAAGCATATTAAAAACACCACATAGACATATAAACAACATTAAAAGCTTGATGTTCACCACAGGGGACTTCAAATTAGACTAGGACCATAAACATTAATTCCTCACAGCCTTATTTTAATTTGTGTCAAATTAAATGACATCTGCCCTTACTGAAATCCTTGTGCACACTTTTAATGGCCTTTAATTAGCGTGTTGCGTTTATTTCCCTGAGTGTGACTCGTTCAATCAGGCTTCAGCGCTGAAATGATTTGTCTTGCAGTTTTTACAATTAGCTGCAGTAAAAATTCTTTCTGGTTGCAGTTGCGAGATGTGGATGTAATACGAGACCCTTCTGTGCCTGTAGAGTGGAACCTCATAGAAATGTCATGCTAGACTGATCATTAATCCTCCACTATCTAAACTGAGTCTGATCCTTGACTAAATTGAGAGCTCTGAGAGGTAGAGATGTGTCAGCACCTCAGAGTTCATAATCCTCCACGCTCCCCTCCACCCTTTACTACTGTCCCTACTGTCTAATCACTGTTTCAACCACCTACCTGACACACATACACACACTGTCTTTCTTCCTTTTTATAACACACATCCACAAACCTCTTTCCCCAAAGCAAAATATATCAATTGCTCTTTAGAAAAATGTAAAATCGCTTCTAGGGCAATATGTAATGAAAATGATGCAAATACTCTATAATAATCCTATATTATAATTATAGTTCCTAAATAATACATAACCCAGTTATTTAATTTTAAATGTAAAAGCAAAATAAAATATAACAGTTAAAGTGTTTTCTGGAAATAGAGTAGTATTTTTTCCATTCATTTTTTCCATAGGGATTTTAATAAAAAAGTCTTTGTTAAAGTGTTATAAACCATTAACCAAACCAACCAGCTAGGTGAATCATAACATTACAAAAAAGCTTTGGAAAATCGCACAAAAATACAGTGGAACAAGACTGTACTTAACAGTCAAACTTATTTAGGCTACATAATGTTGGTTATATGTATAAACAATATATTTCAAGTTTACTGCAAAATATGCATATATGTACATGCGTGTATGTATGCATGTATGTATATGTGTGTGTGTGTATATATCTATATATACACACACACATGTATGTATAGGCATATATATATATATATATATACACACACACAAATATAAGTACACTCGATTATGTCATGGGAGTAGGCGGAGTTAAAGAGCTCCTTTGCCATGTTTTGCTTTCTCTGACTCTGATTGGTAAAATTATCTCTATAGCATGATGGGTAATGTAGTTTTTCATCGCGAATTCTGCTGTTAAACGATTATTTAAAAAAATAAGTTGAAATAATGCTGGCTGGCGGCTATACCATCGATTAACAACCCCATAGCTCACAGTAGGGGTACAAGTTATCTTTAAAAATCAGTTTCCTTATGGAGAAAATGAATGGAACACGACTGTTACACTCTATACAGTTTACACTCAATTTTTGATAATAATGAAACAAAGGTGATCACCAATAATGGTGATTTACAAGAAGGAGCATTGATGCTGCATAAACAGGTAGCAAAAGATAGGAGTGCCCTAAGCCAATGAGAATAAAGTAACCACGTGTATCTGCAGTGCTTTTTTGAGTGCAGCATTCATACAATTTAAATGCAAAGAATGTGAGAATTATTCATCTGGGTTGAAAATTTAAAAGAGAAGGCTTAGTTTTTTCTTTTCTTTGACAGGTTAATCTGGGTAATTCTTGGTGTGTCTTAATTCTTCATCAATCTGTAACTGGTAAATCTGCCGTTCTGAAAGTTCAGGGGTTTGTTTTACCATTTCAATTCAAGTATGAATAATTTTTTGAGACTTAGTCAGAAAAAAAAAACATTTGATGAGAAAAAATGTTTATTTGATGACCTCAAAAAACTCTTTACAGATGCCTAGTATGTACTCTATACCCCTTGTTTTGTGTGTGAAATGTCTGCTGACTACAGCCAGTGCAGAGAAGACACCAGGAAATCACAGACTTTTAAGAGCAAAGCCAACATCACACATATCGACATCTGCACATGAATTCAATCGCTCAATGCATCAGTGAAAACTGGATTAGAGTTCCTAAATCGCAGATAAATCCGCCACTCATTGCAATATGTTTTGGCTCCAGCCTGTTGCTTACTATCTGCTTACTTACTGTACACTGACAGTCTGTTTTAATCTAAACCCAAGAGCCTAGCAAACAAGTGGATTTTCAATAAAGCCCTTTAAAATCTGTAGAGAAAAATCCCATGATCCTCTGTGTTAGCTACACAAATATGCACAGCAATGAAAGGATTCGGTCCGCAACAGATTAATTGCAGTGGTAAATGCAATATGTCTCTCATGCACTATGTATTACTAGTGCGCCCTATTTTATTAATTTACAGATCTATCAGACAAGCTTTTTACAATCTCTGAGACAAGCATGTAATGATATACAGTTTATTGGGATCGCGGTTTCTTAAAAGCCGACACAAAACAAAAAGGCGATTCTTGTGCACATCAACCGACTATTTAGGCCACCTTTGTCTTCTGTTTACCTCCTTGTGGTTTACAAAGCACTCCAATTAAAATCCCAAAGATTAGGACAATTGTGATTAATATTCTTTAGCGGGGCCAGGAGTACGAGGCACAACAAAAGCAAGGACTGCTTGGAATTGCCTTGAGCAGAACACCTAATGGCGGCCAATTAAAATAAGAGGATTCAATTTGGCCAAAGCAACAGGAACCTAAAGATAATGCATGTATCTAAAATTGCAGTAGATGCCATTCTCTTGATTCTGCTTCTATCATGTTTGTTATGGCATTTTCGCAAATTACCTGCAACTATTGCAAAAAAAAAACCTTAATAAGGGGGAGGGGAGGGGGTTAAGAAAATGTAATGTAACTGACACGGTTTTAAAGCAAGAAACATTTTTAAGAACATATTCAATTTAGAGTTGTTCTTTTAACTAAAAAGGCAACACTTTACAAAAAGGTACAATTATTGTAAGTTAATGCTTTAGGTATGAATTTACAGTGAACACATCTAGGTTACTGTTAATTCATACATATATTTGAAAACTTATATTCAAACAATTAATTTACAATATACCATTTAAGGTCAGTGCAGTTTTTTTAGTTTTTTTTTAAGAAATGAATCCCTTTTTTTTTCAGCAAGGGCACATGATCAAAAGTGACAGTAAAGAAATTCATGATGTTACTAAAGATTTCAATTTAAAATGAATGCTTTGCTTTTGGAACGTCCCCAAAGAAATTTTAGCAACATATGTTTTCAACAGTTATAATAATAAGAAATGTTACCTGAGCACCAGCATAATAGAATGATTTCTGAAGGATCGTGTGACACTGCAGACTGGAGTGATTGAAATTGTAATCATATTTCACAATATTACTGTTTTGTCTCAAATAAATGCAGAGTTGGTGAACATAAAAGACTTTTTTCAAAAGCATAAAAAAATCGTACGATCCCTCACTTTTGAACGGTATTAAACAATAGAATGGACATAAACCTGGATTAATAAATGCTGCACAAACAGTTCTTTATTAGTTCGTGTTCCCTAATGCATCAGCTAATTGAGTTACGAGAAATTTCAACCAAAAGGATGGAGCTAAATGAAATGGTTAAGACCTCAAGAAAGAATCAAACAGAAAAAAGCTTTTAGCGTAGCGGATACTCAGGTGTGAGGAGGATGTGTGGGTGACACTGGAGATGTGCAGGAGGGAGAGCGAGACAGCACATCACAGCACTGGCTCCATGTGGGAGCAATCCAGTTACTTAAACTGATCAAGATTTAATTAACATAACGCTCGGCAATTACTCTGTAATTAAAGTCATTTGTCCTCTTGTGGAGCTGAGAGTGCCACTGCTGAAGAGGGGCTCAGTGCTTCTGATGTGTTTGTGTATTAGCCTAGCCCTATATATACACTACTGCTTGTTTTATCATTGGCCATGAAGACAAGAAACTGGATAAATAAATGAAAATTTACGATGTGGGTTAGTAGAAGCACTTCGCCCTACTTTGAAATTCTATTGTTGCGTTAACAAAGGAGAACGGTCTTGGTCAATATATTATTAATGACGTCAGGGGCTGTTGCTCTAATTTAAAAATTATATTTTTTTACAGCACTATTCCGCAGTTAGGTGTATTACATTTGAATTATATTTAATAAATAGGCCCTTGTATTGAGGAGAATAGGACTTGTCACACTCTTTAATCAGTGTAATACTTCACAAGCTAATTTTTAAAGGTACATTGTGTAACTTTTTTGTTCAAAATTTAAATAATGAGTCAAAACATCATCATTCTTCCGAAACGTGTTTTTGTCTGGCTTTGATTCACTATGATTAGCCTATTATTAGTGTTTATATTTTAGACCTGTCGTGATGGTTTTCGTGGGGAACTGCATATACGTCGCTCGACCGTGTGTCTCTCGTCAGATCCGTAAATGGAGAAAAGTTGCTCCGGCTGCTTTAACGTGTATGGTGTGGGAGGGGAACGGGTTAGTTGTTGTCACGAGCGAGAAAGGTTGACGTGGAGCCGCTAAATCTTGAACTTCTGAGGAATCACCCGTTACAAAATAAACACACAGAACAGAGGAAATCTGCTGGCAAAAAGAGAACGCTCATAATAACAAGAATCAACATTAGCTTGGCTTTTCAGAGATGGCGAGAACTGAGGGATTTGAAATGCGGTAAAGCGACGCGGAGATGGTGTTTTTATTACTCGACAGGTGAGAAAGGCATTTTATTGAACAGATAAATTGCCATTTGTAGCTCTTTAACAGAGGTGTAAAGCATTATCTATTGTGAAGGGTCATCTCACTAATAATGTAGCGCTGCGCTGGAATTTGTGAGAAAGAACCAAAGCACAACCAAAACAATGTTCTTCTGCAAAATGCCTAAACATAGTGCCTAAAAATGCCTAACAAACCTACATAGTGTACATTTAAAGTGAAGTTTTGTTTACCGTAGTCTTTTCCAAAGACTATTCCAAGAAAACTCCCTATGGCGATTAATTTTACGTTTCGCCAGTTCATATGAATTTGTACCATCTCATTTGTACGTTTTCATACAATCTGCTTGCGCCCCACTTTAGGGGTTATACTTTTTCTTTTAAAGAGCTTACCTTTAAAAAAACAAAACAACAACATATGAATTATATCACACAAATTCATATGAAAGCTAGGAAATTATTGCCGTTATTGCCTAGGAAAAAGATACAATTTAACACAAGTTGACCAAACTTACTTGAATTAAATTGCTTTAAATATATATATATTTATATTCATACATCATATATTCATATTCATACTTAAATTTAGTCGACGTAAAAGCCATGGTCCACAATTGTTTGAAAATGGTAATTGTGTTGTTTAATCAGTAAAACAACGATGAAACAAACCTCTTCACCTTTTTGATGATAATTTTCACAAATTAAGTTTCCAACTAGACGTTTGTAAACAATATAGATAATAGGTTAATAGGATTTTTGTCTACAGCCCATGTGACAGTCCTAGTCTCTGCAGACGTTTAATCTGACGTCATGTGTAGGCCTACTATAAAAGGATTTTATTCTGTATTAAACAGCAGTGCGCCACGACTCTCGCGCCTTCGGATGCCCGTAAACAATCTGTGATGACAACAGAAGGCAAACTGGAAGCCTCACGCCGCTCTTTCAAACCGAGGCAAAGATTACGTGTTTTAAAAGCAATTAAAGAGACGTTTCAGACCCGTCATTCATTTTCAGAGGTGAGTGTGTGTGAATGCGGACCTCTCCCTAAATCTGCAGACAGTCACTGTAGCCACGAGCAGCTCCACTTACAGGCCGTGGATAATTAATGGGACATTTCAGCGGCAAACAGTGACTAATTGCGCTAGACAGAAATAGCGAGGAATTAATAACATGCATCCAACACTTGCCACGATCCCCTACCGCTTCAATTTGCCGGGAGATTAAAAACGACTGCCAAGTTTACTAAATTAAGAGCGCGGGGGAAACGAACGCGCGTCTTGTTGTGTGCGCGTGCGCGTGTCTGTAGCTTTTACTATCTCTTATTTACAGGCAATGATCTGCATATCATCTCTCGGGGTCTCACGCTGGGAGGAAGAGGTGAATATCAAGAGCACCACCCCTCCGAATGTAGGTGTCCTATTGATCACTTGGCGTCCGGCCTCCAGCCACCTGTGGCATATATATATCGCCTTGCCAGCTCACCGGTCGCTGGACAGAAAACACGGTGAGTTCGACCTGTTTCCCCCTGCAGGAGTTTAGCAGTCAACACATTCCTTCTAGAGATGCACACCACTAACCCTTATCAACAGCCCTAGGGGAATGCTGTTGACGTCTGTCATCATTTGGAAGCTAATGGGATCAAACCACATTCCTGCTACATAGTGACATTCTGAAAAATTAAATTGAACACTGGGAATTTCAATTTATCCAGTAGGATCATATTTGATTCTTTGAGGATTCTTGTTTCATCCCATTTAGGATTGGTTCCAAATTATGATAGAAATTCCATTAGCATTCCCTCGGGATATTTTGCTGCTTTACGAAAGACCTCATGCGGTCAGGACTGGCCATGTAGTTTATCCAAAAGGACAGGATCAATGAGTAGGAGAAAGAAAAGGAACGATTTTCACTAAACAGAAACGCTTTTTATTCATGTTGGTTTCGGTTTTAAAAAGCTTTTATGTCGCTTTCATGAAGAGTTCAATTAATGACCAAATGTCATGTTGTGTAATAGTTGTTATTTTACAAAAAGTTTTTAAATATATTTTTCAATGTAGATTGTAATTTTAAGGACTCGCACCATGACATTTTAGAGTCTGAACTAGCCTTGTCATAAAAAGTTCAATTTATCTGATATTTTAAGAGCCTTTTTTATTATTATAATGCATCAAACAATAAACAGACATAAAAGACAGAACGGAAAGACTCTCTACTACAGGAATGAAATTACATCAAATCTTCATTTTACGTTTTACAAATAGGCTAAAATAAGAAAAAGATAACATTTAAACACATACAGAGGAAACATTATGCATCAGTGCCATTCCCCAAAAAAATCATAATATTTCAAGAATCTGTCACTTTTCTTGTTTTTAATCAACCTAAGAGATCTGATGTCAATTTCAATTAAAAAATATGAAAAAGTAGGCTGCGAGTTAAATCATGATTAAAAAGTGCTTACCTAAATGAAGAGATAAACTCTTCCAAAGGTTTTGAGTTTTTTCACGTTGGAAAAATAAATGGATCAGTGTTTCATCCTTATTCCCACAAAACGAGCAAGAACTGTCAACATCCATACATTTTGCAACCGTATCATTCACAGGATATATTTGATGTAAGATCTTAAAATGATTATTGGGAATGCAATACTTATAACAGCCAGGCTTCCTTCCAGTTTATAAACCCAATCAGAGATGCCTAGTGAAATTTCCCTTTATGAACTATCTTTTTTTTTCTAAAGAATTTGTCAAATATGCTTTTACTATTACATATTTTGTATAAATATACATCATTTCCTGTTTTTTATGACTTTACTGGTCGTATTATAAGCAGTGCAGCAGTTTTTTCAAAACAATAATATGAGATTACTATAGGTTCTAATATATTATAGATTTGTATCATTATCGATTTAATTCCTTTTAATGAGGCTTTTTTTCTTCGTTATATAAGGACAGATGTAAAAGTTATTCAAGTCCATGTGTTTTCACAATGCATATTTTTGAACATAATAGTACAAAAAACATCATGTCTCTATTAAAACTAATTTAAACCGATAGCGGTGCATTAATCGAAATAATTGAAATGGAACATAATTATGATGATCGCTGCAAAATACAGTCATCAGTGTTCACATTGGTGCTTGTTCTGAAAGCTATATTGTGGGAAGATCACCTTTCTGAAGGTCTCCTCTGCACTCCTTGATGTCACATGTTCCTGTGTCTTGACACTGCTGATCGGCCGTCATGTCTTGATTTTCTGCAGCTTTGATCCTTCAACAGTTGAGTGTGAGAGCTGGCAGGCGTCCTGAAGGAGACCGCTAGCAGGCACCAGTAAAAAAACCCATTCTCTCTCTCTCTCTCTCTCTCTCTCTCTCTCTCTCTCTCTCTCTTCATGCCCTCGCTAAGCCTCGAGCGGTTTTAGTGGATGCACAGATCTCATAAGAGAAATATATTGAAAGGTATCTCAGCTGCAGCTGTAATTAATATCGAATTGGTTTGGAATAATGACAGGACAGAGAGCAGGTGCGCATATTAAGTGTCCGTGACAGGCGTCCTCTGTGCATGACTTTAGTGAGGTGGCGTATAATGTTACATCACACGTTACAAAATAACATTCCACAGGAAGCACAAAAGACTTCAATCACGAATGCAGACATTATGTCATTTTTAATAAACCCTCTTAAACGAGGGCAAGCCAAGCAGAGATTTCCCGACGAGCTCTCCGTCACCTTTACTACGATGACTGTCAGTGTCGAGTGGGACGAGACGCATCCCATCTCTCCCGCATCTACAGGAGGAAATGTTAATTAGCAGTCATGGCATCCCACTGATCTTCCCTTTCAGAGCGGCTAAATGGCATGCTGAAAACCGAAATCCCTTTATATGCCCTTATTTTGTAGTGTGAGCGCGTATGAAAGGGACGAATATGTCAGCGCTGTTTGATGGATAATACGCTTGCCATTATTCGAAACCCTTTCACACTGGGATTTTAGTGCATTTTTTCCAAATGCGTAGTGAGTTTTAAACCGGAAACATGCACGGCTCCAGACGAACCATCGTGTTAAAGGTTGTTTGTTTTTTTTTAAAGAAAACAAAAAATCCATTAAATGTCAGTAAAAGTTTAGTTCAGTTTAATAGCCTAGTCTCAGCCTAAAATATATATGTTTGAAAGCAACTCACACTGACATTTCTTAAAATATATTAGTGTCATTGTTTTGTCTCAAGATGCACATCAGTAATGTTTTTCTAAGGCACGTTTATAAGATCAACTTAAATGTCTTAATTGAACTAAGGCCTAATCCTGGGTTAGTCTAAGCCTTGTCTGTGAAACCGGACCTATGCGTTTTAAAATGGTGCTTTTATTCCTCTCTTGTTTTCCACAATTAAAGATTATTATAATCGAAATGGTTTGACAACTGTTCACTTCACAAATGAGATGTATTATCATGAACAAAATAGTTGCATTTAACTTGTTAAAAATTGCTATTTACCTTGCAGTAAAAAGTCATAAATGTTGCACTAAAAAGAAATGTAATTCATACTTATGTTATATATCGTTGAATGCATTCATGTCTCTAGGCCTAGCTCACAAAAAGTGTGATTTTCCAGTTTGGTTGATATAACAGCACCCTCTTGCGGCTGTGAGGAATTATTACATACAGTAACTTCAAAAAAAGAAATGCTGTTAGCATGTCTTTAATCTTTACAACATTTTCATATCTCGTAATATCAGATCTCTATTGATGATTTTTGTTTTCAGCAGCCGATCTTTAGAGCGTTATCTTCAAAAAGTTCATCATTTTGATATGAACTAAATTCTAAACTTTTAACTTTATAATGGGATTGATGATGTAATGCAAGAGCAACTGAAGAAAGAGAGTAGGAGGAGGAAGCAAAAAGATGCTCTTCATAGGTCAATGTGCAAGTACTCGAAACTCTGATGTGCAGACAATGGTCATCACACAATGCTAGTTTTAAATATTTCAACATTATTGCATAGTTCAAACAAGAAAAAAAGAAGGCTAAATCTTAACATGCTCTGACCATACCTAGTTCATTGAAAACCGATTCTCTGCTTTGAATGAACATATAACTCAGACATAGTGGAAGTGACAGAAGCTTTTCCCAGTACATACATGTCTAGAAGACACGTCACCGTTTCATTGGGGGTCCAAGCACCAATGTTGCTGGAACACTATTGTGTTTGTAATGCTTTTCTTATCATTCTGTATTTGTCTGCCCCTGCCTGGAGACGACAACGGTATCTTTTCAAAAGTTTGCATTTTCAGGTCCCTAAAACACTGTTGTCGTGTAAATAAAGGGCTAAAATGCATGAAAAGTTGTTCGCATCTTTTTTCTGTAACACTAAACTTAATCTGTTCTTTGATAGAGAAATGTCCTTTATTTAAACATGCTTTTTCAAGCATACCATAGAGTGTGATTATGTAAAGACAACCATAATTACATGATGAACTACTATTTAAATTATTACAGCCCAGTTGCCAAGACTAACTTTTTTCTGCATCTGAAACCCAATTAAAAAATAAAATCATTAAGAATGGCCATAGCTAATAGCCTCAGTGCATGAAATGTTTCTTTCACATGTTTCGTTCAAGTGTACTGAAATTAAAACACTAAAACTCTGTTGTGTAATGGTTTATTGTTCCTAATTTTGCTGAAATTTACAAATGCTTACACATGAATTGTCCTTGGAATTTGAAGAGACCAAAAAAAAAAAAAAATTCACAAAATCCTTTGACGTTTTAAACAGAAAAACATGTTTGGCTTTATTTTAGTTAATGCTATATGGAAGAGCCTCATATCAGCATCATTGTTAATAAACAGTAGCTTTGCTTAAGTAAATACACTCCCCATTCCCAGTTCATTCCTCTTTTCATTTCACAATGATACGTTTCAAGAAAACAAAACATCCGCTCTACGGAACATCCCTCTAAATGCATGTAGATCACACCACAACAACTGCCTGTATATCCAAACAAAAATATAGAGACAACAGAACATTCCAATAATTCATTTACAAATGAAATCTAAGGTCATTTTACAGTGTTCATTATTGGGTCTGAAAGTAACATTGAGTGTGGTAGGAATCATGGGTTATTTTGCAAAATCAAGCAAGGCCAGACGGTTTGAGCATCAATCAAAGAATATCTGACTAGTGACCGTTCACAGGCTGAGTGTGGACGCAGCACACACACACACACACACAATCTTCAATGAATGTTGATCAAGCTGATACATTCATTTCATACAGACACCTACCACACAGTAAAGTACATACCTGAATAAATATATTAGTATCTGTTTTAAAACAAACAAACTGTACATGGGCTTGTGTGTAGTAAAATACTTTTCAGTGAGTAAAAAGGCTCTTTAAATGCAAGTTTAAAAAATACCCCTTCAGTGTGCCTAAAAAAAAAGCCTCCTGACACCCCTGTAAAAATGTCTTTAGGCATAAGAAACCATCTCTGTATACATTTTAGGAAAATAGTAGAATAAGTCATTTTAATCTCATAACAAGCTTATAAAACATTTGAAATGGGATGAATTTTTGACCGAAGAGAAATGGTTACCAAGCGATTACTGTCTGTCTTACGGCTCCTGTACGTCATAAACCTCTACCATCATTGTTTTCAATCTCAATCTAATCATTTTCCACGTATGAGAAAGACTATATGCCGATTGCCGAATAGTCCACAGTTTTCAGATCTGCTTTGATTGTACAGCGACATCAACATGTGGAAAATAACCAGTGGCAAGCAATGAACAGTACCAAAATATAGATTTGGGATACGCTTTAAAAGAATAGTTCCTTGAAAACTTCTTAGTTACAAACGATCTGTTAAAAATATTTGGCAACATCCTTTGTTAATATTGTTACCGGTTAGCCCGGTATGAATAAAAATACCTTTACATCAAAGCTTAAAATTGTCAACCATTGAGACAAAAAGAAAGAAAAATGTGTTAGTTTCCAAATACTTGAGATCAGTAAAGTAGGCGAACAGAGGACTGGGCTAAACATGACAAGTCACTCGAATTCCATTTGAAAATGAAGCTTCCACTGTGTCTGATCGGTATTCCTGCAGAATCCTTTAGGAGTGCTATTTTGGTAGCTCTTCAAGTCAAGGATAAAATAAAACAAACAAACTAAACAGAAATCACCCTTTTTTTATCTTTGGAAACCGCCATTTTATTATTGCAGTTCCCAAAACACTGCTCCAACAAGTACATCCTTGTAGAAGCCCTCAGTGGAATTTGGGATATGGGACTCTGACCTCTGGGAGTTCCCACACATTGAAGTACTTAAAATAATGGATCCTGCTCATGGGGTTCCGACCATCCTGCACAGTTTAGTTCCAACTCGACACACTAGAACCAGAAAATCAAGTTCTTTGGACATCACTGGAAAGATCATTAAAGCAACAAAACTCCACAGGAAGGTGGATCACCAAGAACCAAACAGAGCACCTTGAGTCAGAAAGCCAAGTGTCCTATATAGAAATGTATTAAATCTCCTGAGTGATGTGGTAATGCTGGGTGTGAATTGACATCTTGTGGGCCGGTAGACAAAATAACAGTCAGGAAATTATGACGAACACCTCCTGTCATTCACCATGTCATCGGAGCAAAAAACAGCTCTCCTGCATAAGCATTTCAAGGGCAGCTTCACAGCTTGCGGTATGAATCAGTCCTTATACCAACTGTCCTTCAGCATACTGGATTCCACTTCAATTACATAATCCACTGTCCGCCAGTTCATCATAAACTCCTCTATGCTGTCAGTCTACAGGCCCCTGAAAGATCAGCTTGGCCCACTTTTGCATCAGATTGAGTTGGGTGGCACAAAAGGGGCAGGCCGCATGAAAAGCATGGGTGCCGTGCGGTAAAGGAATCTCCGCCCAATATCGGGCTGACTTTTCAGAGCACACGTGACCGCAAGGTACAAAGGCATACGTCGGTGCGCCAGTATCTACGTAAAAGGCCGGTTCGCATCCAAGCCAGAGTGGTACGTAGGGCCCCACGGTTCTGCACATGGGACACTCTCTTTGAGCATTGGCGTCTCGTTCGGAACGGTGGCCCCAGTCGTGGTAGCCATGAACGTGGCCACAGGCAAGGTAGACCCAGGGCTGTTTGTCCTCCTGGGTGGGTCCGCTGGAGAGGGCACGGCTGCAGCGTTGCATGCTGGGAAAGGCCAGGGTGTTGAGGCCCACGGGGCACTGAGGCCGGGCTGCGTTTAGCTCCTGCCGTAAGGCCTCCAGGTGCTTCTGAGTGGGGGTGTGGAAGAGGCCATCGGCTGTGCGCCAGAGCAGTGTGGCTCCGCAGAGGTCAACCAGAGAGCCATCCTGCAGTACGTTACTCTCACTCTCCACCTGAGCGGCACATAAAGCAAACATCTGAGCAATGCATTCATTACAAGCATTCCATCCATTTTACAAAAACACTTGTCCTATGTAGGATTGCGAGGAAACCAACGCCAACATTGGGAAAACATGCAAAGTCCTCCCGTCTCAGCTGGGAGTCAAACCAAGGATTATAGATGTTCCGATTATAGAAGTCTAACTAGTTAACTGCTACCATCACAGGTCTGAGGCTTGTTCTCATGTCTGTCTTGACCTTTGAACCCAGTTTGCCTTTCAACAAGAATACCCGAAGGGCAAAAAGACATTTTCAGAATTGTTTTTCCAATTGAGCTGGTCAAATTTGGATACAGGTTAAGTTTAGCCTTACAGTTTGTAATAGTCTTAATCATTAGCAGCACGCAGCCAGTAGTGTTTTAATCCCTAGTCAGTAATGAATTACACCGTTAGGCTTTACAACCATAACTCTAGTAAGTGTAGATGATAAATTCATGTGTGCCAGAGCCCATCTTAAGCAGCTGCTTTGCGACAAGACAATTTTTGGTCAGGCAAACTGGAGCCCGTTTCCACAGCCTTGAGAACCGAACGGTTACTCTATTCTGATTTAGTCACTCACGCGCCGCTTTATACATTTAGACATAAGGAGCAATGATGTGCAAGTTCAAAACTGCATTTCTCCATGAGACAGTCATAGACTGTTGCTGCGTCCCAATTCGCATACTATCCTTCCTAAATAGTATTCGAAAATAGAACTAGTACGTCCCAAATCGTAGCATGTTGAAATGAGTGTTCCAAAGAGACCCGGATGGTCTACTATATCCGGTCAGAATCCGAAGTGCAGATCGATGTACACTCTAACGGCTAATATTGCCCACAACCCATCGCGCGTTGGACGAGGATTCGGTTAGAACTACAACACGAGTGAAAAGTGTTAAAAAACTACAGACATGGAGGACACGCGCGAGTCCGGCGGTTGTGTAGAGACGTTTAGATAAAGGGGTTTAAGTGATTAATTATCAGTATAACCTGACGAAAATTTATTTATTCAATGTTGGCTACGTTATATTGCATCTGCAGCAGCATTGTGAACTTTTGTAAAGATAAGTTTATAGCCATTAAAATTTAAATGCAGCATTACATTCAAATTGCAAACACATGAGGAGAGTGAAAGTCTCCGCATGAAAGACCCACGACTGGCAAATGAACGAGCTACTACATTTCTCTCCGAAACGGTAAGAAATGATATTAGATTGAATGGAGGATTTTAACTGTGACGAGATTACTGACAGGGCAGTTTACGTTGATTACTTCCGACAGAGCTGTCCGTTGAAGATGACGAAGTAGTATGTCCCAAAGCTTGCCTACTCTTTTGCTACACAAAAAGAGTACATACTTTTAGGGCGTAGTATAAGTAGGCGAATTGGGACGCAGCATGTGTCAACATTTCTCAACTCCCCAGCTCAGTTCAAGACCAGCAAGTTTTTTGGGCCAGAGTTAAATCGATTTTCTGGACGGAACCCCTTTTTCATGCAACGCGAACACAAGAGAAAGGTTTGAGAATTGGTTCAGACCCTGAACCCACACCCAAACTATGTCAGTGGAAAAGTGCCATCCGTGTGGGTTTGCATGTTCTCCCAGTGTCCTCTGGGTTTCCTCTTGGTGCTCCGGTTTTCCGCACAACTCAAAGACATGCAGCATTGGTCAATTGGAGACACTAAATTTTGCATAGGTATTCACAGCAGCATTCTCACGACCTGACAGAAAGCAAGCGGTTTGATGGATGAATAGATATTGTTTTTCAATTTCTGAATCAGATACTCTTAGTATATGCCTAATAAATCATCAGGCCTCTACTAAGAGTATAAAGTAATGTACAGTTTATTTAAATTGTGTATTTGTGTTTTTTTCTCTATTGCTTGTAATTTATTTCGGTTTTCCTTATTTCTCTAGTAAACAAAAGTGAACAGTCAATAATAAATCAAACCTCAAAGATGTGCGTCAATTACCTTAAATAGTGTGTTCATTAGCAAAACAGTTTGTTTTGGTATTGAAATTGGTGCTATGGTAACAATGAAAGGGTGCAGTACCACATCTGTGCTCTAGGAGGAGCTAGAGGTTCAAATACTCAAAACATACTTTCGGGCTTTATAGCATGGATCTAAATAACTAAAAATCAACAAACATTTTTACACTCCATTAAAAACCACCATCTTTAACCCCCAAAATTTAAATATAGCACATAATTAACTATGTTTGGCTGTGTTCAGTGTTTAGAAATTCAAACATGGTCTGAATGAGAATGAGCTAGTGTCCTAGTCCGGGGATGGTGATCGTGACCTCTTGAATACTCAGCTTAGGGCTCATCCGTAACATGATTTGAACCAGTACACCTCGCATTCCTAGAGTCCTCACTGCTACACTAGTAGCCCCCCAACTTTATAGTCTGGAACCTCAACGAGTCAATTAACTTCCTGACTGATCTTGATCTGCAGTTTAGATAATCGCGTCTAGTTGATTGCTTAAGGATATTTTCGTCATTTAATGAGCTATAATTCATCTCTGAGTTCATAAACATCTGGGAAGGCAAGAGGGTTAGTAAATGAGAGAATTTACATTTTTAAGTGGGTTATTCCTTTAAATTTGAGTTTGGATTTTTCTATAATTCTCATCTGAAGAAAGTCAGAAACATCTGGATAGGCATGAGAGCAAGTAAGTAAGAAATCTAAATAAAAATGTAAAGGAGTGCCCCACTTTTAATATCTTATTTGATTTAATATCACAAGTGTAAAAACAATGGTGAGTGGCTACATTGTCCACTAAATTGAGAGGATGCAGCTGTGTAACTAACCAGTTTGCCTCGCGTTTGAGCAGAACGCGTTTCTCTCAGTGTGTAAACATCTCCACACACTGATATCTCCCTCCACACACCAGGCTTGGACTCCTCTGTGAACCCGCCCCGTGGGTGCATGACCAGCACACCATTGGTTGTCAGACCGTCCATGTGACCATCTGGATTCTTCCATTTGGCTGCTTTCTCCTACAGAGAGAGACCTAATTACTATACATGAACAAAAAATGTGTGCGCTCAGTTTACACATGGGTGAGTCATTCCAGTTAGCCAGACACACCTATATTTACCAGGTAAGTTTAGATCAGTTCCACTGGATCAGCAGAAGTGGATACTACCCCAGACAGCACATACACAAGCATTTATAAATAAGAGCTTAATTAAGCTTCTTGTAACTCCGATGAGAAATGTATCCCACAGACAATTCCATTTCAAGACCAGGCAAGAAAACACACTTACTCCGAGAAATATATTCTTGGAAGAGTCAAAGCCTGCAGCGTAGATGCGCGCCGTGTATGGCGGGTTACGTTCACACACCACCCGGCAGGCGAAGCGGGAGATAGTGCTTTGAGTGATGGGTGTTTCCTCACCCTCCCCTCCACCTGACACAGTGTCAGTCACCACAAAGTCAATAGGGCCCTCCGTCGATCGTCCGATCTAAGATGCAAAAGAAGAATTCAAGTTTCTACAACTTAAAATATTATGTTCTCATTACAAACAATTGTCTGATTATAATCTAGCCCATGACCGAAAGAACGATATTAGGGAAAACCAATTGCATTATTAATAATAATAATAATGATAAAAAACACGAAATCCTATAAACACCAAACTTTTGAGCAGTAATGTTTTTGATCATCTCTTATTCTACCAAGGCTGCATTTATTTGATCAAAAATAGTGGAAATAAAATAGCAGTTCTCTATTTTAAGTGTAACTTTTCCCTGTGATGGCAAATGTGAATGAAGACAGGAACAATGCGTCATATGATTGTTTAAAAATCATTTGAATATGCTGATTTGGTGCATAAGAAAGCTTTCTTAACACAGCTAAAAATAGTCATGCTGCTTAATATTTTTTTTTTAAACTAACATTTTTTACTTTCAGGATTATGAGATGAATAGACAGTTCAAAAGTACAGCATCCATTTAAAATAGTCAAGGCTTATACATTGTTACAAAAATTGTCCCTTTTGAACTAAAAATAACCACATTATAGCTGAAGATTCTGTAAATCTCCAGGTGTGTCTGTTTCAGAATTAGTTTTGTATTGTTTTGAGCTGAGTGACAATTGTCCCAACACTATTTTGTCTCAACAGTAAACAGGATTGAAAACAGTCATGCATGTGCCAGGGCTTGTTTGAAGAGCTTATTTTAGTTTTAAAAGTGGGATGGAAATCCCCAAGAATAGAGAGGTGCTTATTGCTCTAAATCCTGTTTATAAATACTTGTACTGAAATAAAGATGCAACAGTCTCCACTTTATTTCCTTTTTATAGAGTTTCTGTTTTGTCCCTGTTGCTGGTTCCCGTTTTCGCTTTTCTTCCCATTTGCAGCAATCTATATGACTCGATCCCTCGTGCGCAGACCAGACACCAAAAAAACAACCACACACGCGCAACCCTGTATCTGAGCACGTGTCTTAGGGAGCTGATATAACCGTGTCCCATATCACAGATCCTGATTAGCTTTGGTGGAGGTCAGACATATTAAAGTTGGAGAAACAGATTCGCCAACTCCCAGTCACCAGGCAGACACTGAACAGTGAAGGAGAGATTTCAAGGTGTTTTTGCAGAACAGTACCTGGAACATGTCTGTGTCTTTGTCATGGCTGTACTCCACCACCACCGTCTGGTGTCTGGAAAGCGTGTAGGAGATGCTGTGCTGGCCCTTACAGTTCACTGCCTGTCACAACACAACACAACAAAAGCGTCTGTCAGGGAGGGTTTCCTGCTCATCTAATACAGTGGCACACAGAGAACGGTTTTTAGTTTTTTCACTTTCTGAAAATGTAGTTTGTAGTTCACTGCATTCTTCAAACCTTTAGCTTTAAAACCTTTACAGCTTCAAATATAGGTAGTGAGAAAGTGACCAAGGAAAATGAAGAAAAACGGCATAACCAAGGTCTTTTTCTATTTAGAATTTTATGAAAACTTGCTATGGATCTTTTTGATCTATGTGGAGCAGAAGGGAATAATATTTGCTATGGCCTCACATGATCCCTCTATATGCCCTTTACCCTCTAAAACGGAAATGTGAAAAGGTTAGCAGCAAGCAGCACTACTAATAACTTTGGCCTTTTTAAAAGGTTTAAAGTTGGTCCACTGTAATGAGCATGTAGAATTTGAATGTTTTATTGTGTGTATGTGAAACACACCCCATCAAACATTCATTACCGAGACAGCTGTCATATGCGGCTTGTTATAAATAAATCATACATTATTCAAGTCAAGAGTGTAAGAAGAGGCAAGCATCACATGACAAACAAAATGAAAAAGTTTGGTTTGAGATCTACCCTTTATCATTTGTACTTGAAGAAAATTAGCCATCACAGATATGCGTGCATGATCTGAATTGCGATATGAATTGAGTTCACTTCAAAGCAGAGTGTGTGTAAACATTATTCTGAAGGCTTGAGACAAACCAGTGTTTAAACAGCCAATTTCCCAACTTGATCATTACTCGCTTCCTGATTCACCCTTTCTCTCCTCTAATCTGTGATTTCCAAATTACCCACATCTCTATCACGTGTGGTCAAAAGGGAGTGGAAACTGGGTCATGGTTACTACACTGTGCAACAATGGAAAAACACAGCCAAGAGAGGGAGGTGGTTTGTTTCTGTACAACACTATTTAATGCATTACCGTTTTTAAAACCCACTGTCCACTCATATGCCAAGAACAGGTTTGTGTGCGTGTGCATAACACTGTTCTCAATAACACTGGAGGTCACAAGTAGTTCACATATGCATACTAAAAGCCAGAATTTCACGCCCCACATATGCCCAGAAATATCCCAGAATAAATGCTAGCTGAGTCTGTATATTTTCTAATCCAAAAAAATAAATAAAGCTCAATTCAAATTGATTTTGTCTAGCAAGTTAAACATTAAATTCTAAGTCATGTAAATGCACTTTATGCAACTTTAATAAAAAAAAAAGGGGGGGGGACAATTTTGTGCTCAGTCTTTCACTTGTGCCTTACAAGTATAATTTGTTTTATACAGAATTTTTTTCCTCATTTTTTCCCATTTTTTTAAATCAATGTAGACAGAATCCGAAATACGTTCAAGCATATAAAACGCTTTGCACGTAGAGATACTTTACCCAATGCGTAACTTACATTTTATATTCTGTAAATGTTATGAATTGAAAAGGCTGCACATATTTAAATTTTTCAAAATGTTTTTCTTAACAGCAAGCGTGATAAAAAGAACTTCAGAGAGTGCACAAAGCGAGTGCGTCAACCAGATGGAGCCCAACAGAAAGGTGTGCAATACTTGACAAATCATGCATTTTTGATCAAATTTGTAAGCAGTAAGCATGTAGTACGCAACAACCCATTATAGTTACAGAAAAAGAAAAAAAAAATCTAATTTCATTTTCAAAAATAAAACGTAACACTAAAAGCAAGTTTAACAGAAACTTGTGAAGAATATAAAAGCAACTCATATATATATATATATATATATATATAAAAAATTGGCCAGGAATAAATCTGATTGGCTGGCAAGTTCTGGCAAGCCATTTTCTAGCTGCTAACTAATAAATCTAATGCATAAAAAACACAAAATTGAAGATCATTAGTATTATTTGCATTATTAGTTTAATCTAATTGGCTGTGTTAGTCGTCTGATCACAATTATGAATTCGAAGACAACTTGCCTTTTTAGCCATTTCAGAACAAACACACGAGTACAGATATACTGAGCATTGTCAAAAGGGAAAAATGTCAGAATATTGTTTATTTTTATCTAACCCACCCAGCCTTAGTCCAAAGCTCTATCAATAATGACGGGACTCATAGTTTGGCGTGTATGACCGGCTTCCAGTTTAAAATTTGGGCCGTTACTATTGTTGGTGGCACATTTGTGTTAACATTAGGCAGCTCTCCATGCTCACTGCCAGGTCACAACAGGGGGTCCATCCAACTTTCCATCCCCCCCACTGCTGTTTTACAGTGGGCCACAAAAGCTACAAAAAACACCCCAAACAATAGAGCTAGTGGAGCCGCACCCGTTGGGTAACGGCATTTGAAGCAGCTCATCTGAGACGCCGGAGCAGCTTGGGCCTCGCGTTTGTTGTAAACGCATGATGAGATGAGGTGGCCACCAACCTCAAGTCACAGGATCCAATTCGACTGGACCCTCCATCAGCACTGGACAGCCAATAATGCAAGTGACAACAACTCTAACCTCTGAAACAAACCTCTAAGACATCAGAGAACAATCACATATTGTTCCTGGAATAGTTTAGTGACATTTTGTGACCCATTATCTGAAAGGAGTTCGCTGGTGCACTGTGAGTAATCACAGAGCCTGTTCTTTGTTCAACTTTAACATTACAATGATGCAGCTGCACTTGTGTCACTGCTGGAGAAGTGGCCGTATTTTTAGTTAACCCTTTCAGACCGCTGCCTGAAGACATGGAAGGCCTTCCACCTCAGAGCGCTGTGACCCCAAAGAACAGCGTGATTCACAGATGACTGTGCGCTGGGATATTTTCAGCTCTGACGAGGCACTGCGGATGGATAATAAGCAGCCAACAGTAACAAAACATCCCCAGAAATACAGCATGCCAGCGAGTTTCATGGCGAGAAGAAAACATTCCTTGCCTTCATGGGACTTTAATTACGGAGCCCGGGTCTGTGTGTAAAACAAACATCACAAATATATCACATTCTTCTTTCTTTTTTTTTTTTAAATGGCACCGGAAAAAAAACATTTAAAAGTAACTAAACAGGGCTCGACAATGCGACATTTGCAAAATTACTGTGTGCGACTGAAAAAAATATTTAGGTGCATCGGTGAGTATGACCTTCTAAAGAAACTTCATGTGAAAATCTTGAGACACTGACACAGTTTTTCATGTATAATACGGTAAAGCTGCCTAATTTTAAGCCATCTATAGTATAAAGTCCTTTATAAATTAACGTAATGTGACTACATTGCCGAATTGCAGAGCTTGTTCAAACATATCCACGTTGCAATGATCAGATGGTTTTCTTATGCTTTATTTTTTAAAAAGTTCTCAATCTTGTTGTGCATTCATTTTGTTAAGAGGAAAGCGTGCAGCACATATTTACATATTCATCTAACCGTCGCTCTCAACAGTTTGGACGCCGCCGGATATTCGATAACAGTATATTCACTGCTCACGTGTATCGAACTTTGTTTTACCTCCAAGCAAAGAACTTCGCCGCGAGTATATCAGGGTTTTTAATGTTTCACACTACGATTGGCTGTTTTTCCACACCTTTATATAACGGAGAAAGCATGAAAGAGTTGTGGTTCATGTGCTTACATGGTAATACTGGTTAGTCGGAGTATGAGGGGGCGATACGGTTATATTTTTATACCAGTTTATGGGTTTAACTTAATTTAAACAAACTAAATGCAAGACAGTGCGTTTTTAACCAGCACTAATATCCATTTGAACACTGATACTGGTGAGATAATTATGATATCGTAGCAATTCTACGGAGGACTAAACTTCAGAAAACTTGAGAAAGCAGCATAGAGCCCAGCTAGAATCAGGCAGGTAAAGATTGAGGAGTTAAGAAGGATAATGGATGTAAGGTGGCACAATGCCATGGCTATTCTCAGCACGTGACCTAACGTAGCTGCTCTGTTGATCATGGACCAAACAAGCACAATGAACAATTGGCCACTTGTAGCTGACCTCCTTCAAGTTGGTTGTTCTCTGTAAACTTTTTTGAAAAGGTTACTATTAACTTAAGTTACTATAAGTTACTAAACACATTATTCCACCTAATTTACACTGTGGCAACACTTCTCTATCCAGTCGGTCAGTAACGCTAGTTTAGTTCCGGTCTGTGAAGCCCCTCCTTCCTAAAAGTGCAATGTGCTGTGATTGGTCAGCCGGATCAGTGTGTGATTGGTCAACCACTTCGAGTGAGTTTCAGAAACATCACGCTCCTTACCATAACCACTAGTTTCAACACATACATTAATGAATCTCAATCAGGCCTCGTCCCTTTTTCTGTCATATGCTTTGGGCAGGATTATTTAAATGAGTAATATTGTGACGTGTACACTCCCAGAAGAAAACTCAAGACTACAACCGAGGCATTTCAGGGAGTTCAGAAACCATGCTTAGTGCTTACTGATATAGTGAACTGATATAACACCTTTTGGAGCGACTTTGTGCTTTGTAACCTTTTCATGTTTTCAAAAGCAACATGACACTAAAGAAAATTGAAAATATAAAAAAAGCAAAACATGTCCGCTTTAAGTGACTAAAAAGCTTTTAGAAGGTCTGCATAAGCAGCAATTCAGATTCAGAGTCACAAATGGTTTCCAAAATGTTAGCATGTTACCAAGATAGCAGTAACAATGAATTGTTAATACTCCAAGCATAACAAAAAATCAGTCCATTTTAATTAGATTTAACATTTTAATTGATATTTTAGAAGGTTTTGAATGTAATGAGTACATTGTGGGTTTTTTTTTCACTGATCTCATCAAAAAGTATTCTGGGATTACCTTTTCTGTCAAGGATATGCAAGATAATGTCTTGAAGTTAGGCCTAAATTTTCAAAACCAGCCCATCTACAGTATGACATGCAGTATGGATCAGTATCGGCCGACATCACATTCTATGACTTGAACGGTCGTCACTAAATTTGGCCGATTTTGTAAACCCGATCACAATTTGATGAAGTAAAACCGTAAAAAGTTGCCGCTGACACCAATGTAAACCACATACAGATGAGGCTTTTGCACCACGTTCTGCTTTGTAACTTTAACATTAGTGAGCCATAGTAGATCACATTTTCATTTAGAGCAGTTTACCTCAATCCAAATGAGCCCATACAAAATAACATCATGCGTAGATCTTGAGAAAATCTTCCCGGAGTGACATGACATGCTGCTTGGCTAAAGCAATACGACTTCCAGGATCCGATTGTGTCGTGATCTGGACGCAGAAAACTGGATCTCGGGTGTGGTGGGTAGAGACGATGTGTAGAAACCAATCGGACATGGGTTTACAGCTGGAGCACACTTGGATTGGATCGATCGCTCGGACTGAAAAGTATTGATTAATCATGCACCATGGAATAGGAGCACCAGCTGAAACCGCGCTGGAAGATCACTCATCAACCAGGATCTTATAACTTGTTCTATATAATTATAAATATTTTTATGCTTCAGACGTTTACACATGCAAGTATACGTGGGGCAGTCATGGCCTAATGGTAACAGAGTTGAACTGGTGACCCAAAGGTTGCTGGTTCGATTCCAGTACCGGCAGGAATATGACTGAGGTGTCCTTGAGCAAGGCACCTAACCCCCAATCGCTCCCCGGGCGCCACTCAAGGCTGCCCGCTGCTCCGGTGTGTGCATCCACGTTTGCAGTGTGTGTGTGTTCACTACTCACTACTCTGCTCCTAATGTGTGTGCACTTACTTGGATGGGTTAAATGCAGAGGTCAAATTCCAAGTATGGGTTACCATACTTGGCCATCACGTGTCACTTTCACTTCACTTTCACAAGTAGTTCTGGTCAGTAAAACACTCAGATCACTTGTTTGGAGAGGTTTTTGGACTCTTGATAAAAAGGCTACTATGGTTCCAAATGCCATCTTTTAATTGCTTTGAGAAACACAAAATTTGGAAAAACACAATGATTGTAAACAAGCCAGAACTTGATTTTATAACCAGTCATATATTCTTTCTAATCATGTCAGGCATGAATTATAACAAAATAAATGGGGGGGAGGGGGATCTCAGCAGTGTTTAACATAACCTCCAAACATTTTTATTTTATTTTATTTAAAAGGTTTTCTATCAAGACTACGTACTTGATACCTTTTTTTGTTGTTATAAGCCAAGTATGATACTTTAAATCACGTGAAATCGTTTAAAAATGTCTTCAGAGTGCATGCGGTTAACAGCGACAGTCAACAGAGAGCTTACATATCACTTATATGAAGCTTGAATGATCGTTGATCGGTATCGACCGATCATGACGACAAGAAATCACTAGTCGGTATCAATTGCAAAAAAATCCTGAACAGAACATCCCTAATCCCTATGCCTTCACATGCGGTCTAGTAAGAGCTCACTAGGGTTTGGAACAGAACAATAGTTGCATGCTGTAATGCAGCGGCTCCCATCGAGAAAGATCTCCTCAGACAATGCCGACTGTTGGCAGTTTTTCTTCAGTTGACTGGAACAGCGGCAAAAAGGGCAGTCATCACAGAGGAGTCAACAACCTCAAGTTAAGTCACTGAGATAGTTATGATCAAAATACTACCACTGTAAAACTACCATTGGAGTTAATACAATGTGTGTGTGTGGGGGGGGGGTTAAGAAAGTTGTGGTTTGGCTGCTCAAAGCATTTAAAACAATATCATACACGGTATCATCAAAAACACTTTTAAGTGTCAGAGGGAATGATAGTCTCTGATCCAGCACCATGCATTTCACAATAACATCTGGAGAAGGCCACGTATCAGCACAGATTTGTTTATTGGTAGTGGCTGCTCTGAATGACAGTGAACAACTCCACCCCACCCATGTTTAGTACCAGCCTGTAAATCTCTAATGAATGTCCCAGTAGCAACCATTTAATGGTGGGGTTAAATATGCTATCGTAGCCAATGTTGGAGAAACTAAAGATCACAATGCTTCTTAACTAAACACTGCATTGCGCAGCTTCACAACTGGGCAATAATCCAACATACTCTACAACTTCTCTCTGCTATGGTGAGTTGGAAAGTCTTGTGAAAGAATTCATTTAAAATTCCATTTATTGCTATCTCATAAAGACGCCCTTCTGGAGCTTGTCAAGTGCAGAATCAAGTGTTGGTCATGCGCTTGCATGGGTACAGCATGGTTTAACAAACACAAATCAGACCCTAAGCCAACCTTTCTCCATGGCCCACAATCTAAAATGAGTTGACCCACCCTTGCTGTAAAATATAAACTGAAAGGCAACACCTTCAAAAGGGCAAAGCATTTGGTTGTGCCATTAATGTCAGATTATTTATAATAGTATATTATAGGGGTGGGAGAGAGGGGGAAAAAAATTCTGATGCATCCCAATTCTTTGATGATTCTAATTACGTCAGAATGCATATGCACAATGGCACTTGTGTGCCAAATACACAAACAAAACCATCAAACAAGCATATAAAATTGCTTAAGGTTTTATGGTTGAAGAGAAATACAATGACATTCTCAGGCGTCATTGCACAGAATATGCAGTGTGTGAAGATGCATTTCAGTGTTTTCCTTTCTAGATTCTCAATAAAGTTCAGGTACTTAAAGTACTTTTTGTTTGCTGGTAATCGGGATGGAGAGTGAAGGTAGGACCCAAAAACTCAGGCACCCAGATGTTCTCCATCCCCGCAATGATCTCAGGCTCATTTAAGTTCACTCTCAGTAAAAATCTGGGTCCATAAGACTAAAATTTTACTTAGAGCGGCTTTATACGTAATGGCGCTTTTCCACTGCATGGTACGGTACGGTTCGGTTCGGTACGGCACGCTTTGGCGCTTTTCCACTTCATGGTACGGTACGACTCGGCACTGCTAACTTGTGCCGCTTTTCCACTGCATGGTACGGTAAGGTACGGCTCGCTTCGGCTCGCTTTAAATGGTACCACCTCTGTTGAGGTTCCAAGCGTACCGTACCGATACTAAAATGTGACGTGGAAGCACTGTAGATCACTGATTGGTCAGACAAACAGAATCGTCACTACCAGCGTCATTGTATTTGCGAGACATCTAACCCGCTAGATTTAAATAGCCAGTAACAGCCTCCAATGTTTTAAAACTACTTGCTTGAAGAAAAAAAACGTCTAAAAAAGAAATGGCTGAATCGTGGTCAGTGGACGAGAACCGCAGAACTCTTGTTAGTTGCAGAGGAGCGGATAAACTATAACGATCAGTCATAATCCCACCCACTTTGAAGCGGTACTAACTGCAGTGGAAAAGCAACCGAGCTAAAGCGAACCGAGCCGTGCCGCGCCGAGTCGTACCACGCAGTGGAAAAGCGAAGCGAGCCGAACCGTACTGAGCCGTACCGAGCCGTACTGAGCCGTACCATGCAGTGGAAAAGCGCCATAAGTGTGTCCATTCTGAGTGCCAGATTTAATAACGGCTTACACCAGTGCAAACCCTCTTTTGGCATAAAAAAAAACTACTGTCAGGATTTACTAAAGACATGCAGTAAAAAATTTGCGCTGAAAAGAAGTGGACAGGGTGATTTTTGCGGCTGACCTTATTGCATATCCATTTGTAGGAGTTTCCCTTTCAGACCAAATTATAAGAGGAAAGTATTTAAATGAATCATGCAAGATTTACAAATGTTTGCGGCTTTACGCTAGTCAATTTACTGTTATTTGCTCCATTATTTAATGCCCCCCAAAAAAGCATTTCTTAAACCAGATGTATAAGTAGCCAAAAGTGATGTACGGAGGGGATATTTGTTTTTAATGATCAAACAAGTTCACTTAAACCATCAAAAAATGAGGTATATTTATTTATTTAATGTTAAATATGAGGGAAGACCAACACACTAAACTTGATTAAGGTATTTATCTGACAAAATTAATTGGCAAAAAAAAGGCAGTACAGCTACAGGTCTTATTTTACTATGCAAAGAAAAAAAGAAAAAGGTAGGTTTCACAGTTATGGATGATATGCGATTACCTTGCTGGCTTGTGGTGTGTTAAGGATGTGTACAGTGCTTGGTTTGACACCGTTGGCTTTGGCTCTCTTGTAAAGGGCAAACCGGCTTTTCCTTCGCCCTCGGTCTCCATTGGGAAGTGTACCATTGTACCTGTTTAAGGAAAGAAAGAAAAAATTAGATAACACCATATGAGTGACTTGGGAAATACCACTTTAAAAAGGAGTCAAACACAGAATATTATTTTCCAGAGAAAGAAAATGGTGCTTCACGGCTCTACAGATCACTGCCACATGCGCAGACCAACAGAGCCCGGAAAACCACACAGATTTCTTATGAACTGGATGCCAGTCATTCAAAACACGCTGCATAATTAACCTTGCCCCTGAACGATTATCCAACCGCAATTAATGTATACTAAACAGTATGCAACATGTGCTTTAAAGTATAGTGATGACACTATACAATCAGCACACGAGGAGCTCGTGATACAGCGATTCCTGCAGCCTCAGAGGTCTGCCCACCCAAACTCCATCTCCATGTACTGCTCACTTAAAACAAGCATTAAATGCACTGCAACATTTGAAATGGATTTTGCCCCCAAGTTATGATACAAATCTAATAAAATGACACCCGTTCGCATTTCACCAGATTTAAAATGAGAAATTTTAACACAGAAGCACAAATGTCTTCCTTCAGTTCTCCAACAAAAAATAAATAAATAAAAGTTCAAACTGGAACACTGCATGCATGGTCCAGGTACAATGTGAATGCAAAGAGAACAGTTCTCTTTCACCCTTTTCTACACTTTAAGATCAAATGAGGTCTGAGATTTGTGAACACTATAACAGCGCAAGTTGTTTCTACTGGCAGCATAATGAGCAAAACAGGACTTAATTTAAATTATACATTTTAAATGATAGAAATGTTCTTGTCTAACAGCATGTGTAGTTTTCATGAAGTTACTTCCCTTGGGTAGGTTCCTTTTAGTGTTGCTTGCAAACTTTTAACATTTAATTGTCACTTATTCATTGAGAGGAGAAATGTGTGTCATAAAAAATACACTCATACTTATTAAAGTTAAAAGTTACTCATAGATAAACACACTGTGGTGTTCAGAACACCTTCGACTAATTGCTGTCAATAAAAAGACTTCTTCCCATTGAGTACAGCTCCTAATGTCATCCAGTCAGATTTTTGTTCTTCATAAGATTTTTTCTGGTAGCATCCTGGACCTTTTCATACAGCATTTATGAGAACAAGGATTCAGAGTAAAATGCTAATCTACAATAGGCAGTCTACAGTGCGCATGATGTCAGCACTTACTTACCAGAGGCCTCAACATCCTGTACTGCTGATGCTTATCACTAGACATGTTACACAATTTGAGAAAGTATCATGGCATGTCTGAATCCAATAAATATGTAACATCCTGTCTACTGAGATGTCTTTATCTGGCCAAATTTTGAAGATGCATGCTTCTCTGCTGTTATCCCATGATTATGTGCGAGCAGTTCGTGGAAAGAACGGCATCTCAGTTAAAACTAGTCCAAGTATGACTTCATTTTTAGCGAGAAATAGCCATTAAATACTTGCTTGGTTGTGACTAAAGCTCATTTGATTATGTTCTAGATCATTAGACATGATGGTGCCATGGGAGTCTGTCTGTAACCAGTTCTCTCAGAAGGTGCATACACAAATGTAAAGCAGCTACTTCAGCTTTCAGATGGAGACCGCATGATGTCTAGCAATATGAAAAGTGGCCCATAACAGTTTGATGTCCATTTAAGGACATGTTTATCTGAAATGGATGAGAACACAATAACATGTCAGGTGTGGGAAAATAAGGGGGGGGATTTGAATTTGAAGTTCATGCAAAAAGGTGTGGTTGTTGCAAAAAAGCAAAACATTTTTTAAAGCTGAACTTTTTGTAACTTAAGCATCAAATTTTTAGAATGCTTGTTATGCGAGTGCAGAAGTCAAACATGTTCATCTAAGCGCATGTTTACAAGGAAAAAGCTGCACGGTGGAATGGAAAAACCTGTTCTGTGTGAACGGCTCTTACCACAACACCGTTTTCAAGGGCTGTGTATCACCAACAATGTCACGATACGATACGCATCACGATACTAAAGCCACGATACAATACGTATCACGATATGGATCAATTTGGAATTTAAATTTCTTTTGAGCAGAGTTTAGTAACAGTAATATCTTTATTGAATAAACAGTGTTATAACAGTTATGATAACTGAAAAACTATTTAGTTTTTGTCATTAAAAAACAATGAGAGTTAAATTAAATAAGTGTTGGAATGTGCACCAAACACGGTAATTTCTTTACATTATGTTGAAATCATTTTAAACAAATAAATACAATAGAATAAAGATAGCCTACCAATAAAGAGAAAAGTTTTTGAATAGGTCTAGCACTAGTATTAAGAACTTAAAGTAATTAAATGTAAAATAACATTGGGTAGTATTTTAGTCCTGACTAAATTAAATACATCGACTATAAATCCAGATTCCTTATAATTACAGCTATCTTTTGCTGTTTCGACAACAATATTAATGACAGACACATATGGCTGCTGTCACTTTAAGTGCTAGTGCACGGATCCTGTTTTCATTATACTGTCACATCACATGCATTGTATGCTTATTTAAGACATAACCGACCGTGTTGGATACTCATCAAGACCGACATTTTTTACATCATTTTGCTTGTTTTTGGCTGTAAAAGCGATATAATCCGTGAAAAATAACTTTTGTTACTCACAGGCTGTTTGTGAGGCGGCTTTACTCTATGTAAGCATGCAGAGAAAACCATCTCTCAGAGAGCGTGCGAGTACTGAATAGTTTAAAATTGCTTTAAATAGTTAAAAAGGAGATCATGACGATCGATATTCTGAGCACAGCCCTAGTTTTCATGCGTTTTAGACGTTCATTTACACAGCGTGTTGGGGGCCTGAAAACGTAAACTTTAGAAAATTGGTTTCAAAGTGCAAGTTTTTGAAAACGATACTGTTTTAATTATGTAAACTACAAAAATGTGTTTCTTCACAAAGTGACCGCCAACTACTGGCCTGGCAGCAGAACACAGCGTTTTTAAACGTTTACGGGGATCCGTGGGAATGGGGATCATTTTTACAACGTTATCCACGGAAAACGCAAAAGAAGAAAAGAAAAGAAAAAATTCTGCTTTTATCATTATTGTTGTGTAAACGTACCCTTAATGCACAGATCTATTCTGACATCTAGTCTCAACAACTTATAGGTCTACAAACTACGATTTCTGTGCTGTTAGGCCTCGTTTACACTGTCAGTGAAATGTGACCCAATTCCAATTTTTTGCTCGTATGTGACACAGATCGGATGCGTTTTATGACAGTGTAAACAGGAAAAAAATGCATGCATTCGAATATTTCGAGATCGGTTTCAGGCCTCATTCATATGTGGAAATAAATCAGATATAAATCAGAAATTTGCCAATATGTCAGTCATGTAAACAGGCAGGTCGGATTTGAGGCATTAGGCTAGGGATCCGCGGTTTAATGTTGACACTCCTAAAATTTCGCATAGTATGTCAAGTGTAAACGCATGAATCGGATATGGGTCACAATTGAAAGAACGTGTAAACGGACGGTCAAAAAAAAACAGATATAGGCAAGAAATCGGAATTGGCCATCAACACTTGCCGTGTAAACAAGGCCTTAGACAAGCTACCCCATAAAACACATGAATCTTTACATACACACTAAGTGTAGCCTATCATTTGTTATTATCACCATGTTAAATCACTTAGATTTTAATTACATTAATCATGGAGACCTTTACAGTACATCTGAGATCCTTTAGGTTGATCATGTCTTCCTTTCAGAGATCGAATGATAGCCTTACAATCACTATCTCAGTGAGTTGGCAGAAACTTTAGAGTCAGCAAGATCCATCTCCCCATAGCTATCAGTCACAGAGGAAAGACAACATTACAAAAGGTGCATTTTCGAGGTTTGTCGTGTCCCACAAAGCCTTCTCAAAAAGCGCAGTCAGTCTAATGAGAACAATGAACAGAGAGAGGAGGACTGGAGGCTCAGATCAATAATACCCTCTTTCAGCCTCTGCTCTGTGTGCCAGCAGCCAATGCCAGGCAACCCCAATGAATCCGGGCAGCAGAAAGTTGGTAGGTTGATCTTTTTCTCTTTTTTTAAGGAATATATGCTACAATAAGTCTGTTTGATTCATACACAGAAGGTTTCAAATTCTAGGAATCAAACAAACAAACAAACGAACAGCAAATATTTCACTATACCATTTGTTTCATTTTTGTATTCTGTGTAATATAAGATTGTTCACTTTACATATAAAAGACAAAAAAACTCTCAAACACAATATTCTACTGATTAACCTCTACATGCGATTTAAGTCATAAGATGTGTTACCTTTTATAAGATACTGAAATTATGCTGCCTTGAGTTGGGCATTTATTATTACAATATGTCATGCTTTCAAGTTGGAAACAGAAAATGGAAGCAGCCTTAATACAAAAAAAAATATATATATATATATATAGTGAACGAAAAACAACGTCTGATTTCATTAAGAAAATTATTCATTTATATAATTTCAAATGATTTAAAAAGTAAATGTTAAAAAGCAAACTGTGAAAGTCAAGTGATTAACTTCTAAAATTATTATTTACTGCAGACTTGATATCCACTCACTGATCTCTATATAGCCTATAGATTACTGATATATTATATTATCTTTAAAATCAGCATGCTACTTCTGATGTTGGAAACTTGTGTATTAAGTAGAATTCAGAGTTTATTCACCTGGTCATTCACGTACTCAGATATCGCAATTATGATATTTCCGACTCCACTCGAGGGGCATTTTATTCTCATAAAAGCGGCCATGTCAGGGTCAAATTTGGCTATGAATTTATATTCTTCCTAAAGACAAATAAAAACTGTAGTAGCACTCTGAGAATTAGGCTCTCTCATAAAATGTAATGCTTGGAAAGACCCTTTTTATTTTGTTCTACAAAAGTTGCATAATGTGAATTTTAAAGCTGCTGGGTTTTTAAAAACGCAAGTTGCTGAATAAAGACTCCGACAACCATAGAGATGTAAAACCATGTTACAAAACATGAAACTTGCTTCAAGTAATGTTAATAACCACAGACCTTCTTAATTTACTCAAATCAAAAACCCAGGATGCCTGCAGACAGGTTGGCCTACAAATTGGAAACTGAAAGGTTTCGGTGCTTTTAAACAAGCTGCTCCACCAAAGACATGTGGACCTCAGCATTCATGAACACACGGGTCCCTAGTGTATCAAGTCTCATTGCTATATTAATCCTGTAAAAGTTTGAAAATAAGTCAATTTTTTGGTTTTTTAACGGAACAGTATATTGAACCTTCAGAGAAAATGTTTGAAATGTTGCAATTTGAGTAGTTGCTGATATTAGTATGGCCAAAAAGGAAGATGAAATTCTGATAGCTTGTAATGTAAACCAAGGAGATCATTATAATAGGATAGCAGACTACTTGCATAAAATGCATATGGTCTAAATATCAGTTGTCGCTTTATGGCTTTCCAGGAACGGACTTGCGTTCCCGTGGAGAACTTGCCAGGTAATCTTGAAAGAACAAACTCTGAAGGACAAGAGAACACAGACCGCATCTTTGTGAGAGTTGAGATGTGCTGCGATATTGTTACTCAACTGACATTCCCAGCATATTAGAAGTAGCGTCCAATGCACAATAACATCACAAATGTTCACCTATTGAAACATTCATTTCACATTATCACAGGCATTATTTTCATATCTTGTTTTATATCATTTTATTTATGTAATTGTAAAAATCACTATGCATGTTTAAAGTTACCTATGCATTAATTTGTTAATGTTAAGATTATTTTTAATATGCCAATAAAAATACCGCAGGCTTTCTTCAGGTCACTTTATTAAAAGCAAAACAAACAGACAAATGTTTACTTTCACAAGCCGTCACAAGCACAAGATAGTTCACGCAAAAATGAAAAATCTGTCATTAATTACTCATCCTCTAGTCGGTCCAAACCTGTAAGACTTTCGTTCATCTTCAGAACACAAAAGAAGATCTGAAAATCTGAGAGATTTCTGCCCCTCCATTAACAGTTGCGCAACTACCACTTTGACGCTTCAAAACGTTCATAAAGAGATCATAAAACTAATCAATATGAATAGAGCGATACAGTCCAAAATTTTCCGAAGAGACTCGATCGCTTTATACGATGAAAATATTTAATTTAGGCTTTAATTCACATATAAACACTTCTCAGCGGACATAAACAGAAGCTCAAGTTACTGCGTAACAAGAATGAATCTCAGTTCTCACACGCCAAACAAACATGCTTGAGCTTCTGATGTGCGAGGTGATGAATGTTTATATGTGAATAAAAGCCTAAATTCAGTCTGTTCATCATATAAAAATGGTCGAGTCTCTAGAAGATTTTGGACTAAACCGCTCAATTCATATGGATTAGTTTTACGATCTCTTGATGAACTTTTTGAAGCGTCAAAGTGGTAGTTGTGTAGCTCTCAGATTTAATCAAAAAGATCTTCATTTGATGAAAGATGAAAAAGTCTTATGGGTATGGAGTGACATGAGGGTGAGTTATTGATGACAATTTTATTTTTAGGTGAACTATCCCTTTAAGCAAGCAAGCTAACAGGCCTCCAACCGCTGAGTCTTCTGGGATTTCTAACGGTTCGATTCTGTCAAGTCTGCATTCGATGCATTCTCAACATCAAGAACACATCCGGGTACTTTCATGCGTCCTCTGTACTTTCGTTCTTAAGTATTGGAATTGAACAGTTGATGACGTAGTACAAGAAAACAAGGGCGCAAGACTGCTTAAGAATGCATTGCATATTGAGAAACGGCATATACCTCTCAATAATACAAATAAAATGCTTAGTTTTATGATCAGAACTCTGCGGTTTTTATTGTGAGGGGCAAAACATATAATGCAATGCAATGATTGAGAGATGTACATATTTTATGTCATTAAATAATCCAATTTTAATTTTTTTTTTTAAAGTAAATCTAAGTTGCTTCAGTCCAGTAAAGTGTTCATATCTTGAAATATTACTAACAAAAATAAAGTTATTCTTACATTTAGTTTATTTAAAAAAATCAAAAGATTTTAAAGCCAAAGGTGAACCACAACCTAAAGGGGGTCGTTTTAATATAATGCTAAAATGTTTTTCTTTCTAAAAAAAAAAAAAAGTATAAACCATCAACCATTGTGTACAACAGGTTTTTCAGGCAAGCTGAGATCGTGTTTATAATTTAGAGGCCTTAGAAATTTAAGTATTAAATGATACAGTAGGCTTTAGGTATAGATTTAAAATCCCTTTTCAGTTTCACTAACCGAGAAATCTTTTATAGTACACCTTAGATCCTTGGGAGTTAAACAACTTTTATTATGCGACACATCCAGATCAACACACAGAGCATCTTCAAATGAACTAATGATGCAGACATCCATCATGTGCAGTGCTCCAGGAATGGTTTGAAACCCCCTGCTGTAGAAGATCACTAAACATTTGTGATTTACAACCCAGCAGAGCTACGAGGGGGTATTGTAAAACAGAGACAGGCTCTTTGCTCAGTCACAGACAAGGGGGGACCAATAACTTTAGTGGGCTGCTTCCGAATTCCTCCACCGCCCTTCATCTCGTTATGACTTCCCGTACAGATGATGGACGAGCACCAAGAGAAAGTCCCATCAAGATCCGAACACTGGGGCTACAATAAGTGTCTGGGATTAAACCCACTAAGTTACCAGCCAAACCAAACCATTCACGATGGAGTAAAATGCACATCACAGTCAATAATTATGTTTGTACATCATCGACAAGATCACTTTAGATGGCGGCTTCAGTCCATAAAATTAATAATAGCCTAAATGCATTTATTTATCTGGCTCCCATAAGCTAAGAGCCAGCGCTCGCTAGACCGCACGTGTTTGATTTGTGCAGTAACGTGAGCGCGTGAATTTTAAGAGCTGGGAGGTCTCGCGCAATGCACACCAATATCAAGTGTGTAAACAAACTATTTCCGTACTCGGTAACGCGGTTATCCACTAAATAGCGGCTCAAAAATATGCCAGAGAGTTTCTGAAGAGCCCTGTTGTGAGAGTAACGTTACCTACGGCAAGTGAAAGTATGTAACTTGGAAAGAGCAAATAATACAGCTAAAGTCGGGTGAACTCGTCAATATTGGACACATTAGGAGGGAAAAAAGCTGCGCGTATGGACTCACCCCAAAACCACCAGTTCGCCGTACTTCACTGGCTCTTTGGTGGGCGCACAGTGCTCCTCTTGACCCGTTGAAAACATGAGGCTTTTCAAACAACACAGCGCCCCTCACTAAATTACACGGTCAATCCAGCGACGAAACGGGAAAAGACTTCAAAGGTCGCTCCTAACTGCCATATTACCCATTTACCTGCTCCCAATCTTGCGTTGTACTTTTCTGAAGAAAAATAATCAAGGAAATCGTACATCCGACAGAAATTTTTAAATTAAAGCCTTGAATCTCGGCGACATTTCATCATAGGAACAGCGAATAACTTAATGCTTCCATCCGCTGAAAGAAAAACAGTACTCGTAGGGGGTGGACCATACCATTCACTTATAACGACTTTACGCGGGGGAGAGTGGGAAGAAACTTTCCAACGATTTACGTGAATATTCTAACAGAGTCATCGTCGATCAGTGTATGCTTACATAATTTTGAGACCTGTGTTCCGTTTGCATAAACTGTTATGGAAAGTTTGATCCTGAGATATTTCACCTTTTAATCTAAAAAAATGCGCCCCCTCTAAAGGCACAATCCAACACAACTGCGGTCTGAGGCGGCACCTTCAATTATGTAAACAAAGACTGAAAGTTAGACATATTTAAAGTGGTACACTAAATTATGAACAGTTTTGCATTTTCACCTTATATCAATTTGAATTTTTTTTTTACATTTTTATTTTTTAAGTGTCACTCCTAACAGTAACCTGCATATCAGTAATCAAATAAATGTGTTCCCATGCTCTGATTTAAAACAACCTCCACAACACTGTAAAAAAAAAGTTGCTGCCTTAAATTTTTAAGTACAATCAACTTGGATGTTTAAGTTAAATCAATTTAAATTAAACTTGAAAAACTAGTTGAGTCTTGTATAATTTATAAAAACAATTAATAATTGCTTAAATTATCTTGATGAGTTAAAGCAATGTCAAAACATATGTTGTCAAAACGTATTGATCATATTTTTTACAGTGAATAACGTCAAGGGACAGTTCACCTAAAAATTAAAAATCTACTCACCCTTGTGTCACTTTAAAGTTGCATGACTTTCTTTTTTCTTGCAGAACACAAAAGAAGATATTTTGAAGAACATTGTGGTCCAAACAACTTCAGACAACTTTGGCTTTAATTGTTTGGGGGAAAATCTGACTATCTTTAAAACTAATACTTTAATTTACATTTACACACAATTTGCAGTGATCTTTAAGCTTCTGTCATTTAATTTTTTATATTCTTTTAGGTATGCTGGATGGAATCCTTTTTTTACGAACAAACGATTAGCAGCGATAAATATGTAAACTAGGCCTGAGAATATAAACTGTTGACTTTCTCTGCTGTAAACCATGAGCGTGTTAAATGCCATCAATTCCCTCACAGACATCATGCTGTTCTAACAGCTCAGTCCACATGAATGGGCCATTTGCTAGGAGTTTGCTTTTCTTATACATGCCTCCGCTGCAGCACTCCGATTCTGTTTAAGTTGGATAATTAGGATTGTTGATTTATTTTTCTGCTTAAAGGAAAATTCGGGTATCATTTACTCACTCTCACGTGCTTTGCAAACTTGTATGACTTACTTTCTTGCATGGAACAATCAGTGAGATGTGAGGTTGAGTAAAGATGACAGAATAATAATTTGTGGCAAAAACATTTTTTTAAAGTCGGCATGAAACGGAAGTTGTGATTTTTTTCCCTATTAAGACGTATATCTGAGTGAAAAGGCTTTTTGAATAAGAAAAAAATGTAGGGCGGGACTTGATTTTGCCTATTGAGAATTGATTGGACGGTTATGGTTTGTTATTAGTGGATCTCATGTGAGTGACAGGTTGATCCGCCCTCGCGCCAGTGAACACATCATCAGAGAAGAGAAGAGGCACATGAATTTAAAAAAAAAGAATGATGTACATGGATAAATTGTTTATAATAAATACTGCGATATTCCATAAAAAAACAAGAATCGTCCATTTTGATTTCATGGTGACTTTAATTTCATTTTGGCCCATTGGAAGTTTATTACATAAAAGTCTATTTTTCCACTGACAAATCAGAGTTTATGTTCTTATTTGGAGTGAATTTTGTCAGTTCACTTTCTCTGGATAATTGAAGCTGAAACACTTTCTTATTGATCACAGCGGGACTCCACTTTTGGCCAACCCTTCCGATCTGCACTCCTCCACGTACTATGACGGCTGCTGAGTCTTTCACACGTTCCTGCTGAATGTGATACCTCCACACGTTTGTAAAGTATTGTAATTAGCCCACACTGTCACCACAGTCTGTCCTGAGCAATTGGGCTTTTGGCGAGGGTTTGACTTCCCTCGTGCTTAAAAAAATGAACAAAATCATTATATTGGTGAATTACACAAAAACTAACAAAGAAAAGGAATGAAGCTTTGTAATATATAAACAGACACACAGTATGACAGCATTTGTCCTACTGCATTAATGATGATGTAAATGTGAATGAATAATGGGAACTACAACAAAAAAACTTCAAAATAGCATATCCGCATTACAGTAATAATGGGAATGGGGGCAAAGTGCTTAAATGTCATGAAAATAATGTCACAAAGCAAAACATAGGTTAAAAATTGCCTTCACTTTGCAATATATAGTTTATGAATGTATGTATGTATGTATGTTTTTATTTATTTGTTAGTTTGTTTTAGGGCCCGTACCATGATAGTAGTTGAACAAACTCAGGGTTACTGGATTAGTTTTGAACTGAGACCATGACGCCGATCAACAACTTTCTCTGTCGACTCAGGCTTAGATCCTGAGGTCATGGAGCGTGTGCACGTGTAAGTGTGACATCAGTAGCAAAAGGCCAATCACATGCCTTCAAATAGAGAAACTGTATAAACTGACTGATATAGCAAGAAATTTTCTTTTTGCTGCGTAAATTAATTTATATACTTCATATTCAGGGGGAATAACTTTATTGCGTCACACATTTTACACGTTGCCCACAGCTGATTGGCTGAATTTCAGTTTGAGATCTCTTACCTGAAACATAACCTGCCACAGTTATATGGCTATGATGAACACTGTTAAAAGCAGAGCCACTTTCATGGGGCCTAAAACCCAGTTGGCACAAACTAAACTGTAACATACCTGGCTAGCTTCATGGTACAGGCCCCAGGTCAAATGTTTATTTAGCACCATGAGAAACAGAATCAGTAAAGGAAACGTTTCAAAGATGTTTTCATCTGTGGACTCAACCTGTGATAGTGGACGATCAGGAGCCTCATTGGCACATTTGTTTTAGAAAAATGTCCTGAAATAAATACTTAACTAAAAATGTTCAAACATTATCAAGCATTATGAGAAGACCTTTAGTTCCAGATCCAGTCCTGGCTCTCTGTGGATTTAAGGAACATAACGATAATAAACGGTCAACCTTCTGTGATTGTATTTGTTATGCTTCTTGCATGAAGACTGATCCTTCTTAATTGGAAACAAACAAAAAAAAGCACTGACTCATTTTTGTTTGGTTAAGAGATGTTACGCAATATCTCCAGTTGGAAAAAAAATAGGTTTGCATTTGTAATGAAGGATAAAGTTTATGAGTTCTATGACACTTGGAGATATTTCATGGATTATATTAAAAGTGATATAGCATTCTTTCCATCCAATATTTAGTCAATCAGAAACAAAGGCTCTTATGACACCCTGTTCTGTTTTTTAGGGAAATTGGGGGTTTAAGATATTCTTAAACAATTTAAGGTAAAGTGAGAAGACGTTTTGCAATGTCGTATACATGCGCTTTGAATTCTGTCTCTCTCCTCAAAAAGCAATAAAGAGAATGTTAAAGAAAAACAGAGAAAGAAACAACATGAGTTGATTGTAAGTGTATATTTTAAAATGTTCTCAATTGTCTAAAGAACTTTTCCACATTACCTACCAATAATAAACAAACTAAACCAGAAATCAATAGTCCCTACAGAGGCTATTTGTTTGTTTTTTTAAATACATCAGATTAATTTTAAGAGAATTTTAATTAAACATCTATTTAGAACATCCAGTTCTTGCAATTAATTACTGCAACACTAATCTGCTTTTAATCTGTTAGTTGCACGACAGGCGTGTCCAAAAATTTGCTTCTAAAGTTCTTACATTAATGCCATTTCTGAGGAAAAAAAAAAAAAGCTAGGAACTTTCTGCTTTTGTATGTTGATGAATAACAATGCCGTGTCAATGACTTAAAGATTTCTCAATTGCTCCCACTTGCTGACAGCGTCCTTGGACCACATGTGTGTTGCGTATATAGGCAGGGTTTTTATGAATTACAGCTAACCCGTACACCCCTCCACACGTGCCGGGATGAAGGATCAAAGGCTCGGTCGCTCATTCCATCTTGATGGATAGCAGATGCAAAGAGCTGCTGCTCCTGAACGCCATGTCTGCTTTAGATTTTCGGACTATGACAATATAACATTAGTAGGCATGACTCATGACCAGAGAGAGAATGATTGCGCAACTTCGATCTGTCCCGAATCATAATTTCTTTTCAATTCATATTAACACAGGAAACCTAACTATAACTCAGGATGATCTGAAGAAAATGTTGCGATTTTGTGGGTGGTTGTCGTGGTGTTGTTATGCTGTGTTTCTAGTGCCGTAAGACTAAGATCCCTATCACATTGTTACCAGTTACATTTAGCTCAAAAGAATTTGCATGACTCATAATGACTGTTTCTACAACAGCAAAGTAAGTTAATTATGTTGTTATTACTCAACCTCGGTACGTCTATGAGACTGTGAGCGCTTCATAAAGATCTTTGTGGACGTTGACTCATGTAAGTTATTGCTTCAGGTCACAGGAGTAATGTCACGCTCTGCGTTCATGTGATATTTTACACCACTTCCAAAATGGACACCTAAAGGAGGAAAACCCTGTTTAGCAGCCTCTGATGATCAATGGTTATGGAATATATTTCCATACTATCCTTACTATATCTGCAGTATAGGCTATAAACCCTTGTGAAAAAGAAGTACACTTTAGCATACTTTTTAAAAGTGACCTTTGGCCTATTATGGAAATAATACACAACAAAAGCGGCAACCCTTCAGGCATATACTAAAAAGTTTGTTCCTGAGTTTGTGAATCTTTTTAACGATTCTTTAAAAGAACCGACTCTTAAGAGTCATTTCCCAGACAGCAACATAACGTCAGCCCAGATCCGGCCCACATGCGGATGTGGACCGGATCCAGCCTGTAAAACCGACTACAGATCGCAATGTTTAACTTTCATTCGATGTACATTATAACAGAATAACAATTAACAATAGGGAGAAGAAAGAAAAACATTTACAAAAAAGATTTACAATAATAATAATTTTGAATCTTCATATACAGGATATTTGTTTTTATGTGCAGAGCTAGTGCCAGGAAACACTTCTTGTGGTGCTTCATGTCAGAAATATGTCAATACAAGTTATGCCTACCAACAAACTTGTTCTTTGAATTTGACAACTTACTGTATGCACCCCCATTCTTACACTTGCCCGAACCATTTAGTTCCTCTTTGTAAAAATTGCTTTGGAATATCCTGTCATTGTATGGTGTAGCTGTAGCATTAAAGTCACCATGAAATCAAAATAGATTATTGTTTTTTTATGGAATATTGCTATATTTATACATTAAAAAAACCATGTGCCTTTAATCTTTAAAGGTGCAGTAAGAGATTTCTGGTAAACGCTGTTGATACAATTGATATCACCAAAACAAACCCTCCCTTATTTAAAAGGATCACACCCCTATTTTGATGCAACCGCCGCCACATTCACAGACATATATATATATATGTCACAATAGAGAAGAAAGGACTATCGAAACTTTCGTTTCTTGCGACTTGCTCTCTCAGAAATGACTGGAGTAGCCATAGGTGAGTCCACACACTTTCTGTGTTCACCAGATGTTCCGGTTCTTTACCTCCGTTCCAGTGTATAGGCCTTAATTGATGATAAAAATGACCAGTTATAATATCACGGACAGAGGCAGGTCTGGGATCAGCTGATAGCAGTGTGTTACGGGAGGGAATGGCTGGAATGTGCTGAGACTACACACTAGCGAGTCTGCTGACCTCAGAGCCACACAAAAGTCTTCTTGTTATCCTTTAACTTGTTCTTTACCCTACAATAAAGTCTAAATCATTATATCCACGTGGGATCGAAGAAAAACAAAGGAAAGTGAAAATGTGTGATGTACTTTGAATTGGAAGCATTGTGTGAACATTAACCACAAGTGATTCATTTAAAGGGACAGTACACCTAAAAATCCCATCTAAACGCCCTCCAATGATTCTATCGGTCGCCAGCTCCTTTCATAAAAGAGCAGCTTGTACATTCTAATACATGTACTCATTTTGTGTTCCATAGGAAGAAAAATTATAAATCTATTGGTGTGTCACGGTGACTGAATAATTGCTAATTATAAATAATTGATAATTAAAATAACTGTATTCCTTTGTTGTAATAGTCTGATTTAACCACTATAACTGTTTTCATCTTTCACAAAGAATGAGCAAATGTTCATTATGATAAATACTCTTGCAATCAGACCTATTATGAAACCGTGTAAGATCCTGTCTAAATGATTGATTACTAATAAGGCATTTATTAAAAGATTACCGCCCCCTGCTGTAGTGTTCGAGTCATTACATGTTAATTTTCTCAAACTAAAAAATATTCAAAACTATATTATAAATATATACACTAGTGTTCAAAGGTTCGTCAGCAAGATGTTTTTTTAAATAAAAAAAATCCACAAGAATGCATTACATTGATCAAAAGTGACAGTAAAGACTTTTACATGGTTAGAAAATTATACTTTAGATAAATGCTTTTCTGTTGAATTTTCTATTCGTCAAAGAATCCTAAAACATAGAACTGTTTTCAACATAGGTTTCAAATCAGCATATTACAATGATTTCTGAAGGATCATGTGACACTGAAGGCTGGAGTAATGATGCTGAAAATTCAGCTTTTAAATTATATGACATCATATTAAAATAGAAAAAGATATTCACAATATTACGTTTTTTACTGTATTTATGATCAAATAAACAGCCTAAGTGAGCAGAAGAGACTTCAATCCCAAACTTCTCAACAGTAGTGTTTAATAATAATTGTTTTAAAACTATATACCATAGGAGCAAAAATACATCCAAACTATCTATTTTAAAATTATTAAAACGCACCCAAATGTGTAAGTAATGCTAGTCTACTTTAAAATAAACATTTTAGTTTCTTTGTTGCCCTCCGCCTAAAACTGTAGCTCGCCAAGATAAGAATCTTGTCATCACAATACAAAACACACACTGCATTTTTAAAACAAGCATCCCTTTTATTACTGGTCACCTGTTTCACAAAAAAGGAAATATCAGTGTTAATGAAATTAGCAACAGTACAGAGTGATGAAAACAGATGAGGACGATGCCTCTGTCTGAGCAGCACGTAAAGAATTGCTTGCAATTGACTTAACCCGTCTTTTACCAATGATACCATTATATGCCCCTCATCACAACAGCCCCCAGGAAAACAAATACTAAATTCAGCACAATTAGTCAGGAAAAGCATTTATTGGTTGAAACGTATCTGTTGCACGTGCCTCTGAGTTTAGGGTTTCAAAACAAGAGCTGAAAACACATAGTGAAAGTCAGTAGATCATAACAGTTAATTTTTATATTTAAAACAACACAAATATCCTCGATGTTCTTTATACGAAAGGATAAAAAAAAACTCTCTCGTCAAAGAGAGCTAACAAAAAGTAGTATTCAAAGTATTCGGACTGGAAAAGGGTCAAATGAAACGTCAACGAGTCTAACAGTCTCGTCTATCGGATGCTTTTACTCTTTAAGCCTACTGAATATGAGGAATGCCATGGTAGAGGGGTCGACACAGCATGAGAAAGGATCCGGTTCACTGAGTGCACGTCGTCAGGGGCCGTCAGCACCCTCTAGGAGAACGGGACCCCAGGATGGAGTGTGTGAGGATTGTGGGTTGCTTTAACTGGAGATCAGGTGTAGTAAACAGGGCTGGAATCTGACGGTGGGTTACTCTGGTTTGATGTCATGTGGCTTTATGAGAGCACACTGAAGCCTTCCTCCATTTCATTACAGTTTATAATTAGAGTATAATTTATCCACCTGATCATCCTGAAAGAAAAAGAGAATAAGACACTTGCTTACTATAATTGGGAGAAACAGAATGCTCACTGAATTTACAGTAATCAGATGATAAATTCATTTAGTGTATTTAATGTTGTATGCCACAAAATAAAATAAGTTTTTTATATAGTATGTAATAACCCAGAAAAAGCCAAGTGTAAAATGTTTTAAAATGTGTAATATTGGTATGTTGTCCTTTTTATGCTATTTAACAACAGTGAATTGATCTGAGAGGCACAAGACTAGAATACAGTTCAAATTATTATGATTTTTATTATTTTGAATGATTTAATTTAACTATGTGGAAAGAGAATGTGACAGAGCTTGTAATAAAACTATAATCAACATTAACTTTTTTTTTTCTGAGATGGTGAGAACTGGGGTTTTGAAATGTCGTAAAAGCAACGCAGAGATGGCGTTTTTATAACTCAACAGGTCAGTAAGGTATTTTATTGAACAGAATAAGAGTCATATGTAGCTCTCTAACAGAGATCATAGTAAATCATTATCTATTGTGAAGGTTCATTTCATTATGGTTGTAGCGCTGTGCTTAGTGTTTATAAATGGGTAAAGCTACAGTATCGTCTTCAGCTAGTCAGCTTGAGATCCATCTAAACTGCTTATATCTCTTAAACCTAGTAGTGAATGTTTCATGAGCAGTAGGATAATCTCGCTTCTTTTTTAGTTATGAGAAAGAACCATATTCATCTGCAAAGTCACGCAGAGCCGAAGAAAAAATGTTCTTCTGAAAAATGCATGCAGTTTTGTTTAACAGCTAGAGGGCCAAAAGTCACAGCGTACCATTGAGCGTTTATGTTTTTTTGAGTGCTCATTAATGAAAACCAACGGTTTATAGTCAGTCATTTATATATGTAATATATATATATATATTTTTTTTTTCTTTCTTTCTTTAAAGACCCTACCCTTTCATGTCCCTTGGTAAGCTGTCTGTTGACAGACTGAAGTAGTTCCTGTAGTTCCTGTACTGTCTGATTCAACCCTGCAGTCATCTTCTCCTTACGGTCAAGCTCCTCCTAAGAACATGTAAGAAAGAAAAAAAAATCAGGCAGAAATTTTTACAATTTCACAATGACCATGCTTTCAAAATACATAAGATCAAATCTGATTATTATTCAGATCTAACTTCACTTTTCTCAGCAATTTTGCAATAAACTAATCAATGTACAGTTCTGCTATATTCACTGATACTCAATGGCAACAGTAATTTACTATATATATATATAATTTTATTATTATTTTTCTTTTATACAGTTTTCTCAATTTAATTGAATTTCAGGTGTAAATACCGGTCTTTCCCCAGGTTTAAATAAACTTTACAATTTAATTTTTATACAAATGCTTTATAATTGTATACAGCTATTATATTATAATTCTTAAAATGAACTCTATGAAGTCTGTTCTCCTCAACTCTTCACACGGTGTCCTGGTGGAGTAACCACAGGTGTAGTTCATCACACTGACGTAGTTAGGGTAACCCTGTCCCTAATCCACTAACACCAGACAACCAGAAAGTGTCCACATATTGTTAAACAGTATATACTTCTGTAATCATTGTTTTATCATTTAAAACCTAACACAGTTCTTACCGTTTGCGTGAGGCTGCTGGTCTCTATCAGGTCAGCTTGGTCGGCTTCTTTAACAATCTCTGCCTGAATCCGTTCCAGAGACAGCTGGGCCTGAAAGGAAATAACTTGATTGCAAACAAGCTTTTTAACCATTTTATTGACAGGAAGATCTTCATGCATCAAGCTTTACCTTATAAAGGTCTCCAGCTACTTTCTGACGCTCAGCCTCCTCCGTCTCGAGCCTACACAACGTCTCGGTCAGCTTGGTCTTAAGCTGAATAAAACCCAAGTCAAAAATCACTTTACTGACATAAATCAAAGATGGAGCTGGTAAAGGGATAGTTCACCTAAAAATCAATTATTCACCAACTCTTTTAAAACCTGTATAAATTCACTTTCTTCTGTGGAACACAAAAAGATATCTTTAGAGCAGAATGTCCAAGCTGCTCTTTTCCATACAATAGAAGTAGATAAAAAAAATAAAAAAGATTTTCAGTCTAAGACTTCAGTTTGTTCCTAATACAAAGTTATCGATGGCTTCAGAAGACATGAAATAAAGCGCATGAATATAACAGACTATTTTAATGATACTTTATGATGCTTTATGAGGCCTTTTTGAGCTGGACATCCACTTGAAAGTCCTCATTCCCTTTCATTGTATGGAAGAGAGCAGCTCGGACATTCTGCTAAACATCTCCTTTGGTGTTCCACAGAAGGAGGAAAATTATACAAACCCATAAGAGCTTCGTTCATCTTCGGAACACAAATTAAGATATTTTTGATGAAATCCGAGAGCTGTCTAAACCATCCACAGACTGTAATTCAAGGCCCAGAAAGGCAGTAAAGACACCGTTAAAATAGTCCATGTGACTCCAGCGGTTCAACCTTAATGTTGGGAAGCAATGTGAATAATTTTTGTGCGCAAAAACAAACAGAAATAACGACTTAATTCAACAATCGATTCTCCTCCATACCAGTCTGCTACGTGATTCACGTAAGCACCATAAAGCATGCCTGTGATCATGTGATCGTGCTCAACCAATAGTGAACCAGCGTTCTGCTGTAAAACACGGAAGAGCTGTATTTTGTGAATAGCCCAACAAAGTGAATAGCGTAAGAGAGTGGCAGGGAAGAGAGGAGAGTTTGTTGAATAAAGTCATTATTTTTGCGCACAAAAAGTATTCTCATCGCTTGATAAACTTAAGGTTGAGCCGCTGTAGTCACTATAATTATTTTAATGATGTCTTTACTAACTTTTCTGGGCCGGCAGAATGAAATTGCCTAGAAGTCTATGAATGAGTGATCCAGCTCTCAGATTTCATCAAAAATATCATAATTTGTGTTCCGAAGATGAACGAAGGTCTTACGGGGTTTGAACAACATGAGGGTGAGTAATTATTGACAGAATTAAAATTTTTGGATGAACTATCCCTTTAAGAAATACTGTCAACTGTGTAGAAATCGTGAGGAAATCAATTTAATTTTTCTCTAACACATGAATGTTTGTATTAAAGTCTTGTGACAACTCTCTAATAGCTTATTCAAGTGTGGGCTGACAAAGAAATGGACGTTTAAATTGTGTAAATGTAAGTTTCCTTTACAAATGGGTGAAGCAGGTGATGTCAAAATGTCAAAAACACAAACACTGAGGATTTGACACTAGGTCAGAGAATAAAAGGTTAAAATAAGAACAGACAATGGACAAACATTATACACTAAAATATTTTTTTTTTTAAAAACAACAACAAAAAAACATCAACAACAAACTACCGTTCAAAAGTTTACAGTCGATATATTTTTATTTTTTTTACACATACTTTTGCTCACCATAGCTGCATTTATTTAGTAAAACAATAATATTGTGAAATATTGCTATATTTTAAATTACTTTATTTTAAAATAGAATTTTCAGCAGTCTTCATTACTCCAGTCTTCAGTGTCACATGATTTTTCAGAAATCTCAAGAAACATTTCTTATAAATGTTGAAGACAGTTCTGCTTAACATTTTGCGGAAACTGTTAAATTTGTTCAAAAGGACAGCGCTTATTTTAAATATATTTTTCTGTAAATGTAATCGTCTTTACGGTCACTTTTGATCAGTTTAAATGCACATCATTGCTTAATAAAAGTATAAATATAATCTTGCAGACCCCAATCTTTTGAACAGTAGTGTATGTAACAGACAAGAGCTGAGCCGTTAGGAATGAGTATTTGTGCCTGCAGGACCAAGTTTTAAGCAAAGGTGGCAGTAAGTCAAACTGTGAGAGTAAGGTTTTGGATGACAGATTAACACATAATCTTGGCAAGGTGTATCTGTCATCTCTAATGTTTCATATGATAGGGACTTCATCTTTGTTAAATTGTTAACTCATTAATGAAGCCATGTTTTCATTACTGAAGCATGACAGTGTCATGGTTGGGTTCCTTTAAGAATTCTAATTTACAGCAGACTAAATTAAGAAATTAGAGATAACAGATAGCAACTCCTTGCCGTAAAATTCCAGTCTCTTGAATCAAGTGCCCCCACCCATGTAAGCTCAAGAGCAGAAAGGAAAAGCTACTTCAGTTTAACCATGAGGACAGCTTACCAAATTCAACTCCTCATTCTGCCTGACAGCCTCTGTGTACGAGCCGTCGAATTTGCTTTGCAACTCGGTCAAGAGATCTTTGAGCTGCAATGAAGTTTGAGATATTTGAGGAATGAGCGGGGCTGAAAAACTGGGAGGGGGTTTCGGAGGATGGTGTCTGGATTTGATACAAGAAATGTAGGACTTTCTGTGCCATTTCCAACTTCTAACGTTCTACTGAACAATTGAAAAGCTGGGTTTGGTTTGGTCTATCCTACGGATTTACGCAAGATCAACACTTGTAGGACATGTTCCTGGAGAAACATCCAGGTGAGTTTAACGGGACGTCACACCTGGAGGGCCATACCAGGTTTTCCTCCTTTTCCTGCTAGTTATTTTAGTACCAGTGTATAAGACAGTGATATTTCAAGACCAAACTCAGTATTACTCCTTAGGGACGGGATGTCCAAACCTGCTCCTGAAGGGCCAGTGTCCTGCAGAGTTTAGCTCCAGCTCGCCTCAACACACCTGTCTGGAAGTTTCTGGTATCCCTAGTAAGATCTTGATTAGCTGGTACAAGTGTGTGTAATCGGGGTTGGAGCTAAACTTTACAGGACAGTGGGCCTCGAGGAGAAGGATTGGACACCCCTGTCTTAGGGCGTGTTCACACTTTTAGTTCAGTTCTCTTGTTTTTTTTTGTTCCGGACCAAAAAAGAAAATATTAAGTCCTGGTTCACATTTTCATTTGTAACACCGAACGTAAAGATATAAAACAAAAAACAGATTTTATGATGTATATTTGGCTCACAAAGAGTATTAAATGCGTAAAGGAGTAAAAACAGCAGCAGAAATTCCTCCGTTGCACACAAAGGAAGATCTGCTGCAATGAGACGGCGGTAAGGACCCCTATACCAAACGGTAATGGCCAACATATGAGAACCAGGTATGCTTAAGCGTTCCGTCCTTTTTACAATCCCATCTTGTGACATCATGTCCTTCACATGGAAGCGGACCGAGATCCACCGTTTCAGGGGTCTTGGTCAGCTTGTTTGGTGCACACCAAGGTTCGGATGGCATGTTCACACTTAAAGGGATCGTTCACCCAAAAACTTGAATTGTCATCACTTACTCACCTGCAAGTTGTTCCAAACCTAGTAGTTTCTTTCTTCAAGTCAATGGGGTCCATCAACTGATTGGTTACCAACATTCTTCAAAATATCTTCTTTTGTGTTCAACAGAAGAAAGAAACTCATAGTTTTGGAACCACATGAGGGTGAGCAAATGATGACAGATTGTTTATTTTTGGGTGAACTGTCCCTTTAAATTAATAGAGCAAATCACACCAGAGTTTGTTTTGCTAGCTTGTATATAGTATGCATCATCAGTAAGGCGTATTGAATTTGATCTATTAAAAATCAATTAATCGGGTGCTGTATATGGTTCGCTAATGCTCAAAACTTTTATACTTTTACATTTTTATTTACAAATAAATATTAATAGCTTGAAACGGGTGGAAAATTGACAGGCCTGTGCTGCAGTTCTATGGATCTTTTACCCTCAAGGGCTCCACGGCAGTCATGTGACTGAAAACTATGAGTTGATAACCAGAGAAAAGAATTTAAATCCCTTACAATGAAAGTAAATGTGGCAATGTTAAAACCCTCTACTTCAAAAGAAGGAACAAGTCGAAAAAAATTTCTCCGGTAATCGACAGCGTGCCATAAACGCTTAGAGGTTCATTTCTATTGAACCCGGAACATTCCTTTAAGACAGTTCTATCCTCAGTCCAAACAATAAAAGCTTTCTACAAAGAGTATTGGGAAGATCATGTGAAGCATGTCATAAAATCATTTATCACTGATAGCTGCTACAGTTTGAACAGAGGATAGATAAGTAGACGCCAACCTTGAAAGCTATAAACAGATTTTAGTTAAGCTGCCAAAACCCAACATGTTAGACATTTAAAAACGACAACCACAAGCAACAAACTAAAACAGAAAAAGAACGAGAGACAGACGTATAAGCATGCATAAAGCTTTGGATTCGTCTTACCTCTCTGACCTCTGACACGTAGGTGGCGCTCTCACGCGCCGCTCTCTCCACTTCAGCCTCGAGCTGCTGTTTGGCTCTCTTTAGCTACAATATATACATTGCAAAGCATTATTCAAATGCATATTCTTCAATTTAGAGCTATTTTGTTTCTCAAATTTATGTGTAAATTGTATTGTGTTGAAGAGCTGATAAAGAGCAGGATCAAACTGAAAGCAAACTCACACTCTCCACATCTCCATCTGAGCTCAGTCTGTCCACTTCCTGTTCCAGTGCAACTACCCTCTGAGTCATCTAAACACGACAGAATAACATCTTTATTTTGCAGCCGAACTAGGTTAATCTCACAAAAACACTAGGTAACAGGCTCCAGAAGCGCACACACAAATACATTTGTATTTTGACTATTATTTTCATGATAATTAAGCACATTTTCAATCCAAATTGCCATTACTACTGCGTGTTTGAAAAATTGTTTGTTTTGTTGGTAAATCATATTCTAAGTGGTTATTTACTTTATAATACAGAGGTTTTATTTACTGTACTACTAAACTAAAATCCTAATATAATAAAAATACAGAGGTTTTCTTTACTGTACTACTAAACTAAAATGCTAATATAATAACAATAATACATAAAACATTTTAAAATGTAAATCTAATGGGCTACCATTCAAAAGTCAGTAAGATTAAGAAATAAATTAATATATTATTTAGCAAGTATGCATTAAATTGATCAAAAGTGACAGAAAAGACAAAGTTACAAAAGATTTAGATTTAAAAAAAAATGCACAACTGTTTTTCCCATTGATAATATGAAATATTTGATAATAATACGTAATATTTCTTGAGCACCAAATTCGCATATTAGAATGATTTCTGAAGGATCATGTGACTGAAGACTGGAGCAATGAGTGTGTGTGTTTTTACAAACCTCTTTGAAATCAGCCTGTGACTGCTCCAGCTTCCCCCTCCAGCGCGTCTCCTCCAGCTCCACGCTGCTCTGTAGCCGCTGCAGGATCCCCTCCTGTGACCCAACACCAAAGAAACCCTCAACATAAACACCACAGAGTCCACTGTGATGCTGACACTGTCCGCTCACCCATTTTAGCTTTTAAAATTGCAGACAGATGCCATGAACACAACTCACCGTCTCTGCTAGCACTTTCTTGTACGTCTCACAGTCTTTCTGTAGAACCTTCTGGGCCTCCTCAGCCTCCTTCAACTTTTCTGCTAAGGCCTGCCCAGAAAACAAACCTTCATCAAGTGCTTGAAATGTTTATGCAACCATTTGATTCATGAATTGCTGGAAATGGTTGATTAGACATTGCCTCTGGATAGGGATGTTGAAATGAATTAACGGACGATAATGCAGTATTAGACCATAATCGATTATAACTTACTGACGTTCCTCTGATATTCTACTCACGCTAGCATAAAATAGCAGAGGGAAGCGAAACAAAAGCGGGTAGTAAAAAATGCATCCACTATTTTAAAGTTTGCGAGTGAGCTCGAGTGTGTGCATGGGCGAGTGTGTGCAAGTCGAGTGCGAGTGTGTGTGTGCGCGTGCGAGTGCGAGTATTTGTGAGCGTTACTGCAACTTAAGTACACTTGACAGTTATGCGCTTTTAGTATTTACAAGTGTTCGCTCTAAATGGTCCTGTCGTCTGCTGTGTTCAGACTTAAGTTTTGTTTGAGGTTTGCTACATTCAGGAAGTGTACTTTCTTGAGACAAATAAAATAAAAAGAGTTCATATTGACTGCTTGCATTCATTGATGAATATGAAGGCATGTGCAGTAATATTGAAAAGTGAGGATGTAACGCATCGTGATATCGAATTGAATCGTGAGACCAGTGACGATTCACACCCATATGTCTTGATGATTTAAAATGCATCTATACCTGGGAGTCTCCAGGCCCTGAGGCATGGACAGAAGACACCTCTCCAGCCGAACTCGCTCTCATGGACGTCTCAAACGTCTGCAGCCACTGCTGGTGATTCTGCACAATGTCAACATACATTAGTGGATTCTGAATGATATGCACATTTGATATGATAATATCTGTGAAAAAGATCTTTGCTGTGCATGTGTGTGTAGTGTGTTAGGGCACCTGGTTGGTGGGCAGTGGCACGTGTGGCAGGAGTCTGTGCAGCAACGCTCTGCAATCCGCCTCCGCTGACTCGAGCAGCTTCTGATGCTCCTGTGCAAAAACACAGACCAAACACTCCATCAATCAAACTGCTTACAACGTGATGTAATTACACTTCAATTAAAAATCACTCCATAATCCACACCACAACTGTGCACAGATCAGTAGAAAACCAGTGGTGCTCCCCAGATTCCCCACAAAAGAGTGAGATTGAGAAAGTAGTTTGTTTTACTTTTTATTTAATCACCCCCACTATAAGCCATTAACTCAAATTTACCACTCACATACATATATGCACACAAATTATACTATTTTGTCCTGGATAATATCCTAAACCAATCCCAGACTAAATTAAGTTATATCTTATTCGTCAGTGAATTTTTTTTTTTTTAAATGCACAACACAGCTGTCATCAAATGAATATTTGTTTGGTGTATACAGGTCCACTTTTTCACCACAACTCGTTTTAAAACTCAATTTTTTATACACGACGTACAAATAAAATAAACTACTAATCTTCTAATGTTATTTTAAGACAATTGTAACTCGCTATACATACAATAAAACACCTTACCATTTCACCTAGAAGGAAACAAACAAATATTAGCCTTTAAAGTCATTTATGTGTTGCATTTCCAAAGAGATAGGATATTCTGAAAACATACTAAAAAATACTGGATTATACATACACTGGAAATATACTAAATTTTATTTATAGACAAGAAAAACAGGATATTTAAAGGGATAACTCCCTAAATTTGTCATAATTCACTCAATGTTGTTCGTTCTTCTGCAGAACACAAAAGACGATATTCTGAAGACTTTTGGTAACCAAACAGTTTTGGCAACGACTGGCTATTCTGTCATCATTTACTAACCCTCCTCTCTTTCCTAACCGTATGACTTTTTCTTTTGTGAAACATAAAAGATATTTTGAGATTTTTCTTTATTTTTTTGAACATAGAATGGAAGTCAGTGGCTGGCAAAACTGTTTTGTCTGAAACTGAACAGTCTTCAAAAAAAAAAAGTGTTCCACAGAAGAACGAACTACATGAGGGTGAGTAAAGGATGACAGTTTTCATTATTTTGGGATGAACTATCCCTTTGAGAACAAAAGTATGAGATTATATTCATTGGGAACTGATTGGATGGCGATTAGTCAGCTTTAGCTACCAGAATGTATCCAGATCATAATAAATAAAATTGCTAAAATAATGTCTACCGAAGCTATCACATTTTGATTAAATCTGAAAAATTCACCAGTGCATGTTATTCCAAAATAAATAATTGGCTTGTTTTTCAATAGAAGATCTCGAACGTGCATTAATAAAAGAAAAAGTCTACATTTTGATTGCAAGTTGGCTTTAAAGACCGAATAAAAGACTACTTTTGCATTATTTTTAGAATGAATTTAATTGAACTGAAGAGATCACAGAAGTCTGGCAAAGGCTGAGTTTGTACAGCAGGTGCAGGCCTGGGATTCGTACAGCTGGAGATGACTAAGAGCAGATGTCCACAAACCGGACAGTTCATGCTTGACTACTGACAGCAAGCCGAGCCACAGTAGAATTACTAATGATGTAAGCAAAGCTAGTTATAGCTTCAGGACCGTTTATAGAGCCACTGGTTTCTCTATGCTGTGACGTAGGGGTTAACTCAAATGGCTCGCTACATTTAGATGACCGAACAACCCAGGAGGAGACGTCAAGCTAAAGGGGCAGGAGTTTCTGATTACTGATTGGTCTACACACCTGGCAGGAGGAGAATGATGGTGAGACCATAAAAGGTGTTGGGAAAGAGGAAAAACTGGATGGATGCAACCCAACTAATGGAGAACAAGATGTACATTGTTCGAGATTTGACCATTTTCTTCCTGATTTTGCTGATGTCATAAATAGTTCTCTGAATAGATTGTGATAAGATGTAAATTGGTGCTGACTGAATGGTGGAAATCAAGTGGTGATCAGCATGCTTGGAAAGAAGAAATCAAAGGATGTCGAATAACAGGATATCATTAATGGATGATTAAATGAAACGTTGGGGATAAAATGATTCCTAATCTAAATAAATAAATTAATAAAAATAGCTGCAGACTCATTTCAGGTGTCTTGTTTAAAACAATTCTATAAACACACACACACACAGGAGAATTTAAAAAAACCAAACAGCAAGATCCAGCCAAAATTTCTAAGCAAATTTCAAAGCTTTTCGCTCACAGATTTGAAGATTTTTACAGCTCCCAGCATTCAACATAGCGCATTAGTAGCATGCAGCTGAGCAGTTCAGAGTTATGAAATGAGTATGCAGCCAGTCATGAGGAAGTTAATTAGGAATGAGAACTTCACTGGTCAATAAATGGCTTATTGGAGATGCTTTGATTTGACTCTAGAGTAAAGTAGTTTGGGAGTTGTGGTGCGAACCTTGGAGCTCTTGGTGAGTTTTCCCTGAAGTATGGTCTCGGTGGCTGACAGCGCCTCCATAGCGCTCCAGTTTTTCTCCCGTAGCTCCTAGTCAGTTTCAGAGAAACACCACTTTCAGTTCAGCCTAAACTCTTGCCAAAAAAATGATTGCCCCATTCATGTAAAGAACAATGTGTACAGTTCCAAGACCCAACCAAGGTACTTCCATGTACCATTGATTTACACGGACATTCAAAGACCACAAACACCGAGCAACAGCATAACCATTTTGAATGGTTTATGAATGTTAATAAACAGTTTAAATTCCCTAACAGTGACCAAAATCATCCCGTAATTCAAGAATTACAAGGGGAAAAAGAAAATGTGCCATGAAGAATGTTTAGCTAAAAAGCGGTGGAAAATGCAGGATTATTTAAACTGACATTATATCAAATCCAAAATAAATAAATAAATAAATATCTAAATAAAATAAAACAAAATGTATTGAGCTGATGTACACAAGTCTTTCTAGACCATCTAAACCAGTGGTTCTCAACTTTTTTACTCAATGGCTTTTCCCATAACTTTTCCAGTTGTTCAAGGATTTTTACTCAATTTCCACTTGATGAAATATTTCAGATCAATGCACGACTACTGTAGGACAATATTTATTCATGAAATGGCCCATGGAGACTTTTAGCAATTTACATAACTTTTTCCTCATATCAAGACATTGCATTTTTACATTTTTAGCGGTTTCATCTTATTTTAATACTTAATTTTGTTTTAATTTAAATAATTTTCCAAAATAATTCTTAAAGTTTGCTAAGGCCTGTGGTTGAGAAGGACCGACTTCCCAATTTTTCTCAATGTTTTTCTTTCATACTGATATCAGCTTTGGTGTGGAATTTTTGTATGTAATGCTTTGCTAACAAGACAAACAATTATATTTCTTGAAGGTGTATTTGGTAATTTTGTTTGTGTGGCCGATATGAGACGTTACACTGACACCTACTGGTGTGGATGTAGCATAACAAAAGCCAAAGTTGCAAATTTCAGAATACCCTATTAGCTGATCAATTTCTTTCTTCAACAAAGTGTCAGACAATGTGGGGACAATGCATCAAGATAAAGTGCGTAGTATTCAGCTTCACATATCTAAATATGGGTGCCTCTACGATGGGGGACCACCCATATGTAAAAGCTTTTTTTTAGGTCACTGGCATTAAAATTTCATGTAAGTGTACTGTATTTTCCAGGAAAAAGACACGCCTGAATTTAAGTCACACAGGGTAAAAAACAAAGATAGGAGAATGAAAAAGTTGCATTGGTGTATGAGTCGCATTTCCTTGTTACGCTGAGCAACATTTATTGTCATTTACTGAAAAGAAAAAAAAAATACCAAAAAAAGACTAATTTACTAGCAAAAAAGACAGATGTTGAAACGTTAGGAAGAGAAGAAAGAGATTCCACGTGTAGCCTGGTGGAATACTGCTAAAATCGTGGAAAATCAGGTGAGCAGCAAACCAAACAGACATTGATTGCAATGCTAGAACTGACGTGCTATGTGTGTGTATATTTGTGTGTACTTGGTGTGCTTGACATTAATTGCATTACATAAGTCGCTTTGGAATAAGTGACAGTATGCTTCTGTCTGATTATGACCTACTGGAAAACACTGAACTCTTTAGTTTACTTATAAATAATATAAACAAATATTTATATATATTTAAATATGCATATTTAAATATTTCACACATTTTCAAATGTGTTTTTATTTTATTATGGGGTTAAATTTACATAGTGCACACCTCTGATGCAGAAACTGGCACTATATTTTTTTCCAGGTCATAATAATAACAAACGCACATCCAACAAGGTTCAGGGATGCACAGGAACTGGTCCATAGCTGCCATTCAAATTAAAGTCACCTGTTTTACATACTCGATAGCATATGCATTAGACAAGAAAAGCTAAAGTCTTCTATAGGAGCTGCTCAGCAAAAACAAAAAAAACAACTCAACTCAACCTCACTCAACTTACGTTGTTTTTCTTACGGTGACGCTCCACCGATTCCCTCAATTCAAGCAGTTCTTCCTGAAGTTCAGATAGCCGCTTGTCCTTCTCTGACAGCCTGAGGACAGACACAGAACAGGATGTGTGTACTACAGTATGTCATTGTGATGACCCTTTATTATACTGGAACATATAGCGCAACTAAAAGAATGCGACTTACGCTGTTAATAATTCCTGGCTGGGAGATGCTGAAACGGTTTGCTTTGGGGAAATAAGACATGATTATATCAGTGCAAAATGAATATCAAAACGTCAGCAAAGTTATTTGGAGTAAATCTAATGTTTTACATTAACAGGTTGTTATAGTTGTTTCTGTGGCATCTGTTATGAATTTCACATCATTCTCACCTGTTGCTGTTGCACTTCCTTCTCCAATTCTCTCTGCAGTCTCTCAACATCCTGATCCTTGGCCGTTAACCTATGATATAAATATGCATTGTTGATCTGTCAAGGTTACAATATATACTAAATAATTCAACACTGATTTTTATTCTGGGAAGTTCTAAAAGAAGAAAATATGTTTCAGATAAAAGCTATTGGCATCACAATTTCAGCAAAACGTTTTGTAAAATGTATATTCCTAAATATCATTTAAAGTGTTTTCATTGTATTTTTCATTTTAGGAAATGACTAATGGAATTGAACTTGATAACTTTGGGAAATCTCTACTAGGGATTGGCAATATGGCCAAAAATATTACAATCATTTTTGTTCTACATTTTATATTGAAATATATCATGGTATTCATTTCATACCATTAATAGTTATGATAATACATTATACATGAAGGTTTTTTAAACCTTGAGAATGAATGTAAACTTGTTTGTTTATAAGCAAACGCAATAGAATAAGCTTCCCTTTTAATATAAAGGGAATATACGGTTATAAAGGGAAGTGTTAATTAATACGGAAATTTAATTGGCTGTGAGCGTTACACAGAAACAACCAATCAGAACGCAAATAGAGTTTCATGGCTGAACTATCCTTATAATCAACAAGGAAAAAAAAGTACTTTAAAAAAAGATACCATTTGATTTTTCTATCTGGAATTGAGTGACAATTAAAAAGGCACATGCGAGGAGAGATACATACTGAGCATGAAGCTCCTGAAGTTTGGCACTCAAGTCTGAGTTTGACTCCTGAGTTTCTCTGCTCTTCAGCTGAGCAAGTTCAGTGTTTAGAGTCTTGACCTGCTGTTGTAGATCCTGTGGACAAATTTGCATCAGTCTTTTTATCCATCATACAAATGGATGAGCAATGAAGCATCCAGATGAACAGAACCTGCAGCACAGACTTACTTCTATTGCCTTCTTTCTCTCTGATTCTTTGTCCATTGCTGACTGTAAACTTCTCTCAACTGAACAAATTTTTTCATCCTTCTCTTGAATCCTGACAGAAACAGAAGGTTGACATTTTATCACTCAAGAAATAGTTGAGTGATGATAATCACTCAATAATCTCTAGTCGTGACTATGTAACCTACTTTTGCTGTAGCTCTTCTAGAGCCTTTTCTGACAATGTCTGGAAAAATGTGAGGGTGTGAAACAGGAAGAATGTGAGTGGGCAGCTTTGGCAGGCATTAAACACAGTACAACTCTCTCCTCCACATATAATGTCTTTGTGTGGCTCGCTACCTGTTCTGTGGACTGTTTCTGTACTGCCTCCAGGTGCTGTTTCAAACCTTCATACTCTTTTATGATCGCCTGTTATTAAAAAAACAAAACAAAAAAACAAAACAAAAACATTAAAAGGTACATTCAATACAACAAATTTAAATGGATAACTTAACTGCAGTTAAATAAGAATTTACGGTGCTTTAGCTAGTTTAAAAAAAAACAACTAAAAAAACATACATACATACATACATACATACATATATATATATATATATATAAACTATTATAACTAATATAAATACAAACTATTTTCTTGTCTTGTTCACCTTTAGTTCCTCTTCCTTATTGGCCAGCTGAATGAGACTGGACTCCAGTAAAGTCTCCACCGTTCTAACCTTCTCATCACGGTGCTGAAGGCTAAGGACACATAATATGACAAACATTTATTAATAATCTTTAATAAACAATGCATCACCGCTTATATACTTACAGATTACTGGCAGGAAGAACTTAAATTTTAGTCCAATCTCCACACAAGGTTGTGTTCGTGAATAAAAAAAAATCTGTTACAGCTTTACTAATGTTACTTAGAAATGCAAAATAAACTTATTTCAACTCTGAGTTATACTTTCATTATGAATCTCCATTTCATTTCAGAAGTGTCTATAAAAAAAATCCATGACGTGGATTTTCATATGCTAATTTTCATTTTGCATTCTACTTTGTCTTTTAGTTTAGATACACTTGTAATAACACAAAGTAATCAAAGATAATAAAGAAAATATAAAAAATATTTAAATATGCAAAAAACAAAAAAAAAGTCTATATTATTGATACAGATGGCCATAGAACATGGGTAATTTATAAAACTAAAGTTAACTAAAAATCAATAACTGATATTGATTTTTAATATTGGCCATAACATGAAAATAACTGGGCTACCAGTATTGGCCAGAATTGTATTATCAGTACAGCACTAGTGCACTATATAATGTTAATATTTCTAACCATCTGCTTATCAATGCACTCACCCCTGCTGAAGTTTATCCACAGATACAACCTGGGGAAAGAGAAGATACGACAGTGGTGTGCGTTAAAGTTTACTTGTATAAGTGTATTCGTGGAAAGAAAAGCAACCAAGTCTAACCTGCTCAGAAATCTGTGCCTGCAGATTCTGGAGCTCAGCCTTCAATGACAGATTCTCATTGTGCATGGCCTGCAGAGAGAGCCACGGGTTTATTACACAGCGGAAATCAAACTTTAGTTAAACCGCTGTGAGCTAAAACAATGGTAGTGACACTTGCCTGCATGTTGGTCTCCCTGCTGGCGCCGCTGCTCCTCTCAGCATTGAGAGAATCTTCTAGGCTCTTTCTCTGCAGCTCTTTTTCAGCCAGCCTTATGAGAGACATATGCAAGATAATGTATAATGAGGTTTAAGACAGCTGACCACCTTAAACAGTGTCCCAACCGTGTGAGGTGTGATAAAGCAGCAAGTGATATTAGGGAGAACAGATCTAATTGCCAAGGAAAGCAGGTCTAATTGGTCCAAATCCCACTCCACATAGCTATGTAATAAACATCAAATACTGTACGGTATCATAAGCTGTGGTTTTAATGCGGCAGCAGCATCAGGCCTGTTTCACACTGCAAGCGTAATCATTCTTTCACTCAGTGACTTCTCAAAGTGAAGTCTTTGGTTCAATTATTTGGTTAAATACTACTAATTACAGTGCGTTTTAGTTTTATTTGCGTTTTTTTATTATGAAAAAATTATAATTTCATTCAGCTAGGATGCACCGAATCGATCAAAAGTGACAGTAAAAAAGACTTTAGCAGAAAACCTATTTCAAATAAATGCTGTTCTTTTCAAATTTCTATACATCAAAGAATCCTGAAATAAAAAAGTATCACTGTTTCCACAAAAATATTAAGCAGCACAGCCATTTTCAAAATTGATAATAAGAAATGTTTCTTAAGCAGCAAATCATCATATTAGAATGATTTCTGAAGGATCACGTGACACTAAAGACTGGAGTAATGATGCTGAAAATTCAGCTTTGATCACAGGAATAAATTACATTATAAAATATATTTAAAAAAAGTTATTTTCAATTGTAAAAACATTTCACAATATTTTAGGGCTGCCCCCGACTACAGATTTTTCTAGTCGACTAATCACACATTTATACTAATTGAATTACTAAATGCTTAACGATAATAAGGCATTAATGTATAAAGACGTAATATAGGCCTATAGCCTATTCCACTATCAAGTGCACACATCAAGCTTGCCACAAAGCACCAGCAAAAGTAATGATTATGAATGTGTTGAAAAAATAGCAAGGGGAAATTTAATTTAGTGTTTTCTGAATCAGTGTCAGCGGCAAAGATAAAGTTGCCGATGCGGACTCGTCATCTCTGCAGTGGACGCACCTTTAGAGAGAACTGCACCTTTCATATGGATTGCATAGTTAGAGAGTATTTGCTTTCAAATTGGTTTGTTTAATAGTAAACATTTCAAGCTATAGATACATTTCTCATGTTTGTAAGGCAAACTTTGAATGTTAGTGTTAAATTTTAGCTTTATGAGTAGCTTGTCAAGCTAAGCTAGTTTCAAAGAGCTTTCACAACTCTGAAACTGCTGTCAGATCTCTAGGTTACAATATTAATATTTCATTTAATAATGGCTATAAATGATGTAATGGCTGCCCATATTTGGCCACTGAGAATGATTACAAACTTGATTAAATTACCATTTGGATGTAAATGTAAATTAGTAATCATCATGGAATGGAATCTAAACCCCAAAATGAAGCTTCAAACTGCTTAAACCATTTGAATCACCTCAGATTTACTGAGTATGCAGTTCTATATCTGTTCGTCACTGCAACTGCATCAAGATTTTTTCCTTCAAAAAATGGATGAGTAGATTAAGTTACTTTATAGATGCCTATATCGTAAAAAATATATATATTTTCTGCAGCTATGTTTCTGCTATGCACCTCAGTGTGACTACAGTAACCTAAATTATTAAAATGGGTGTCAAAATATATATGGACCGCTTACATGTGCAGTGTGAAACAGGCCTCTATGCGAAACTAAAAAACAAGTAAGCTTTGAGGCGATAACTTACAGTTTTTGAAGCTCATCGAAATGTGATGCTGTCGTGGCCTAAAAGAAAAAACGAAATGACTCAAACATTAATGTCCACCAACAAGCCGAGACAGATTCACCCTCATCCACTAGTCCACACACATACCTGAGCATTGAGCTGACTCTGAAGATTATCGATCTGAACTTTCATCGTTTTGTTTTCATTAAGAAGATCCTGCAAACGACAATATTGTGTGTTGATCAGCAGCAATATAAGATGCTGACATTCTTCTGTTGAGTTTGAGGTGTACAGTGACTTGTAAGAAGTACCTGGACCTGTAGTTGGTCGTCAGGTTGCATGGTGTGCTTCGCTGCCTCCAGCAGTTGCCTGACCTTCTGCTCCAGCTGCATGACCTTCTGCTGCTCTTGTTCCTTGAAGTAGATTGAGTCTTTCAGGCTGCTGTGGAGATTCTGGATCTCCTTGCTTTTAGTGGTCATCTCACTCTCAACAGCCATCAGCTTATTCTGCAGCTCTGAGATGGAGACAGGAGAAACGTGTTGAGTGGCCAGTGCAGGTCATTTGATGTTTTTAAGGTGTTGCACGTATATTTCTACCTTGTTTAGCGACCTGGAGCTTTTCTCTCTCTGCACTCACTTTGTGTAAATAGTTCTGCAGATCTTCCCAACTACGTTTCGCATCCTGCAAAAAAAGATACAAAACGGTTTAGTGTTGGTGATTAGCTAACTGAATGTAGGGACACTTAAACAGATGCTACATTTTTCAGATGTTAAACAGCGCACCTGTTTTCAAGAGTAGCTTTTTCTGTAACAAGCTAATTTTGACAACAAGTAGCAGTGTATGGAAAATGAACATTACTGTTTGAAAAAGTAAATACAAAATCACAAGCCATAAAGTGAGAAGAGGCAATAATCAAACACACCCTCCTTGAGATTCCTCTCTCTGTCTTTAGTACAGGAAAATTCAAGCATGGCTTGTTTGACCAAATAAAAAATAAAAAATAAAATAAAAGGTACTTAAATGAGTAAATAATTAAACGCATAATAAATCAGATCTGCCAATTGTCATTTGTTTAGGCTTACTCAACTGTTGTTGTCACTGTTTTTCTGTAGTGGCAAAATAAACAAAAAGTTGGTTAACAACTTTTTAAAATCACAATGATTTTGTTTAAATGGTTAATTTAGTTATTTTATATTTAATTGTGTGAAATTTATTCAATTAAGTCAAGTCGACTCGACTGAACTGAATTAAGCCGGCTAAGTGAACTGAATTAAGTCGACCTGACTGAACTGAATTAAGCCGGCCGAGTGAACTGAATTAAGTCGGCTGAGTGAACTGAATTAAGTCGGCTGAGTGAACTGAATTAAGTCGACTTGACTGAACTGAATTAAGTCGGCTGAGTGAACTGAATTAAGTCGACTTGACTGAACTGAATTAAGCCGGCTGAGTGAACTGAATTAAGTCGGCTGAGTGAACTGAATTAAGTCGACTTGACTGAACTGAATTAATTCGCCTGAATATTTCACACAATAAATTTCAATACATTTAAATTTCACTGTTGTCAGAAACTGTTGTTTTTTTTTAATCTGATAAATATTCAAATACATTTTTTGATTTTAATAAAAGTCACAAGAAATCGTGCGTCTGTACAAAGAAATCGTTCTTTGTGCAGTTCTGACAGCATCTTTAAATCATTGGTAGCTTTGCATGCTACATTGGTTTCATATTCAATTCCAAAACTCAGGCAAATTAGCACAACTGATCATGAATGTTTTAAATCACACTTCTAAATAGTACTATGTAATTAGCTATATTGTACATCACACATAAAACATGGCTAACTGATTTTGTAAATGCCTTATTTGGTGTTCTAATAATAGTGGGGTTCAGCTCAAAGATGTGTATTGTGCAATGGCTTTGTGGGTGTGATCGGCACCTCCAGCTGAGACACATTCTGTTTGTAGTTTACTTCTAAACCCTTCCGCTGCAACTCTTCCTGCTGCAGCTTGTTTTTGGTCTCCGCTAGCTCTTTCATCAGGCCGTTGTATTCCGAATGCAGTTTATTCAGCTCTGATGACTGCCTGAAAACACACATTAAATGGAAACCATCTAAGTTTGCGGAGGAAACTGGGAGAAGTCATTGTGGAAATTTACCAGTTTTTCCACCAATTTCAGTGCTTGAAAACTCCAAGTGTCGACATACCGTATGAGCGCTCTAAAGTGGCTATAATAGGAGGAATTACATTTTCTTTATTTATTTGAGAGAAGAAAGCTTGATGTTTTATGAGAATATAATGTAACTTTAAAGTTTATTTTTAACAAAATCCCTGATCATTTCAGTCTGAGCTTAAATTGCCCAAATATTACCAATTGCCTAAAATATTGTGTGCAACATAGCTGTTTTTGAGTGCACTACAAAACAGTTTTTGTCGAAATGAGTTGGCAGCTATTCCGGATTCACTTTTGTAACATACCTACATAGGTTTATAACAAATTTGTATAATGCCAGCCTATGGCCTTCACTGACAGCCCACAAACTACGCTTACTTTGCCCCGCCTACAAACACTGTAATTGTAGTTGAGGCCTGAAAGAGTTTGGCTCATGTTGTTGAAAATTGATGAAAAATAAAGATCTTTTAATGAAATTTGAGAGCTTTCTGTCCCTCCATTGACAGCTACACAACTACCACCACTTTGATGCTTCAAAAAGTTCATAAAGAGATCGTAAAAGTAATCCATTTGAATTGAGCGGTTTAGTCCAAATTTTCTAAAGCGACTAATTTTATATGATGAACAGATTTAATTTAGGCTTTTATTCACATATAAACGCTTATCAGCAAACAGAAACTTGCTTGATGGTCGAGAACAACCCTCATTGGTTCTTGCAGAAGCTCAAACGTGCTGCGTAACACGAGAATGAACCTCATTGGTTCTCGCATGTCAAGCGAACCTGCTTGAGCTTTCGTTTACCACAGCTGATGTGTGAGTTGATAAATGTTTATGTGTGATTAAAAGATTTTCTCTTCAGAAAATGGTGGACTAAACAGCTCAATTCATATGGATTCGTTTTTCTATCACTTTATGAACTTTTTGAAGCGTCAAAAGCCCCTTTCACACAGCGCGTTGATCCCAGGTATTTGCAGGGAAATTGCCAGAATGCCTTCTGTGTGAACGCAAACACGACCCGGGATTGATGCCGGGTTGGGGACCTAGTAACATTGCTGGGACAAGTCCCGGAACGCGCGCTGTGTGAACAAAAGCCGCAAACAATGCCATGTCGTAATGATGACGCTAGTGAAACGGTACCTAATGCGCTAGTTTATGATCGAATCAGAGAAGAAAAAAAAATGCACAAGCGTAGTTTCGTGGAGCGTAGAGAGAGAGAAATCGCAGCTCATAAGCAAACTTAAGACGCTGCTGAGAGGGATTTTTACGGGTTGTGTGTGAACGCACTCTCTGATTCCGGAAAATCACTGGCAGTGTGAATGAACCAAAATCAAACGAACCCGGTTCAAATCCCGGGTCACTTTATCCGTGTATTTTCCGGAATCTCTGTGTGAAAAGGGCTAAAGTGTCAGATGCGTAGCTGTAAATAAGAGTCTTAAGGGTTTGGAACGACAGGAGGGGGAGTAATTGATGACAATTTTAATTTTGACAGTTTGTGCAGCACAGTTCAGTAGAAAAGCCGGAAAATGGCAATTAAAAAAACTCACTTGGTCTCCATCTGGTTGGTGGTGGAGCATCTCTCCACAGCATCTCTCAGGATGCCGTTCTCCTGCTGCAGCCGAGCGATCTGACTCTCCAGCTGTTCTCTGACCTGTTGGAACTGCAGAGAGAAAGTTCACTTGTCATTGGATGTTCTCACTAAGCGTACTACATCAAGCACGCCTCCTCCTGCTCCTTCATGACACGTATGGTCAGATCAAATTGCACTAATCTGCAATTTGCCCTCTGCATGACAGTCTTATCAGCCAACGAGATTGATTACCTTAATCTGCATCTCCTGGTAGCTCTGAGCTTTAGCCTGCATGATGTCTTTATCTCTGGCAACACGATGTTCATGCAGCACAGACTCCACACGGCCGGTCTTCTGCTTCTCAGCCTGCAGTTCCTGTAGTCCCATTCAATAAATGACTACCATGCTCATCAAAACAAAGCAAAGCTGACATTTATATTTATGGCGTGCTTACAGCGCAATTATGGGGCACTTTGCAAAAGTCAGAAAACTCTGAAAATGTTAATTAGTCATTTTTATTACAACAATTAATTACAATAGGTTATAATTGCTGTTAATAGCTAATTATTCAGAACCTTATTTCTTAGAAATTGTAATTTAATATTTACAACCCTGATTTGTGTGATGTGGTTATTTTCTAGTAATAAACTTTTAAAAAATGTAATCAAATAATAAATCAAACAATGTAAATCAATGTTCTAACAATAGAGTAATGAGATTCTTTCCTTGATATATCTGAAGAACTAATTTTTTATTTTAAGTGGGACATTAATTTGAACCCTGTTCATGGAAAGTGCCACATATATCCAAACCAGGAAGCCTGGTACTCATATCAGGAAACATAAGAAACATAAATGACTAACCTGGCTTAACTGTTTGACTTTGCCCTTGGCAATGGACGCCTCCTCCTGTAACGTGCTCAGAAGACGATCTTTCTCTGCGAGCTGCTGGGCCGAAGGCTCAAACTTAGCTGCAGACTAAGAACACAAAACCAGAAAAATCATCATAAATTTGACTACTCAAACTTCCACTTCTGGACATATTTCATTACTGCATGATGGCAAAAAAACACTAAACAAAAAATAAAAGTGAACCTCATCCTCTAACCTTGTACCAGTTGTCCAAAGCATTGGGACTCTTGTCTCTGAGCAGCGAGACGAGACTGACCACATCAGTATCTGACAGCACCATTCCACTCAGACCGGCCTGCAACTCCTTCAGCTTCATCTCAGAGTTCTCTGCACAAAAACAGACACATGTCAGCCACCTGTTCACACCCCAGGTCTTCAGGAAATTAATTTTAAAACTGGCAGTATTTTATGCTGCCACCTAATATACGGCCTTAGGAACAAATTCTAAGTCAAGAAGATTGCATGCATCTTTCGTGGAGAAGGCCATTCCATTATGCTTTGTATGAGGCTCAGTGGAACAAATATTGCAAGATGGTGGAGAATGTGGGCGAAATGCTTATTATGAATGTACTTAAGTATCAATAAAATTATTTTAAATAATTAAGATCCGACTATAATCCCCACATATTAAACCTATATACATGGTTGAGCTACTGTAAAACGTGCATTAAAAGATGCCAAGTACCTTTGTTGGTTTCACTCTTCTGTTTCTTGCCGTGTTTGGTGGGCGCGGGAGCAGGAGGCGGCGTCTCGTTGTTTTGGTTGCTCTGGTGGTTTGTCGGGGCAGCGGAGTCAGTCTGAGTTACTGGGGCAGAGGACTGGACATGTGCCTCATCCACTGAAACAAATATGACCACAGGAGTCACTTAAGGAATAAGTTATGCAAAACTAAAATTGTGTCATCATTCATGAATGGAGAAGTTTAAAAGAATGTTCATGCGTCTCTTTTCCATACAATATCAGTGAATGGGGACGAACCCTTTCAAGCAAAAATAAAAGTCTTAAGAACATTTTTGTCATAAATATGCAGTTTAAATATGTACGAACGATTTACAAAAATTTATAACCACTTTCATGGCGCTTTTCTTGCTGTTTTGGAGCTTGACAAACCCTCTACACACACAAGTTAACAGAATCGCCATTGGCTAGTAAGTTTACTCTGGTGTCAGTATGATTTTATATTTTTCAAAGATCTCTTTTCTCACTGAGAATTTTATCATCTCTAGTTTGTCTTATTTTGGTGTATTCCTACCGGTGACAACAGGTTCCACCTTCTGCTTCTTCTTTCGACGGCCACTGCCGCTGGAGGCATTAGGTGGCGCTGCTGTAGCAACAGGGGCGGCTCCGTCCTGAACCTTTACCTCCATGATCACAGGCTCCTCCTTCACCACACGAGGAAACAGATCGAGCTTGACCTCAGGTGGATGCTCTTCTGTGTGAAAAGAGAGCTAGTTATCTTCAGAGAGGAACTTAAGAAAAGAACTTGCAAAAATTATCGCCCATCCAGAAATTGCCATAATTCTAGAGTGTTACCAAGCAACATCTTTTAAGTTAAAATATCTAGGCAAATTTTTCCATTTTGGAAATCATTAGCAAAAATCACTGACGTTTAATTAGCGCTTCCCTGATGATATGATATTAAGGTGTCAGTGTGTATATTGTGTAGAGTTGGGACAACTTTTAATGGACTTATACTTGTGATGGACTCTGATGCATTTTTACTCTGACTTGAGTTGGACTTTAAGTCCAAGTTGAGTCCACGGCTATTAGTCAAATACATTCGGGACAGTTGACGGCAATGTCACTGGACCAATTGGTGAAATGAAACATCATTCGCATGCGTTTAAGTCTTGCCAGTTTAAATGATTTTAGGTTGTTCAAGCACAATAAGACGTGAAAGCCAAATATTTCTACTGTAAAAGAAAAATCACAAACTGCTCTTGACCACTGACACATTTGCTTGACACACATTCACATTTGTAGGTAGTCCACTCACCAGACTCACTCTTCTGCTTCTTGGCTTTCTTTTTACTGGTAGTCTCAGCTGGGACAGGGGGTGTCGTCTGGGGTGGGCTGGACTGCTTGGTCAGCGGGATGGCTTGCTCTTTACGGACTGCAGGTTTTGAACCATTGACTTCCGGTTCTTCTGAGGCAGCAGGAGTAGTTGGGGTGGTACGGGTAGGGGGTACAACCGTTGAGGCAGGAGTTGGAGAAGCTTTTGGCTTCTTCTCTTTCTTCTTCCTCTCTCTTATCCCGGACGGAGGTTCTGCCAGGGTCGGAGCAGCAACAGGTGGACTCATGGGTACCGCCTCAGAATCCTCATCATTTGAGGCAGGGCTAGTGGCATCAGATGTATCGAAATCCCTCAGGTCTTCCTCAGACTCGCCTCCTCCACCTCCTCCTCCCACTCCACTTCCACCGGTCTCCTTCTTCTTGTTCTTCTTTTTCTCGTTCTTCTTACGAGCATCGGGCTTGGCTGGAGGCAGTTTAAGGTCTTTTTTCTGGCGGGCCAGAACCTCATCGTAGGAAGTCTCTTTCATGAAGAGCCAGAAAAATAGGAACATGAGAGCGATTACCAGCGACGGTGCCAGGATGAGAAGGTACTGTGAGTCAGCCATGTCCAGCGCCATTCTTAAAGAACACAATAAAGAGCAGAAAGACAAGGTGAGCACAAAGGTTCAGTCCAGCTGGATGCATGACAACAAGGCCAAACAAACAACTGAATACTGCAATCTACAAAGAATCAACATTGTTTATGTTTATTAGGCATGCAAAACTTAGTTCCTTGAGGGCCACATCCTTAACACTTCAGTGTTTAGTTTCAAACCCTTCTCCAACACACATACCTGTAGATCAGGATCAGGCGTGTTTATTTAGGGTTTAAGTAACAGTTTTACAGTTTTTACACTCAAAAACACTGTGTCGATATATATTTATTTGTTTTACTTCCAAGATTCGTGTCAGTGGCTTTGTGTTTGGTTTAACCCTGACCCCTATATGGCAGTGTTATCTCAGAACGTAAACTGTGATGTAGAGAAGCACAAGGGTGTATCGCTAAAGTTAGCATTAGCAAACCCAAGATGATAGAATTATACCAGCTCCCGCCACGGTGTACAGTGCTGAAGCTGAATCCAAACACATTGAATCCAAGACCTCGCTTAACATCCCAAAGCCATCCGCGTTGCTGAGAGTGGAGTTTCGATAGAATATGCAAGTATGTACTGCACGCTTTTCTCTCAATAACAAAATAAACACGACAAAAATGACAGCAGCAAGAAAGCGTCTGATCATAACGGTGCGGATATTTGCAATTCAGCACTCCAGTAAAGGTACTTTACACAATAGATGCAGATGCTTTAAAGCAAGCAGTAAACATAAAAAACAGTGTCAAGCAGTGGACTATGCACTTTCTGTTGTTAAAGGGGTGGTAAAATGGCATTTTCACAAGATGTAAAATAAATATCTGATGTCCCCAGAGTGTGTGTGAAGTTTTAGCACAAAACACCTCACAGATATTTTTATATGGCATGTTAAAGTTGTCACATTTTGAGGGTTTGCAAAAACGCACCGTTTTGTCCCTGGCCCTTTAAATGCAAATGAGCTGCTGCAGAGGGCGGGGTTTAAAGAGCTCTGGTGTGTTAGCAGAGCGATTACCTCACGCAGACACACTAAAATGACAGAAACTGTTCTGCCTTTGATGAAACAGAGTCAGACAAAGATGGAGAGGCTCAAGAAGAAGTGACAACATGTAGAATGCAACAGGACGTCTCTGAATGGTTAGTTGATGAATATATGTTGCTGATGTGGAGCTATCTTCAATTAGGATATTCTGTCATGTTAATCTATAAATCGCTCGTATAGGAACTGTTGTGAGATGCACACAGAGTGACTTTCTATTGCATGTGAAAAGAAGGATGCTAAAGTTTGAGCTGACTCACAAATACACTCTTATACAACCACTTTTCCTCTTTTCAACATGGACTGCGTGTCCCGGGGGCGGGGTTTATTTACATTTTAGGGTTGCTGATGTCACTAACCCGGGAGGAACGTCGTCTAGTCCCTACCAGCTGTTTTTTGTAGTCCTTTTCTTTAAAAGCAAATATCTCCCTTTAATTTGAACTTTGAGGATTGTAACTTTGCAGACGTTGTTTATGCTCAAACAGCAACATTTCACACTAGCTAAAGTTAGAAAAGTGAAATCATACTTTACCACCCATTTAATACTGTGTGTGTGTGTGTGTGTGTGTGTGTGTGTGTGTGTGTGTGTGTGTGTGTGTGTGTGTGTGTGTGTGTGTGTGTGTGTGTGTGTGTTACCATTTTGTGTGTGTGTGTGTGTGTTACCATTTTCCCTTAACTTAGGATGAACAAAATAGCAAATATATGCAAATAGCATATAAATGCAAATGCAGATCCCACTGTTTTGATTAAATTAAGTTTTTGCTCAGATTTTATGCATGGTGGTTTTCTTTATTACAGTTTTTCTAACATTAGAAAATACAAGGAATATTGCAATACATCGCCTTTCTTACAGTATTGGAGTAGCTATATTGTATTGTAACCCCTGTAACATGATCGATATCATGATTCTTGGCGATACACAGCCCTAGCACACCAATTCAAACGCTGATAATATGCTTCCTACTGGGGCGAAAGAAGTCCAGTTTTGCATTTTGGACAGCACTAAAAAGAAGATATAACACTGGTGACATGTAGAAGCCTACATTGCAAGCTTTTCAAACTACACATCATCACTATTACTAAAACATATCACTGTTTCGCTGTAGTAGGCTAACTGTTTCTTGAGAAATATAAAGGCAGGGGGAATCTATTTACTTAATTTTTAATACAACTGTGGATGCCATAAGCTAAAAAGGAAGTGTGGCTTTGCTAGGCTGTGAAGTAAACCAAACGCTATTGGCTATTTAATAAAAAAAGCAAAGAAAAGAAAAAGGACATTCTCTTTGATATGCACGCCCTCACTTATTTCAAGAGAAAAACTTATTTTCAAGCCATTCCACTATATGTATACCACATCAGATCAGCCCTGAATTGAATCAATCTCATTATCATCTTAAACAACATAAGAAAGATATGCATGGTGAATTTGAATCAGACTATGCCGCTACCACAGCCATTTGTTGTGTCACTAGTTGCCGTTTAAAGGCAGTGCATAACAGAATGCCTCAGGCAATAGCAAAACCTTCCTTAGTAAAAGAAAAATATCAAAATCATGGCACACTTAGTCAGCAATATGCATAAGATGTTCTAATATGGCCAACCAACAGTATTCATTAAAACGCCTCCTCTTCTATGTTTGACATCTACTTCTTTCTTTTACTCTAAAAAGCACACCTCCTCCATATCTCCGGCTTGTCTGCTCCACCTCCACCCTCTCACAATGGTATGAGCCAATTAGTGTGTGTGCTGAGGGCAGCAATCTGGGTTTACTTATTGACACCGAGCTAAGTACCTGTTAGCAAGCGACACTCGCTCACGCACGTCCTTTTTCTCAGCATGAACCGAGACTTTATAGGAGTAATATGATCACTGAGCTAAATAAGAAGAACGCAGCTAAAACTGCTTCTATTATATATATATATATACATACAAAAAAATTGTATTTCTTTGTTGAACACATGACACCACGGAGCTACGCCAACCCAGAACGGTCATTCAAGACACCCTTGCTAACTCGATTGACATCCTAAACTCAAGTGCAGAGGGGCTTTGCAGGCTACAAAAATATCCAGCCGGGAAAATGTCACTCCAGTACGCTGACACAGAGTGGTCTCAGATCTGAAAACAGCACTGTCTCCCCCCTCAATGCTAATCTGCCCAAAGCTTAGCCATTTAAGGCCTCAGTGCAGAAAAAAAATCGTTTCGGGCTCAATGTCAGTCTTGCGCCTGGTTGATATTAAAGCCAGGGGAAGAAAACCATGTCCCCCCTATTATATACTATTATCATTTTTAATATTATTCATTAGATTTCATTTTAATTTTAGTTCAAGTTTTAGTAATGTAATGTTTGTCAATTTCATTCTTTCTTTTTTTTAATGTCTAGGCCTATATATATATATAGTTTATATTAAGTTTTAGATATTGTAGTACTTAAACGTTAACTAAACGAAAATGAGAAATGCTGCATTGGAAACTAGCTGAAATAAAAATTAGTTTAGGGTTTTTTTTTAATATTTGATATCTGTATAAAAACTCAGTCGTAAAAATGGTAACACTTTACAATAAGGTTTCTTTTGTTAACATTAAAGCATGTATTGATCTTAAAGTTCACTTTCCCCGCTGGCATTTTTTTAAAATTTATTTTTAAGTTACCAGCCACCGCCAGCGTTTTTGGTCATTTTCACCAAAAATTCATGACCTAATACTCTATAGTATGAATATCTAAACATGCAATCCACCAAAAGAATAAATCATTAACAAAGACTAATAAATAATGTCACAAATGTATTGCTCATTGTTGTAAAGAGTTATAAATAAATTATTACCAATGAAAAAAAAAAAAAAAATCTTCTGATGTATAATTACGACTAGGCAACAAGGAAAAGACAGCCTCCTGATGGAAGCCATAAAAGTGATCGTTTGGTCGAGTGCTTTCGTACTAAATCTGAAGCAAACCGAAACAGTGCCCTGTTGTGCTGGATGACACGCATGACTGAGTTCTGCCTTCAGGACAGTGAGGAAAACCAACGACAAGAAGCACCAGGTCCTGGAACGGCCTTTTGCTCTCGGTCTGACAGCGAAAGCAAAAGTCTGTTCGGTTCAGCGTGTCCGAGAGATCCACTGTGCTGGGAATCTGGATAAGCCGATTACATTATGAATACATTTAGGAGCACCATTCTATTACAATTTCCCAGGAGTCCTTAAAGAGGCCGACAATCTAACATTCTCCATTTTCCGGTCACATCTCACAACGTTACTTAGTGGACATAAATAAAGAGTTCACATGCATCTTTATTTCTTGGAAATAGTCTCTTGTTGGCTATGTCATACTCTTAACAAGCAATTAGTCCTAAGGCAGACAGAGAGAATTAGGGTGGAACTGGAATGCTAGTCATTTACAAAATTCGACTGTCCCGTTCACGCACATTCAATATTTTTTTCTAATTCGATTTTACTTTCAGCTACCAGAAAACAAAACGGCACTATTTTCAGCATCTAAAACATTGTAAAATGTACTCTGCAGGATTTCTCAGATTTATCATCATAATGATAATGATGCATAAGAAATATATTGATAATGAACTTGAATTTCAACTATTTCTACCAATTTTCCTTTTACATAATTGGTATATTAATTATTGGGTCTTCCAATACATGGGACCATGTGTTGTGTAGTGAGTTAGTACCTAAATATGTATTCAGAGGCAACGTATCTTAATAAACCACTTTAAACAATCAGATTGCAAAAAAAAGAATTGAAAAGACAAAGATAAAACTAAAGTTGTGACCATTAATTTTTTTTTTTTTAAACTTTGCATGACATAATTAAATTAATAGGAAAATATTCAAAATTCATGTTTTATTTTTGATTATTGTTTATTTTAGCTGAGGCTGAATAACAAAATTCATACACTACACAGTTGAGTACACAGTGCATAAGTTCATAGTGTGTTGTGCATCCTTTGGGACACAACTAATCATATCTGCGTACATGCATGAACAAGAGCCTAAATGTCTGGGGCTGCAGTTACCTTTCCTTTGATGAAGTGATGTAAGGGACTAATCTACGTTAATCAGTAACTCCATTAAAGTAGAAATATCATGACTTGCATTGCATTTGTTCACATTTCAAAATAGGCACATTTGAAATCAGCACTATCATGTTATCTTACCATGTTGGGGGTAACTTCATTTTTATTTTATTTTAATTCTTTTATTCAGCAAAAATGCATTAAATTGCTCAAAATTAATAAAGACATTTGTAATGTTCCAAAAATAAATGCTGTTCTTTTGAACGTTGTTCTATTCATCAAATAATCCTGAAAGAAACGTATGGTTTTCCACAAAAATCTTAAGCAGCACAACACTAATAATAGAAAAAGAGATGTATAAGAAATCAGCATATTTGAATCATTTCTAAAGAATTATGTGACACTGAGGATTAGTAATGATGCTGAAAATCCAGCTTTGCATCGCAGGAATAAATTATAGAATTTGATATATAAATCAATCTATAATCAAATAAGATAGGCTAATAAAAAAAAGAAATGCTTGCGTAAGGGACATGAAGGAAAGGAATTTTTGGAAACACGCAAGACGGGACAAGCAGCTGTCGAGGTGCAAGCAAAATCTGCTCATTGCCCTTACTTGCATATTCCTTGTTAAGTGGAAACACATTTCTTTGGCTTCACGCGTGTTGGATTCACACCGAGAACAAAGTGGAGATGGGTGTGGTGCGCTCACTTGCTCTGAACTGCGTGTGCTTTTCTTTGTCCTGCTGAGAGGAAAGCGAAAACAAAAGCTGAGAAGCGGTGCGTCTGTGAACGCTGCCACAGGATGAGGTGTTTCGCTATGGCAGATCTGTGAGAGACTGTTGCTTTATGTAGCGCACTGGACCTGTGGCCTTGCATCTGGTCAACAACAGTATCCACCGGTTTCACAGACAAGGATTAAAGTTTTAACTGAAAGCAACTTGCTCTCACATATCTTAAAATATGTCATTGTTTGGTCAAGATGCACACCAGTAACGTCTTTTTCTAAGGCATGTTTATAAAAGCTACTAAGGGCTAATCCTGGCTTAATCTAAACCCTGTCTGTGATACCAGGCCTATCATCTCTCTAATCTGGATCCGTAAACACTTGGTATGGCATACGATCATACAGCTCTCACTATTTCTGCAATAGTACTGTCTGCATGTCTGGAATTTCCGTTTGGCCCACAATTTCCAATGTGTAATCCAGAGCTTAAACCGGGCTCGGATAACAGGAGTTTTTTTAAATATTAACCGATTGTGAAATTTGGTTGCATCACGCACATTAAGGAGAATTTGTAGATTTTCTTCTTTTAAATCTCAAACCTGCACACACTACAAGATTTGAAAATCATGGCACATCTTATACTACAAAATATACAAGTCCCCCTGTGGTGAAAATCAAGCGTTTAAAGTTGTTTATATGCCTATGTGGTGTTTTTAATGTGCTTTAAGTCAAGGCATGTGCAAATTCATAGGTCAACAGCATTTGCTGAGTATTTTCTCCTTAAAACTGCAGTGAACCAAAGCCAGTCACAAAAACACGGTTTGAAATCGCTGGCGTTTCTGACGTCACAAACCACCTTGTAACCAATCGGATCAACGTGTGATCGTCAACGAGTGGATCTCTGAGATGGTGTGAGTGAGTGGAGGCGGGGCTAATTTGCATATACATAGACCCGCGTATACTAAACGAGGCAAGGATGTAGAGTTACATTGAAGCTATTTTAAGGCATGATAAATATGTAATTTTGGTGATCAAAGATGAGTTTTAAGGGATAAAATTATTGACTACAAGGGGACATTAAGATTATCATGCCAGATTTAGCACCTCACGTGATCTCACAGGAAAGCGGATCTAAACAAAATAGATACTATGCTGTAGACATTGTATGAGGAGACATTATAAAGGCAGTCGTGTTGCTGCAACATTTCCACCATCTCCTATCTCTTTGAAAGGGGAAACATCAAATTCTCCAAAACCATTCGCCAAGCTTACAATTAAATTTCATATTTTAAATGATCAATGAAATCTGACTACAACTGTCTCAAATTTTGTTTCTAAATGCTCGAATCAGGACAAAAAAAAAACTGTCCTGAATTTTTTAGCCTGGACGAAGCTAATGCGCATGTGCAGTCCTAAGCGAGCATCTCAGAACACTGCCTGTTTCTATAGCAACCGGAGCTTCTAAAGGCAGCTGCAGTGACACAATGACTTTACTAACCAACGATTGGCTCTTTCATTTAGAAGGCGGGGCATATTCGCTATATTGGGCGTTGCACATTCTCCCATTCATAAGTAATTAGAGTGCACCATCTCCCTATATATAATGTCTTTGTTTATTAGGCATTACACAGAGCGAAGATGAAAAGCAAATGCCATTGAAACTTTTCTCAAGACAGTCGGTTCCCTCTTGTTCATAGAATTAATTCATACATTTTCATATACATTTTCAGCACTTTGTCTTCCACACAAAACAAAACCTATGCCCGCGTTAGACTGGTGCTAACTTTGCTTAATGCTGTACAGAATTTACAGTGAGTATTTCAAATCCAGAAATCACGTGGTTTTAATGACAAGTAAAATATGAAACGGTAATAATACCTGATGGTTAATTTTTTTGTTGTTTATCATCAAACTGGTAACGGTTTCATCACTAGTTTAGCGGTTAACTGATATATCGCCAAAGCCGATATTTGCCATTTTTTTAATGATCAGAATCAGCTGATATGTTTTTCTGTTTTGTCAAGGTATCGGAACTTTTATTTTGACATCACTGAGAACGGCAGCATTTTCCCACTTCATTAGGTGACGGTCTCTGTTAACAAAAAAGTATTATAGCGTTAATATTATAGAAACAGAAACAAGCAATTGCCATCTAAAGTATAACTTTTTTTTTTTAAGTTCAATTTTTCATATAATTCATTTTCAAATTATTTATTTCTAATTTAGTAAATATGATGTAACAGACCAAATTTAATTGCACTAATTTCTATGTATGTTTTTTCTATCTTTAAATTAAATAGTGATGTCAGCCATCGGTCACCCAGCTCTCCAAGATATTGGCATCTGCATTGGCCATCAAAAATTATATTGGTAGGCCACTAATCCAGTTTAATATTATTTGTTCTGAACAATTTAAAACAATCAAACAGTCTCTCAGACCCATGCAAGAAAAAGAAAACCCTTTCAGGAGGCACAGGAAGTTAAAATGAAGGCATCTACTAGTCTTAATTACTTAAACTCCTCTCTTTGTTTATTTAAATACACACACTACTCAGAACAATGATTCAGACAAAGAGAGGAAACAAAGCATACATACTGCAGCAAAGGCAACATGGCGTGCAAAGTAGAGCCCGACCGATATGGATTTTTGGGGGCCGATGCCGATACCGATATTAGGGAGTAAAAAAAGCCCGATACCGATATATCGGCCGATATTATTTATGTGTATATTATAATACAGTAGCAATATTATTTATGTGTATGATAGTACAGTATACCAGTCAAAAGTTTGGACACTTTCCTATTGGTGTGTACAAACTTTTGATGGGTACTTTACACAGTAGCTACAAACAGAATAAATATATTTTATAAACACGTTTTGCAATGATCACTCAAATGTGGTAATCAAACACTTGTGTGACAGATATGTAATGGAGGCAGGGGGAATGATAGAATGAGAATTATACAGCTGAGCTGTAACCAAACTAGTTTGCATTGCATGTTATATTATATTATATTCTAAATACTGTTGCATAATCTCCACTAACGACGACTTTGTCTTTTAATTTAGTCATAACTTGTATCAATAAATATATAAAAAGTGTCACTGACAAAACCTTATTATCTTCTATTTTTACTCTTAATTCCTCTAATCTCTACCAGTGGAGGAAGAACTCAGATCTTTTTACTAAAGTAAAATGAATAATATCATAATGAAAACGTTTTTAATTACATATGTACAGTACTTTTATACTATTTTAAATAATTAGTAAGCAAAATGTACTAAACGTGAAACTAGGCTACTCTTAATGCAAAATGGCCCTATATAAAGTGTTATAATTATATACATTTTTGGAATATTGCTTGATGTTGTAACGTAGCGTTATCAGGCAGAATGAGCTTTAACACTGTGTCTACACCGGACGCGGCCGTTACTGCTCGCGTCGCAACAGCTGTTTACCCGAGACAAAGCAGAATCAGTTTACTGTCGGAGATCGCTCGCGCCACGCATTTTAATCAATGTTTCATCAACCAATTGCCTTAATAAATAAGAAGAAGGCCTAAATATAGCAGACAATATAATCAGGACTTCTCAGCTGCGCGCTTGCAATAGTCACAAGCTCACACAATACGTGACAGAGGCTTGTAGCAGAGAAATCAATTCTGTGAATTACACTGCGCAAATCACAAGTAGGCTACTACCCACCGGATGAAGAAGGGTTGGCTCTCAGTCTCCACAGGCTACATAAAATATTCATTTTATTTTATTTTGTTTTATTTTTCGTGTTTGCATTTATGAGGAAAAAACAATGTTACAGACGCGACAGTTCAGCACTACGGACGTGAGCGCTCTGAAAGCGGCACTAATGCTTTGAAACTTTCACATAGACATCAAACAGAAAGCACAAAACCTTTCGTTTCAAAGTGAATTTCGTTTTGTATTAATTGTATCTTAATTTTAATCAATGTTTCATCAGCCATTTGCCTGGATTTAATTTATAAGAAGTAAATTTAGCAGACGATAGATAATCTCGACACGGAGGCACCTGCGGGTGAACTGGAGCTCGTCTCATGAACCGAAACTCAGCGTATAGACCTGAGAATTGAAATATATCTATATTGAAATGTCTACTTTTAAACAGAACAATTCAAAACGAAAGACAGACAGACTCATGTAATCGTATGAAATGTGCATTTCTCTCTGGCGCGCGCTCACTGAAGATCGCGAGTCAGCATCGTCAACTTCATCTTTGGCTGACACTGACTGAAAACACTTGTTTATTAATAAACAATTAAAATGTCTCCTTGCTATATTTGTTGTATTCATAATCATTATTTTTGCCAGTTCTTGTGACAGCTTTTAGGTGCTTTATTGGCAGCGCCACCCTTACATGAATCATCGTACCCGCATTTTTAAAAATATTCATTTATCGGCCATTATAAATGCCGATACCGATAGTTAGGAAAATGCCTAAAATCGGCCGATAATATCGGCCCGCCGATATATCGGTCGGGCTCTAGTGCAAAGAGCAGCTCCACACCTATATAAACAAAGTTCTCTAACAGTATCTACAAAATGCTCCAAGAACACCATTTTCTTTACTGTAATAACATTTTGTATGCAAAAAGGAAGTTGGGGCTGGACATATCCTTTTTGTTTTAATAACATCATAAACATCACAGCGAAGGACCATGATTAGATACTTGAGCTTGTTAGTCAGAGTCAGTTGGTAATAGTGGGAGGGGCATTCTGATTCTTAAGAGCATCTGATAGGACAGAAATGTGTGCACACCCCTGAGTGCAATAGTGCTGCCCACTTTTTCAGTAGCCTTGGTGCAAAAAGTACTTTTCCCATTGGAATATAAAAAAAAGAAGTCTGTTGCAGAGATATATCTATAATATCTAAGCTATATCCTTGTGAATCACAACATAAAAACTTTGATTTGAAGCAACAAAGCATTTGACAACCTGACAAACCCCGACTGTGTAATTAATGGCCTTAAGGAAGAATTGCAAAGACAATCAAAATAAAATTATGGATAAATATATATAAAACTATTATGTTGATGTTATGTATATAGAAACAATATCTATGGCATTGGCAGCATGTGCATATATATAATTTATATATTTTAGGGATGCAGCGATATGAACATTTTAGATGACACAATAACTGATAATTCTTCATATTTGCACACAATTATAATTATTTTCTCATAATTTTATGTAGCTTATATGACAGACATTCATTCACTTTCACAAGTTGCACTTAATTGTATTTTCCTTTTGTAAGTGATTCCAATTGTATTTCAAGTGATTAAAAACCATCATGGCGAACAACAGTTAAGTGTTTCAGCTGAAGGAAATAATCCATTATTTATCGGCTTTAATATATCGACCGATAACAATAACATTTAAACATGATTTAAAAAATAAATTGAAATAATCAGGACTAGTTGCTTCAACAGAAAGATATAACAAATTAACAGAGTAGGTCTGCCTTTAAAGTCAGCATGAAATCAAAATGGACCATTCTTTTTTTTTTTTATGAAACATCGCCGTATCCATTATAAATGAGGCATCGGTGCACATCATTATTTTTTAATTCATGTTCCCAAGTAATCTTTAATCAAAATAATAGGGCTGGTCCGATTACCATTTTTTGAGCTTCGAAGCTTCGGTAGTAATGAACATCGAATATTCGAAGCTTCGTAATCTCTATAGCCTATAGAGATAGAGTCTGTCCGTTGCATTTTGATTATTTCGAGAACCGTTCATCCAAACGACTTCACAAGGGAGTGCAGTGTCGTATTTGGTGCAATATAGATAGACAGGCGAGACGCGACACGTTCAGAATTAATAAACTTTTAATAAACTACAGAACAGCGCGAGCCGGATGCGCGCGCGCCTTACATGAGCAGAGCTTATATGCTCCGAGAATGGACACTGCACTAGTGATATAAAACACACAGGTCTGGTAATTTAAGCAATATTTTAATAAGGTAGTCTAATATTTTGCTCACTAACAAATTACTGACAAGGGGTAGGGTAGATTTAAATAAAGAAGCGGCGCGCCTCACGCATGCAGCATATATGCTGCCAGAACGGACACTGCGCTAGTGATATAACACACACACACACACACACACACACACACACACACACACACACACACACACACACACGTCTTTTAACTTAAGCAATATTTTTAATAAGGTAGTCTTATAATATTTTTCTCACTGACAAAGTAGGGTAGATTTAAATAAAAAAACGAAATTTAAATAAAAAAAAACAAAATTTAAATAAATAAAAACGAAATTTAAATAAATGAAACCGAAATTTAAATCGGATATAGAAAAACGAAATTTAAATAAAGAAAAACGAAATTTAAATAAAGAAAAACGAAAAATAAACGTGACGTCCCAGTAAAATCTCAAAGTCTCCTATATTTAGCTGTAGATTAATTTAGATTAATAAGGGTAAAAATGATAATACATTTTGTTTCTATTATTCTATGTTCCACAATGTCAAAGCAACGCAGCTTAACCCAAAATACAAGCTAATGCATGCACTTCTGTCCGTACAAACTCCGCTGTTCTGCGCTCTAGTCAGAGAATACTCCCGCAGGAGTGCACATTTAGTAGTCCAAGAAGAAGCTAATATATTTATTAAGTAGATATAACGAAGTTATATGGTAAGTATTATATTTCACCAGATTGTACAGTGTAAAACATATTCAAGCGCGAATGAGAACCGTTTCGAGGGGGATGCCGGGTGTGCAAAGAAAAAAAAAGAATATTGGAATGACACATTTTCAAATCGAATACCAACAAACCGAAAGAATATTCGAATATCCGGGTCCAACCCTACAAAATAACACCCCTCCCCTCTTGCAGCTCATCTCTTTTCTGATGATAAGTCTACTGGCACGAGGGCGGGACAACCTGTCACTCACATTGCATCAACTAATAGCTAATGACAATGACCCAATCAATTCCTGAGGACTTCATATCATTCAAAATCAATTCACCTATGGAGAAAAGTAATGGGGTTTTTACTTCCTGGAACCTGAAAGTCAGAGACTTGCTCTGAGTCAGAGATATTTTAGGAATGCTATAGATAAAAGACATGGATTAAAAAGCAACACAAATACAATTTTGATTTCATGAGGTCTTTTAACGACTGGGATGCATAAAGGCTTCCTTCTGTTTCTATGAAGACAGGTCAGTGCGCATGCGCTAATTTATGGCGACTATTTAAAGCCACCCATCTACTACTGACAGATAATCCTTTCCGTTAGCTTCATCAAGAGAAGTGTGCAACGCTGAAGGGCTACTTAAATTAAGTCGGGCTCTAATGGCAGCGATAAGCGTGATAAGTTCAAACAAACCAATATATTTTTTTCGTTGTGAGGTGCATATTAACACCTCACGCCTATAAGACAACCGAGTGAAGACATACAAGGAGCAAAGTCCCTGTTTCTCGCTGAAATTACTTCATGGCAGTTCAGATTTAAAGTTGGTCGTGACGTTTAATAAGGAACTGACTGACACCTTATATGACTGAACAAAAAACCAGCAGCAAAAGCACAACGTGTGCTGAGACTGTACAGTCAAGCATGTAATATGAAAAACAGCATGGAAATGAGAACATATCTTCAGCTCTATCGCACTGATTAGTATCACTAGCCTAGCTTAGCTGTATAGAGAGGCGTGCCGTGGATTGATCGGACATCATCAGCTTGTTCAGCAGATTTAAACCCCCCATGCGAAGCAAATGTACGGTCGACCGACAGCAAGGATCTCAGGTCTTTACGGTTTAAATCCACACCCTTGTCCCGTGGAAGGGTGCCTGTGTTCTAGCGGCATGGCATGAAGGATCTGCGGAGCGAGAAGTGCGCTAGGCCCCGTGTGATCTGCTCCATTCACTCGCGCTTCACTTCACTATCTGTGTATAAAGCCGCTGCTTCACGTACCTGCGGTGGTGTCCTCGCGGGTATTGTTATTGTCAGGATGTAAAGGCGTTCCTAAAGGGGAAGCGCTGTGGACTGCGGCTCCGGACCGGTTGTAGGCGGCACGTCTGCTGGTTTCGCTTTGGCAGGGTCAGGTCAGTGTGGAATGAAACGCACAGTGAGGGAAGAAGACGGAACTCTGCCAGAGAGACCGGGGGTGACGGGTTACGGAAATCTCGCGAGAAGAGCAGTTCTTGCTGTTGGTGAATGGGTTGGGCTCATGGTTGGGCTCTTTAGGGAGCTCAGTCAGAACAGCACAGAACATTATTTTCTTTATGGATTTACACTGTCTGTGAAACCAGGCCTATATCTCCAAATAATATGTCTTAGTGTGATATTTGAATGATCAAAGAGAGATCAAGAGGTGCATCATGGCCAAACCAGTTGAGAACCACTGGTTTATATCACCTCAAAGTGGAACACATGAACTTGTATTTGGTCTCAGTTTAAAATAACATTTTATTTGATTATTTGAACAATTTAAACTTGCACTGTGAAAAAATAATTTTATAAACAACTTGGAATAAAACAAAAACAAAAAATCTGTTTTGATTTTAACATTTTATTTGATTATTTGAACAATTTAAACTTGCACTGTGAAAAAATAATTTTATGAACAACTTGGAATAAAATAAAATAAAATCTGTCTATCACCCCACCAACCCATTTCTCACCCCAGACCTCACTCCTCTATCTCTGCTGACTCTGTAGCATTTTTTATTTCAGCCTCATACTGTCTTTTCAAGCCCTTCAGATAGTGCCGAAGGCTTTCTGGGTCCAACCGTGAGTTACGGGCCGCCTGCTTCAGTCTGGTGGCTAGACGATAGTCTGCCCTTTGTTTGCGAGTGGCAGGGTCACTATAATGCTTGGCCTGTGGACAAGACGATGGAGATATAAGTTAACTAACTCTGCAGGCTATCTGTTTATGATTTTTCTCCTGTACCTCTAGAATATATAATTCATGAATCATAACATACCCACAGCTTTTGGCTGATTTTAGCTGCAACAGTTTTGGCCTCCTGAATAACTTCTGGTGGTAAATTGGTCATCTCTGCTGCTCTTATGCCTAAACAAACAGCAGACAGCATACTTATACTATGCCCTAAAAGTATGTACGTATGCATGTACCTAAAAGTTTCTGTGAAAAAAGTACATACTTTAGAGTGTGTAGCAGAAGAAAAGGCAAACTTTAGGACATACTACTTAGTCATGATTGCGTCTTTAACGGCCCGCTCTGTCGCTTAGTTAGGTGCATCCTGTCACCGTTTAAACTGCCCTGTCAATCATCTTGTCAGTTAAAATCCTCCACATACGATTTAATTTCCTACCATATCGGAGAGAAATGCAGTAGCACATTGATCTGGCAATCGTGGGTATTTCATGCAAATAACTCTCATGTGTTTGCATAAAGATGCATTTAAAAGTTACGACCAAACGTATCTTTATTAAAGGTGCCATGTGTCAGAATTGAGTTAAAAATATACAAAAAATGAGTTACACGGATCAAAAGAATGAGAAGAAATAAGGGTGATGATGTCATTAAAAAATGAAAAGTTATAGTGTTGCAGAGATATCAACCTGAATTAGCATGCTAAATTACTAGCCACGGCCCGACAGGTGTCATAATACCAGTTTTGGCCATGGGAGGCGGTATGTGGGCAACACCAGCCAAACTGCAATACACGAATAAGTCGCACGGCTTGTGGGCGTATTTGAACCTGATGTCAATCGTGTCTTCGTGTGGAAAGTACACCCCACTACTACAGTTCAGTTCAGGGAAGAGAGCGGAAGAATGGCTGAAGCCCTTGGCAAGAGACCCTTACCACAACCACCCGCTGCAGGGAAAAAAAACACGCTCGGAATCACAAATAAAATCAGATAAAAAAAAGGAGCAGAACCAGAGTTAACATTGGCACTGCGTTCCATCGTTGGAGACAACTAATGGAAATGAAAGAAATGAGGTTTGACTCCGAACTTGCAACATTTCTTTTGGATTGGTAAGTAAGATGCTGTTAGTATTTCGCTAGAAGTTTGTTTTATATGTTTGTTTAGTTTTTTTGGGAAGTTATAACATAGAAATGTATCGAAGGCTGTTCGATATAAGTTCTAAAGTTAGCGATGGCTACATTGAAAGGTGTAATGAGAACTACATGAGCTATATTATGTTTACTAAATTGCTTTCCTGAGGTAAATCTGACATATTTGTTCTCCAGCTATGTTATTGACCTCTGCACGCTGATTAAAAAAATGATTGGTCGGTATTATGTATGAAGAACACATTTTGGTAAGTTGTAGCCTACTGTATCTTTCAACAGTGTTCGTGTGTTTTTACTATTAGCTAGTAGAGATGATCGGTTCACGTGCGCTAGGGATCTGTCGGGTAACGTTAACATTTCCAAGCGCCAAAACGGTATTTTTTTTGAATTGCGTAATAACATTGACAGAATCGGTGACAGTGAATTTGTGAGAGTTGGCAGCTCTGAATGGCGCTAGCTTGGTCAACAGCAGCGAATGCTGTCTGTCAAATTAATGTAATTCAAACTAACAATAAAAATGTAATATGAACAAAACGATTTCCATTACACGAGAGTAGATGTTAAAACTTCATGCTGATTTGTACTCGGCTTTCGCCAAGATAATCACCAACTAAGACGTAGCTTTACAGTAACCTATGCTTCTCCATCCATTTACGCTTCTTTCCATCTGGTGACGTGAATCTTCTGTCTGGTGTTAATACAGTGCACTAGCCCACGACACCTCAAGAGGGCTCGACAGTGACTCTGGCGTCCCAGAGTCACCCCCCTCCGTCCCCCACTCAACTCAGCCCAGCTTACTGACCTCTACTTCCCTCTTGCTGCTGAGACCTAACCACAATCTCACAATCTCTCCGCAACCCAACCATACGTGCCAACCCGTTTGACTAAGGCTGTCGAGCCCCACTGGTGCGTTAATATGCAGTTTCAGTGGCAACGGTTCCGTATGGCATACCACCTACCACAAAACACAATATCTGCCCAACCACCCGTCATTCACGCAATATACACAGGAACGTAATGACTGTAAATACTATACAACCTATACAAATAAACCAACAGTTGCTGCTGAGACCTAACCACAATCTCACCGCAACCCAACCATACGCGCCAACCCGTTTGACTAAGGCTGTCGAGCCCCACTGGTGCGTTAATATGCAGTTTCAGTGGCAACGGTTCCGTATGGCATACCACCTACCACAAAACACAATATCTGCCCAACCACCCGTCATTCACGCAATATATACAGGAATGTAATGACTGTAAATACTATACAACCTATACAAATAAACCAACAGTTGCTGCTGAGACCTAACCACAATCTCACAATCTCTCCGCAACCCAACCATACGCGCCAACCCGTTTGACTAAGGCTGTCGAGCCCCACTGGTGCGTTAATATGCAGTTTCAGTGGCAACGGTTCCGTATGGCATACCACCTACCGCAAAACACAATATCTGCCCAACCACCCGTCATTCACGCAATATACACAGGAACGTAATGACTGTAAATACTATACAACCTATACAAATAAACCAACAGACCTTTCAAGTTTTCAAGAATTCTACGAAACCGTAGCATGGCGGCCTGTACACAGCCAGCTAGAATCTTTCCGTCTCAACCACAGCCAGTTGCTGCTCCTTTCTGCTGCTTCAGATAAGTTCTTTACTGTGCGACTCAACTCTTGGCCACTGAATCCGACGTCTCTGAGGAACCGGGTTGTAGAGTGTGCCACAAAACCACGACAACCCACTTCCACTGGATAAACCTGGACTCTCCATCCTCGCTGTTCTGCTTCAGTGGCCAGATGAGCATACCGCAGTTTCTTCCTCTCATATGCCTCATCTACCGCATCCTCCCATGGCACTGTTAACTCTATCAGTTGAACAATGCGTGCTGATCCAGACCACAAAACAATATCTGGTCGTAGGTTAGTGGTGGCAATCTCAGGTGGAAAAATAAGCCGTTGATCAAGATCAACCAGCATCTTCCAGTCCCTAGCAGCTTCCAGTTGTCCTGGGCGAGAATTGGTGTTAGCACCTTTTCTTGGTGGTTGCTCGCCTGGGCGGAGGAATATTGTCTTCTGCGTGTAATGTTTTGCTAGAACAGGCGGCAATTTATTGGTCATACTACGCTTGCCTTCCAATGCTAAAGCCAAACATCGCAATACTTGGTCATGGCACCAAGTAAACCGACCCTGGCTAAGAGCCACCTTACATCCTGTCAAAATGTGCCTTAATGTGGCAGGTGATGAACACAAAGGACAAGATGGATCCTCTCCTACCCAGAGGTTTAGGTTCTGCGGTGATGGGAGAACATCATATGTTGACCTAATAAGGAAACTGATCCTACTCTCTTCCATTGACCAAAGGTCTTGCCAGCCCATTTTGCGTTGTTCCACACTCTCCCATCTCATCCACTCTCCCTGCTTGGCCTGGGAAATGGCCTTTATACATCTCATCCTCTCCTCCTGCTTTCGCACCTCGTTGACTACCAGCTTCCTCCTTTGGGCTGGGCCTGCCTTGTGCCATTTAGGAGGAGCTAAACTGAGCCCAAAACCCCCTCTTCCATGCTGTACCTGTCCCACGATATCCCCAATTTGAAGGTCAGCCTTTGCCTCTACTACAGATTTCTTTGCTGACCACTTTCTACCAGTTTTTACCACAGGGGCTGTCTCCCTTACACATTTGTCACGTGACTCTGCTAAAGTCATTTCCAGTCTGACCTTGGCACACTTAAACTCCTCGGTTAAAGCAGAGACTGGCAGCTGCAATACTCCTTTACTATAAAGTCCCACTCTGCTGAGGCAGCGTGGAACTCCCAACCATTTCCTGATGTATGAACTTATTAACGCTTCCAGCTTATCCACTGTTGTCAAAGAAACCTCATACACAATCAGTGGCCACAGCAACCTTGGCAGTAGACCAAACTGAAAGCACCAGAGTTTCAGTTTGCCTGGTAGAGCACAGCTGTTTATGCTCTTCAACCCTTCCACTGCTTGTCGTCTAACTTCTCCCACTCGAACTGTGTCCTTTAGATCCCCATCGTACCATCTCCCTAGACTCTTCACTGGTTTCTGAGAAACTGTTGGTATTGCCTCACCATTAATGAAGAATGTTTTATCTACTACCTTGCCACATACGAACATTCACTGGTGAAGGGGAGTAGCTTGAAGATGTCATTTAAAAATCACTTGACACCAACCTCTGGAGTCAAAACGTCCTCTATTAGGAGCTGGCTCGGCTTCGGCTATGGCTTGTGGCTATGGCAATGGGTTGTGGGCAATATTAGCCGTTCGAGTGTGCATCGATCTGCACTTCAGTCTAACCGGAAAGAGTAGACAATCCGGGTATCTTTGGAATACTCATTTCAAAATACTACGATTTGGAACACATTAATTCTAATTTAGAATACTATTTAGAACAGATAGTATGCGAATTGCACCGCAGCAAATGTGTTGGCTTCACTTATTCCACACGTTCAACAGATATGCAAATGTGACTTATATAATACTATACCACCCTTACAACAAATTGTCATAGAATAGATTAAATAGTTTAGAAAAGCTGGGAATAGTCTTAACCCACCATAGTTGCGCTCCTCTGAATGTCCTCGGCTGAGCTGGTATGTGTAGACCACCTTTTCTGCTCTACCATCTCCTGCGCGGACATGCTGAACCTGCATGTGGTGGTTCTCCACGTTGGGGTAAAGAGTTTCCAGCTGGCACAGTTCAAGAAAGTGCGTGGCAAAGAGTGTGAAGGCCTACAGCACAAGTTTTGTTAGCAACAGTAACCATACTGTGAGTAGAGCAATGTTAGAATAACCGATCAAGTATGTTTGGTATATATGAATATTTATTTGTTTTCTATATGCCTCTTCATTGTATCAAGTATACTATATAGTATATACTATATTAAAATAAATACAGCACCTTAATATTGATGAGGAATTCACACATACTGTGGCAGATACCAATGCCTTCCTCTGGACTGGTGCCTCGGCCCAGCTCATCAATAATGATAAGTGACTTGTCGCTTGCATTGTGGATGATGTAAGACACCTAACAGTGCAGTTAAGTTTTTAAATGAGAAAATACTTTTTTAACTGCATGTGAGACCATGTGTAGTAGAAAATTACATGGAAATATCAGATTGAACCCAAAAATACACGTGTAAATAAAGATTTTAAGACTTGATACTAAACTTTAAGGTTTCATTGTTGAAATATCCATAAAATGTTCTTGATTAGCTGTATAAAACCATTTCTTCCACAATTTACCTCTTTCATCTCAACCATAAATGTGGAAGAGTTGGTCTCAAAGTCATCGTCTACTCCTATTCTGGTGAATATCTGATCTGCAATACGAACAGAGGCATACTCCCCAGGCAGAAAGGATCCTGGGACAAAGAAGACATTCTGAATAAGGTTGTTTTGAACCCACAGGACTAGGACAGCTGGTGCTAAATCATGCATATTAATCCATTATCCTAGACCTAGAACCTACTCCAAACCTGCTCATTATTACTCACACAGACTTACTCTACACTAGTGGTGTTTGCGAGTATGGTAATAATAGAGTGATCGAGTGACCAAAAGAGTAATAAACAAATATTATTATAATAGCAACTCTGTGTACCTATCTGAGCCATTATCTGGCAGAGGGCCACCTGCTTAAGGTAAGTGGACTTGCCACTCATGTTGGGGCCTGTTAGGATCACAAAATTGCTTCCCTCAGAGATGTAGATGTTGTTGGAGACGGGTTCTTGCCCAGAAATGCGCTCCAGGATGGGGTGGCGACCCTGCTTTATTGCCAATGTATCAGTGAACTCAGGACGCACTGAAGGAAACAAATACTTAAGTTATTAAGTAATAAAAAAGAAATCAATGCTGTCAGTATCTAAAGGAAAAATTTATGTCCTCACATAAATGTAATAATCTACATTACGCCTATATGGCGCTTAACATTACCGTAATCTGAGACAGTGCAAGCGTGAGCCAAAGAGAGCAGCATGTCCAGCATTGACACAGCATCAGACAGGGTGTACAGGCAGTGGATGTGTTCATAGACCTCATTCAGTAACTTGGACACAACCCTGCAGTGCACGTAAATACAATCTATGACTAAAACGATACATTTTTTTTATTCTTGCACTAGTCATCTTACTTTGAGCTACTATATACTCACACATAAGACATGTGAAAAATGTCTTTCAAGGCCTCCTCACAGTGGTCATTCATTTTCATGAGGTCTACAGTGGTGAACGAGCAGTTGCTCTTCTGTCTGGTCACCTATAGTGTTGAGGTGAAGCCCATTAGCACTTGCTATTCAACACTTTAATCCTCTAAAGTCTGACATATGAAATAAAAGTATATAACAATAAATATAATTATTGAACTACATATAACGTAGTTAAAAACACAAATTCAAATAAAAACAGGAGACTTTTAATGTCTTCGCTCACTTTGATGAACTCCTCTGGTAACTTCCCCGCAGGTAAGACCACACCCTCCAGCCTCATCTGAATGAAGAAGCCACGTGTGTTGCTGAAACTTGTTCGGAGGGGTAGGCTGTACTTCTCTCCAAGCTGAGCCACCAGTTCTGATCATCAACAACACAAACACATCAATAATGCTAATGTTCATGACTAACACATAAACATGATGGAATTTGGAAAGATCTGATTAATCACATGGACTGCATAACCGATTGTGGCATTTCATTTGAACATATGCACACATGGCCAACCACATTTACAACACCAAACTAACAAACTTTTTATTCAATTATTAATTTAATGAACATTAAGAGTTGACCTCAGGAACTAAAATTCAATAATAAAATTGAATGTATTTAATGGGAATTTAACATGTTGTGGCGGTGTGGTTATTGCAGATGAATTAGTAATTCACAATAACCTACATCCTTTTCATGGTCCACTAAAGTTAAGGAGCTCACCTGCTATGTCATCTATCACCTCTGTGTAGGCTCGTCGTGCAACATCTAAGAATTCGCTGATGTTGGGACGCACAGCATAGCACTTTTGTGTGCGCATGGTCAAACTGCCTTTCATATAGCTGGTGTCATCATTAATCAGTGATTTGATCTGATCCAGAATGCTGTTAAACCTAATCCAACACAAATGAGAAACGTTAAAGATAAAAATAGTAAAACCTGATGGGCCGCATACTAGAACTAAACCATCAAATGCACATATGAAAGTGCTGATCGAACACATACATCTGTATTCTCTGTACACATACATGGGACTCTTTGTCCCTCCTGTGTTATTGCTGTATGCACAACACATCAAATCAGACTCATCTTTCTTGTTTAACTAAAATGGTCAGTGCAATCACATATTCAAATATTTCACATAGGTAAGTGTGTAAAACGTATTACCTGCTGTCTTCAAGTGAGGTACAATATGCTTCCAACAAGGTCGTTTTGGAATGTTGCAGCATTGCCTAATCAGGGAGAAATTTACTTGCTCACATTAACATCGTTACTTACTCATACTTAACATACAAAAATGTTTAAAATGTTACTTCGGGTCTAAATAATGCCAATTTTGATTTAATGTTAACTTCACACTGAGGTGAGATGGCTACTGCTCTTATTGGTAGATGAAAGAATAAAAAGTTTAGTTAAAATATGGGTTCTTTGCAGATTCGGTATACAATCCTTTTAATGATTTTGGGTAGTGCTGGGCAGTTTGACCAAAAATTTATATCACCTTTTTTTTCAAAATTATGCCGGTTTTCCGGTTTATGACGGGGTTTTTTTTCCATGCATAATCAGGTGTTCAAAGCATTTTCTACTGGTTGAGAGAGGAATTACTGCAGTAAATTGACTTAGGATGGTCTATTTTACTGTCATTAGTGAATATTGTAGAATAGAATAACGCCCAGTATAACCTAAAATTGTTATTTCTTGACGTTCTAATAACGTTCTTATAACCAAGCAAGAACGTTAATACAACATTTATATAACGGGAGAATTGAATGTTCTTATAACGTTTTGAATAAAGTTCTTATAACCAAGAAATAACGTTAATACAACGTCTAAAACACTGGACGTTTTGAATGTTCCTAGAACATTCAGAAATAACGTTTTTATAACTTAATGGGAACGTTATGAAAACGTTCTTATAACCTAAAATTGTTAGCTGGGGAAGAGGAGAGATTCGCGATTGCACTGAACATGTTTTAAGTGCAGGATTCTCTGAGCGAGCCCAGAGAAAATAGACCTATTCTAACAAGAGCAGCGTGTATCTGAGAGCACGGCACATTATATTCCGTGCGCGAGCAGAGAAATTCACGATTGCGCATTATATTAATGTACTTTCGCGCTACAATAATGTGCTCTCGACATTTGACAGGAAAATAACTCCATAGTTCTGTAGCATCCATCTTCCCTGTAACGTAACACCAGAGCACTGCTGTTTACCCCATAGACTGTAAAAGGTTTACCCTCGCCTCGCAGTCGCTGCTTAGAAGTGCAACATTGTAAAGGGTCCGTCTGAAACAGTGTCGCGCGGCGCTGCGTAACGTTCCTTCCGAACGTTGTGTAATTAAATACATCGGTATGCCGGTATATTAAAAATTGATATCATAAAAAAAATATACACCGGTTTTCGGTATGAACCGGTATACCGCCCAGCACTAATTTTGGGTCTTACAGTACTGTTTGACAGTATTTTTTAAAAATGCCCAAATTACCTTCAGTGACGGGACCAGTTCTAGAATGTGCTTTAGCTTGATTATTTGCGTTATTTTTGCTTCAGCCACCGGTACCTACATGGAAAAACATAAAAAAGATTATTAAATGCTAAACTATTGAGGGTCACTAATACAAACAACAATGGTTTAAAAGTCATTTTGAAGATGAAAAGCTTGAATTTATAAGCCAAATGTCTCTCTCGCTAAAGGATATAGTCTATAATCTACTGAATTGTGCCTGCTACTTAACTATAATGTAAAAATTTGTAACCTGCAATTGTTAAATCTTAAAGAGATATTTTTACCTGATTTATCTCATAAAAAGTTTTATTGGTATAAATCAATGTATTTACTTAGGTTGATTCAGTGATGTTACATTTTTTTTTACTTAAAATCAGTTAATTTAGATGCTACCATTTGTAGGTTACTTTTTTCAGTGTAGACCTCTAGACAGTGTAAAATTCTCTCACCAATGATATTCTAAATTAAAATGAATTTTAAAAATAAGCAAATCAATTACCCACCCCATTATCCTCATAAGAAAGCAACCTCTTTAAGTTCAGTACTCTGGAAAATGTGTTTCCTATGCCTACCGTCTCTTGCTTTGGGACCTGAATAAGAGCAGACAGCAGCTCATCTATATCCGGGAACTGTGCAATGGCTGTGAATAAAAGCAAAGAAATCAATAATGTCCCACCAAGGAGTGGTGCCATGTAAATATTTAGGCATCTGGTAAACATTAATACATTACGATTGTGGGTGCAATTCTAGGTAGGTGTGATCCAGGAAATTAAGAGCTATTAAGATCACCAACAAATTCCTCAATAACAAGTAAGGCCGGTTTCACACTGCACACATAAGCAGCAAGTAAGCAGTGCAGTGCATATTATTTTGGCACTCATGTTAACAGTTTGCAGAAGTATACACTGTAAAGTTTTGGTACAGAACCTGTTTTTCTTGTGTGTTTTTTTGTGTGTGTCAATACTCAATACTTGACTACAAAAATGTGGGGTTGTAATTAGACTAATACCTGAATGTAAATATGGCTCCCTCCTCATGTAAATTAGATTTCATGACGAGCAAGTTTGCCATAATTCTCAGTGGACCACTCCTGATAACAATGGATAAATACTCAATACAGTGACCTAAAAATAACTTTTTTTCTGTATTGCTATTACACAGTAGAAGCACCGTTAGTGTGAAAGCGCAACATCAGCCTGCTGTTGCAAACCACTTACATACTGCTTACACATGTGGTGCAATACAGACCTAATAAACACTTAATTGTCCGAAACTGCAGCTTCGAAGGGTGAAACCAGGAGGAAAAACAGCCTGAAAAAGTCTCTAAAACTGACAAATAAAATGTAGTATTTACCATTCTTCAGACCAAAGAAGAGCTCTTCATTCTGCAACAGCTCCTGGAAATTAATCAAAGAGAAGATTATTTAATTAATGAGTGAGAGAAATAACTGAGTGAGAGAAAAAAAAAACATACAGATAAAAGGTGATCACCTCTATGGTGTCCAAACGTGAGTTGATAGTGGCCTCATCCAGCAGGGGCTCAAGAATATTGGAGCGTAACCGCCGCTCCCCACTGGCAGTCTTAGTGTAGTTTAAGACCCCAAACAGAGTGTGCTCACTTCTGCATATAACAGCATACGGTTACTGCCATTAAAGTCGGCATAAAACAGAAGTTTTGATAGCCTTTTCTTCCTTATATTGACATATATCTGAGTGAAATGGCAAGAAAAATGTAGGGCGGGACTTGATTTTGTTCATCAGGAATTGATTGGATGGTTGTGGTTTGCTACAGCTGTGATCTCATGTGAGTGACAGGTTGTCCTGCCCTTACGCCAGTAAACATCATCAGAGAAGAGGGTCCTGTTTACACCTGGTAATAAGATGAGTTTGTCAATCGAATCACAAGTGGACGACGCTAAATAACAGGTGTAAACGGGGTCTAAAACGTTTTGAGCTTGTCCACTTTCAACCACTTCCAGAGGTAGTCGAAAAGCATTCGAATGGATTGCTTTTGTAGTGTAAACGCTCATCTGGTCGAATGTGTTCGAACAGCCACAAAAGACCGTCTACACACCGCCTACTTAGCAAATGCATAAATATTATGGGAAGCACGCTAGCCAGACAGGATTTAAACTTTGTCAGCTGCAGACTCAAATTTGGTTTGAAGATGATAAACGTAACAAGCACAATGTTCTCTCACCATTCCTGGTTTCTAACACGCAATCACAGTGTTTGTGTGGTCTTGTGGCTATCAGACCAGAAATGAAAGCTGCTGCTCTCCGTGTGTTTTTTCATCGTCTCAGGTCGCGTTCATATGTAAATTGCACAAGCTTAATTTAGGCATAAAAAAACGGCTTCACCGTCTCAAAACTAAGCACTGTCTTGCTCTCTCTCCCTCGCACATATTAATTAAAATAAATCGACACGATGGCAAGGTCGGAAGACTAAAGTTTCATGTGGAGCATTCGGAGATTTCTTTTTTCCTGAATTACCGCTGGGTGGGAATTGTGCTAAAATACGTTCCACACATTCAGCTGACATATAAACCACACTTTTAAAAAAACAAAAAAAACTATCCAGTGATGAAATGTTTTCTGTGATGACACAAATCTTGTGGGATGTCCTAACCGCCGGGATAATCACACAACGCGCACACGTCCGATAATGACACGTCTAATTCACGAACTAATGACTCATTTGAACCGATTCGTTTTAATGAATGGTTAAAACAAATGATCTTTCCAACACTGAACTCACGAGACGTCTGAATCGATGTATAACTAATCGGTAACACTTTACAATAAGGCAACCTCGTTTGCCCCCGCGCACACATTTAAAATCAGCGTGTGTGTGTGTGTGTAACATGCTGGGACACACAAGGTGGTAGAGTACATGTACAGGTAGGCTATTTTATGAAAAAATAGAGTAGCTTATCCATCGCTACTGTAAATTAAAAATAATAATTAAAAAAAAAAAAATTCCTTCCTATCCCTTGCTGCACTAAAAAAAAAAAAAAGGCCCTACCGACCCATGACCTCAACTGACAACCAACCGGAACCAAACTTTTTTTATGCCTTATCCATTAAATTGAAAGATCTGAAAAAGCCCATACATTTACCCAGCGTTTCCCAAACGGGGTGCCTTCTGGCGAGAGCAGGGGTGCCGTGTAAAAACTCCATTAAACATTTTTAAATTGCTAAAATGTGTAAAAAAATAAATAAATAAATGTATCATCAATCTCGCATCGTTGGAAGCGTCTAATAACAACAAATAATGCACACAAATTTATAATAAAAAATGCAACTCATAAGTTTTCCGCGTTCGTTGAATTGCGGGGGTTCCTCATGATTTCATTCTCGTGCTTCATTCCCAGCGTCCACACATAAAGCTGCCTCTTTTTCATGGCTTGTTGCGCTTACGGTCAAATACACACGAAACATTGTCACAACGTCCGTCTTGCCGCATATTCACAAACACATCGGTTATGTCCGTGCTGCTGTCAACGGTAACGCGTGCGATTAATGTTTTTCAGTTTTACGCGTTAAAAAAGATTTAAACACAATTAACGCAGCATCCGTTTTTTTCTGTCATCCTTTGGCTAGCGTTACATTATATAATCACGTTCTTATTCATGCAAATGCTTTTAAACCATGCAACCGCGAAAAGACAAAAGAGAACGCGCTGTCTGTGAATGTCCTGCTGACACAGGACGACGCGCATCGCGTGCCAGAATCGACTTCTCTTTCGTGCTTGAACGAATAATAACACACAGTTATGACAAAATGTCCGTTTTGTTGAGTATCCTCATGAGAGCAGTCTTAAATTAGTTAAAATCTTAAATTAGAGTTGTGAGAAGATGGGACGCGTGTGAGATAAACAAGTGCAGCAGTGACAACAGAATCAAAGAACAGGTAACAGAGAAAATTACTCACTGCTCTTGACTAAAGAACGCTTGTAGCTTTAATAAGGATTCACAGGGATTAAAGTGAAAAAAATTCTTCTGACTGAAAATTTTTTTCAGGCCAAGTCATATTCCTTTAACTTTATTTAAATAGTCGAGACCAATAGCGTTTTAAGGGGAGATGTTTTAAACCGCTTTAATATTGCCAGTTTGCATATTTTAAAAGCTATTTTAATCTATGAAAAAAAATTACTTAGCTTGACAAATAATCAACCATCTACATAACTTTTCAGTGCATGTTTTTATTTATCTTATAAGACCAAACAATGCTAAATTATATTAATATATAGTGTGTTTAATGGCAAATCGTTTTGGCTGAGGGCAAAGTGAAGTTTCATAACTTTATATATTTAGGCTATTTAACTTTAACTGTGTAGCCTATTAGAGAGCTGACTAATGTTTGACTGAATTGTTTGCTTTATTTCTCAATGTATAGCTTCTTATAGCCTACATATTAGGCTACTTATACTTTTATGGATATTATTGATAATTAAAACTGACATTTAACAAAAAGCAACAGGGTCGTGTAATGTTAGATATTCTAAAATATATAAAATAGGTGTATTGTATATATTTCGTTTTATTGTTGATGAAAAGAGGCAGAGTTGTATTTTATACCATATTTCATTTTATTGTTGACTAAAATATACATAAAGAGATAACCGGAGTAGCCAGAGCGAGATGAGTGACGAAACCAAGATCGGCGCGGATCCGTTTGCAGAATAACCGGACTCGCGTCCTCGGGAGTTCGTTCTCCCGAGTCGAACTTGCCACGTCCGAACTATCAAGGACGCAAGTCCGAGGTTTGCGTAGCCTATTGGTATTGAGAAACGGCCAATATTGACCCGCGTTCTGTTTTCTATCATGCGCCGTGCACGTTTGCGTTGACGTAATATGCACGCAAACGCACCAGGGTTCGATAGAATTAAGTTGAACGTGAAACCAGACCAACGCTGCGGGGGGCGCAGGGAACAAACTCGCTCGGATTCGGACCGCAGCAAACCAGCTGTAGCCTGACATGCACTTCTCCAAAACTAAGATTAATTGAGTGAACACGGAGCAGTTTTTCCGTGAGCGGGAATTGAAAACCCGGACTGGACCATAAGCGAAGTGATTACAGAATGTTAGAGTGGAGAGAGGAACGTGCTTTCGCTCCGATCCAGGCTTTATCACATCCCCCTCAGCAGGGTGAATACACCTCGTCTTTCCTTAATTTAAGACCTATTCAAACTAAAATTAAGACATTTATCACACTATTTGAGAAATGAAAGCCTATTTACGGCCTTAACATTATGAAAAGTGAATTTAAGACATTAAGGACAGACGGGAACCCTGCAATTGACGGAAATCCGTCATAGACTCGCTGCAATTAACGGAAATCCGTCGTAGCGACGGAGAACTTTAATCCCTGGGATTCATCTATATTTAATTTATTATTTATGCAGTGAAGACTGTAAAGTGTTTGATAACTTTATTCAATTTCTGTGTATTTTCCTGAGGATCCAAGATGGCGCCGCGGATGGCTGCCTCGGTGTGGAGCTCTCCAGCTATTGTGTTGTTTTTGTTCGTTTGTTCTGCGTTTAGTCATTCTTTTCCTATCAGTTTCACCAAAGACGAACTACTGGACATTAGGAAACACACACCAGAAACCTTTTCTACAGTTTTTGATTATTCGGACGTTTTGCTGTACATTCTCGTCGGAGGGGCAGCGTTGTTGTTCAAACGCGCGTTCAGACGCAAACGCGGGAAGCGAGCCGGCGCGCTGGTTAAACTCCGCGAGCGCGGCCTGCGCACTGCACTCCCCAGCATTCATCTCGCGAATCTCCGATCCCTTCCTAACAAAACGGATGAACTTCTTCTCCTCACCCACATTAACAAGGATTTTTTAAACTCTGCTGCTTTGTGCTTCACTGAAACCTGGCTGAGTGAAGCCATACCGGACAACGCAATACATCTGCCGGGCTTCCAGCTGTTCCGAGCGGATCGCAACGCGGAGCTAACGGGGAAAACGAGAGGTGGTGGACTGTGTTTCTACATTAACGAAAGTTGGTGTTCAGATGTAACAACACTGAAGAAGATGTGCTCTCCTAATTTAGAGGCACATTTCATAAACTGTAAACCCTTCTACTCGCCTCGGGAATTTTCCTCTTTCATTCTCGTGAATGTTTACATCCCTCCAGACGCGTGCGTGAGCGCGGCGCTACAACAGCTGGCTGAACAAATATCTGAAACGGAACAAAGGTACCCAGACTCTCTTTTAATCATTCTTGGGGATTTTAACAAAGCAAATCTTTCCCGTGAACTACCAAAATACAGACAGCACGTTACATGTCCCACCAGAGACAGTAATATACTGGACCACTGTTACACCACAATAAGGAATGCGTATCACTCCGTCCCACGGGCAGCTTTGGGGCTCTCTGATCACTGTTTGGTTCATCTCATACCGACCTACAGGCAGAAACTGAAATCAGCTAAACCTGGAATAAGGACTGTAAAAAGATGGACTAATGAAGCAGAGCAGAATCTACAGGCCTGCTTTGATTGCACTGATTGGACTGTTTTTGAAGCTGCTACCAATGATCTGGATGAGCTCACAGATACTGTAACATCATATATAAGTTTCTGTGAGGATACATGCATTCCTACCAGGACATTCTTATCATTCACTAATGATAAACCATGGTTTACTGGGAAACTCAAACACCTTCGTCATGCCAAAGAGGATGCTTACAGAAGTGGGGATAAAATCTTGTATAACCAGGCCAGAAACAGATTGACAAAGGAGATCAGAGTTGCTAAAAGGAACTACTCTGATAAACTGAAAAACCAGTTTTCATCCAACGACCCATCATCAGTCTGGAATGGCCTGAGGAACATTACCAACTACAAGTCACCATCCCCTCGATCTGTGGACAATCAACACCTGGCTGACGATTTAAATTCATTTTACTGCCGGTTTGAAAAGCCCTCATTCACACCACACACCCGGTCTGATCTGCACTTCACACATTCAGCATCACCTCCTGTTCTCCAATTATCACTCCCCCCTCCTGCCATCCAACCTGAGCTTAAGGTCTGTGTGGAGGACGTGAGCCGAGTCTTCAAAAAACAGAAGACTAGGAAAGCCTCAGGCCCAGACGGCATCTCATCTGCTTGTTTAAAAGCCTGCGCTGACCAACTGGCCCCGGTCTTCACGCAGATCTTCAACAGATCATTGGAGCAGTGTGAAGTTCCCTGCTGCTTCAAACGCTCCACTATCATTCCTGTCCCCAAAAAACCCAAAATCACTGGACTTAATGACTACAGACCTGTCGCTCTCACGTCTGTGGTCATGAAGTCGTTTGAAAGACTGGTGCTGGCCCACCTGAAGGACATCACTGGACCCCTGCTGGATCCCTTTCTGTTTGCTTACAGAGCAAACAGGTCTGTGGATGATGCAGTCAACATGGGACTGCATTATATCCTACAACATCTAGACAGACCAGGGACTTATGCAAGGATCCTCTTTGTGGACTTCAGTTCGGCCTTCAATACCATCATGCCTGGTCTTCTCACAGCCAAACTGACCCAGCTCTCCATACCATCCTCGATCTGTCAGTGGATCACCAGCTTCCTGACGGACCGGCAGCAGCGAGTGAGACTGGGGAAACACACATCCAAGACACTCACAATCAGCACTGGTGCTCCCCAAGGGTGCGTTCTCTCCCCACTGCTCTTCTCCCTGTACACTAATGACTGCACTTCTAAAGACCCCACTGTCAAGCTCCTGAAATTTGCAGACGACACCACTGTCATCGGTCTCATCCGAAACGGTGACGAGTCTGCTTACAGACTGGAGGTTGAACAGCTGGCTGCCTGGTGCAGTTATAACAACCTTGAGCTGAACACGCTCAAAACAGTGGAGATGATCGTGGACTTCAGGAGGAACAGCTCAGCACTCCCCCCACTCACCATCATGAACAGCACTGTGGAAGCAGTGGAGTCATTCAGGTTCCTGGGCACTATCATCTCTCAGGACCTGAAGTGGGACAATCACATTGACTCCACTGTGAAAAAGGCCCAGCAGAGACTGTACTTCCTTCGCCAGCTGAGGAAGTTCAACCTGCCACAGGATCTGCTGATTCAGTTCTACTCAGCCGTCATTGAGTATGTCTTGTGCGCTTCCATCACTGTCTGGTTTGGTTCAGCTACCAAATCAGACATCAGGAGACTACAACGGACAGTCCGGACTGCGGAGAGGATTATTGGTGCCCCCCTGCCAAACCTCCAGGACCTGTACTCTTCCAGAGTGAGGAAGAGAGCAGGTAAAATCATCACAGACTCCACTCACCCTGGACACCACCTGTTTGAACTGTTACCGTCAAGACGGAGACTCAGATCACTGGCCACAAGAACATCTCGGCACAGGAACAGTTTCTTCCCACAGGCCATTTCCCTCCTGAACAGTTAACACTCCTCCCAAGGCATATGCCTGTAAGTGCAATACTCCCACTGTTTAGTGCAATATCCTACAACTCAGGTGATACTTATATGTAGATTTATTTATTTATAATATTCAAAACACTGTAAATAGGTTCATAATCTGTAAATCTGAAAATGTCTATTCTGACTAAACCCAACTGTGATAGTTTTATTCTCATATATTTATATTTTTTATTCTTATAATTTGTAGTATTATGTTTCATGTTGTATTTGTATATGTCCACTGGAAGCCTCAGTACCAAAACAAATTCCTTGTGTGTGCAAGCACACTTGGCAATAAAGCTCTTTCTGATTCTGACATCAGTAGCAGTATTGGTATCAGTGATACTGGGCTTCATTCATAAAAAAGATGCCATTAAACCATTATTTAAAATATACTGTCTTTATGTTGTTTATACATTAATTTGGAGATTAACTGTGAAATTATTACATTATAAAATATATTAAAAACAAGCTATCTTGTGCAATTATAACTAAATTATCCCAATATAAAAACACAAATAGGCCTACACTGAGTGAGCAAACATTTAGGTGAGATTTGCAATGGTAATTGAGCAATGTTTTGCTGAATTATGAATAAAAGCCTTAATTAAATATGTCATCATGTAAAGTCATCTCTGCAGAAGAAATTAATGATTTCCTAGACTTTAAATGGATGGACAAAAAAATTTATAATATTAAAAAATATCTATATGACAGTAGGCCTATATACGGCAGTTATTCCCTGTGGTATTTAAAATCAATACATTTCAAGGTATAGTATCAAAGTAGTATCGTGACAACACTAGTGTAGGGTGCCACAATTTTTTTTAAATTTTCAAAGGGTGCCTCGACTGAAAAAAGTTTGGGAAACACTGCATTTACCAACCCATAGACCCTCCCCTCGAAAAAATCAGAACAGAAGTGGTTGAAAGTGGAAAAAAGAGATTAATTACAATACTAGATGTAAATGAGTATGTCTCCCTTGTCTAGGCCTACTTGTGATCCCATAGATCAAGACGCATCTTAATACCAGGTGTAAACAGGGCCGAGAAGAGATGTCGTAGCAAGAGGGAAAGAGGAAGTTATTTTAATTAAAGATTATTGAGTGCACATGAATTAAAAAAATATATATGTCCACACAGTAATATTTACAAAGTTTAGACAAAGCTTTAATAAAAGGAGAAAAAAGGACCTGTCACTTCTGTCGCACCAAAATGAAATCTGTGTGCTTTTTTCAGTCTTTTTACTTTTTTGCAGTGCTTTAAGTGGGCCGGTACGCGCCGGTACTCAGTACCGCCAATTCCAAATATAGCTATTGAGCGTACCGCCACCTCTACCCGTGCGCCCAGAACGTGCTTTTAGCGTACCAGTACGCTTATTTGGACAACTGTTTTAATCCTTTGGCTGCGCTGCCGCTTTTCAGAGCGCCCTTCACAATGCACGCTTTCTAATTCTCACCGAAAGCAGAGACTACATTACGCATACACCCTTGAGTTTTACAAGTGAAAAGCGCATGCGTCGCTTTTGCCGCTGTCAGTGTCAACCAACGTGTCTGGAGAGGGTGTGTGAAACGCGCAACCATAGCTGCTCGGTTAAAATACAAATACAATGAACACTATGGTTATTATGTTTTATAATTTATTTTATGTACATTTTGTTCAAAATTTTTTCAATACCCTTTTGCACATTTTATTTATGTTCAGTAGCTCTTTCTACAGTAGCTCTTTCTAGCTCAAGCAGATCCATAAACTAATAAAAGGATTTATTATTTTTTATAAGGTCTGTTGACTGCTGTATATAAAAGTCAGCAAAAATAAATAAATAAATAATAATAATAGAGTACCGGCACCTCTTTTGGGCCACTTAAAGCACTGCTTTTTTGTGTGTATTTAATATGATAAACTGTGTGAAATGAAGCTGATCTTGGTACAGAGGATGTGTAGATCTTTATGGATGACAGGTGTTCAAATTCTGTTGAAATCTGTGGAGTTGTCTGTGGAATTCTGTAATAGAGATTCTGTGCAGGTCAACTTAAAACTGCAGACACATAATGCTCTGTGTCTTTAATTTCTAACCTGTGATCTCTGTGGTTCACTACTAGTTCCAAGTTGCTGGCTGATATCGTGTCAATCATTGCTGTCTGCTCACTGCCAGTGAAGACCACTTTCAGTGACTTAGGAGCATATATTGAGTTCTGAACGAACTCAAAGTACTTTAGTAGGGCAGATGCAGATGCCAGGCAGTAGTATCTATAGACAGACAACATGTTTTATTTGTTAATGCTTTAGTCATATTCATCATATATGATATGTCTTACAATCAGGGGTGCAAAATTCAGTTCCTGGAGGGTCACAGCCCTGCAGAGTTTAGCTTCAACCCTAATTAAACACACCTGATCCAGTTATTCAAGTCCTTCAGGCTTATTTGAAAATTACAGGTATGTGTGTTGGAGCAGATTTGGAACTAAACTCTGCAGGGCTGTGACCATCAAGGAACTGAGTTTTGCACCACTGTCTTACACATGTTAATTATTATATTTATGTAAATACATTCATATCTCTAGTATGAAATGGAACTGAAACAGGCAAATATTTCCTACTGTCACAGTGAAAGGTCACCTCTGAGATAATGTCTATCTTGAGTCCATATAGGTGGAGCTCTTATACTAGTGCATCACTACAAATCTTATCATGTATATCCAAAATCCTGGAACTAAAACAAAAACATGAAACAGATCCCTTGAAATGCATAAAACCCAAGTTTATCATAAAGATGGAGGGCTTACTTGGTTTGCACCTCCATCAGCACAGTGCTGAACTCAGGGACACAGAGCTGCTGTAAGTACTCCAGGCCCTTCTTCTCATTAAAGTACTTCCTCAGAACAGGAGTGAACGTGACTGACTCCACAGGTAAAAAATAAATATTTTGCACTCAGTCAGTTATAGAGGATTCTAATTATAGAACTCAGTTAAATAAGATGTGTACAAAATCTCTGACAATAGTGCTAATTTACAGTCTCTATGGTAAGAGTCACCCAACCCTGATTTATAGATGAGATAGAGGTAAAAATAAAAAAAAACAAGTATGATACCGGGAAGGTCTCAGTGATGAAACTGTAGAGTTTTGTTCCTTGTCCTTTCACACTAGAAGTGTCTGGCATCAGAATCTCCAGAGGCATCAAGTTATGCAGCTTAGTAATTACCTGTATTAACATTTAAAATCATTGGTGTCAGTTTTACAAAGTGCATACTCCTCTACTGCATTAAATTGTCAAAAACTCATTATCTTAGCTTTGCAAGTTCGTCTCACTAGTTTTTTGCACTTGCTCTGCAGACTAAAGCAAAGTCTTTGACTGAAGGCATGAAAAGCAGCCGATCGCAGTACGAAACTTAGCTGTTGCTCAGTTTAGATACGTTTTGGGAGTTGTATTCATGAGAATCGTTAGGGTCACTCGCACAAAGGGTGTGGCTAAATATTTTTTTACAGTCACACGCAATTATTTTCGGTCAATTATTATAGTCGGTCGCAGTGTAGAGCCCGGTATGTATATATTATAATTACACTAAAAATGTACTTAATTAAAATGAAAGTAAAATGCTAAGCAAAGAGCAAATTCTCTTAGAATAGTGGGCCTCAACCAGGGGCAGGGGTCCTCAACAAACTTCTAAGTGGGCCTCAAGATGACTTCAAATTATTTAAAACAAGACAAAACAAGCATTAAAATAAGCTAAAACAACTAAATGATTGGAGAATTCCTGCATACGCCACCAGAGAGAAGTCTGCCATTTTCACTAGAAGGTCCAGTTATGACATTTGAATCCAAAGTAAAAAAAATAACAATGAAACGTGCGTGGATGAAATGGTTTGATAATAAAATAACAAGTAAAATGGTTTATTAGCATGTTCTTTGCTTTTTTAAAATATATATTTATTTTAATCACTCAATAAAATATTGCTTTCATAATGTTTGTTGCTTTCACAATAACTGATTTCATCTTTACCTTCACAGTGACCCTACAGAGTACAAGCGGTTTGGAGAATGGATGCATCTTTACCTTAGCATAAGTTCCAGTGTCAGCAAACTGAGAGAGCACCAGCTCTGAGCATTTGACATTGATACTGGCCATGCCAATCTCCCCCCGAGCTAAACCACGTCCCTCCACCACAGCCACTATCACAGTGGACGCATGAGACGCAGATGCAGATGAAGACGTTGTCACTAGATTAAAAGAGTTCCACAATGAGACGAATGTGCTGAATGAATGTGCTGAATGAATGTGCTAAATCAGTTGATTTAGCACATTCATTCTAAACAAAGGAATTAATCATTCAGGACTAATGACATCCATCCAGAAAAATGTGTAAGTTAGTTAATTAGTTAGTTGCGTACTGTTGAGGTCTCGCTGAGGGGTTCGGCCAGGGTGTGAGAGTGCAGGTGTGGAGTGGGCAGATGAACCCACAGAAGAGCTGATCCTGTCTGCTCTTCCACTGATTTTCAGCTGCCATTGAGCTAAGGAGAAAGAGTAGGACTATTTAACTGATGTGGGTTTTCATGCAAACATCTTATCTACTGATCAGGTTTGCAGATGATCGATATGCAGTGGGGCCCAAGAGTCTGAAGGTGCCTTTCCACTGCACACAACAAACAGCAGCTGATGGACCAGAGGGTTTACTACGAGGCAACTACATCGTATGTGATACGCTCGATGTGATGTATTTCAATGTATAAAAATAAAATCAGTGTGTGTGAGGTGAGAATTATTAGTAAAAAAATATTTTTTACCTTTATCAGAAACGCTTAAAATTTAATATAAATTGATAAATAAGTGATACATTATTAATTTAATATTTATATTTTTAATGTCGCCATATGTTCCCTCCAAAATTACTGGCGGTCATTTCATTTGCACTTTATGTATAGCTGTTTATTGTTTGTATTTTATATATTCATTTATATATTCACGGTGAAAGTTTGCTGTTGCATTCCTTTATTGGAGACAAAAATAAAAATTGCAATTCAGTGAGGGTAAAACACTACCTGGAGTGCTGCTGGTCGGCCCGGGCTCAGAGCTCGAACCCGGCGTCACCTCTTCAGTGCTGCTGAAGAACATCTGGCTGCTCTCACAGGCCTTTATAATATAACGAAAAAAAATATTACTGTGAAAATAAACCAAATTAACCTAGGTCAATGTAACTATTGGCAAATTTGTAAACTTCTAAGTATAATATTTAAATTATAACAACAAAAGTATAATATTTAAATTATAACAAAAAAGTAAAGACACTAGAGGGTATGCGCGTGACGTCAGTGTCAGCCGGAGTGACTGCGGTTACGCCCAATAAGTGGCAAAAAGACTGAGCTGCAGCATTTGTTTTCACATGAATGCCGTGAAAAAAACAAAACACATCTAAAATGGGGAAGAGTTTTGCGATTTACTGTACAACTACATTTGACAAGAAATCTGAGGTATATTTTATAAGAGACTGCCGAGAGCTACACAACAGAGAAGCAAATAGATCGCTGCAATTCATAGAAACAACTCTGTTGTAATTCAAATTTGTTTTATGTATTTCCCTGGCGTCAAAATCAGGCACATATAAATGTCAGGAAACACAATTTCTCGCTGCATATCAATATTCATGGATCACTGGATCGTTGGTAAGTTGTAAGGAACACTATATCAAGTTCAACCTTTAGTTTAAACTGATAATCGTTTGTTTTTACTTTATTTATTTTTTTTGCAGTTTCCCCTAATACATCCAGTCACGCAGAGGGGTGGAGGGGTGTCACTCTGAGGGGTGTTCCGGCGGGACAGTGACGTCAACGCATACCCTCTATAGCACCTAACCCGTGTTGTAAGGCTAAACTTGACAAACTCTAAACTTGCCCGTCAAATCTGATTGAAATTACTGTAGCAATGTTCAGGGAAGAAGGAGGCGGGAACCGGCAAACATTCAAACATACTTTATTAAAATAAACCAAACAAACTAAAATACCGCCAGCAGCCCCTCGCGGACGACTGCTGGCTTACCCAAAATAAACATAACGGCCAGTAGCCCCTCGCGGACGACTGCTGGCTCACCCAAAATAAACATAACGGCCAAAAACCAAAACTCAACTAAAATACAGGCCTGTTCCTCTCTCGATCATCAACGTCGTCGCTCCTCCTTTATGCTTCCGCTCCTCCGTGAGAGATGCGAGACCGGTGTGCTTCACAGGTGTTGCTCATTAGCAATTGCACCACCGGCCTTGCGCCGTTCTCTCACGTGCCTCGGCCGTCCTGTTCGCCACATACCCCCATCGCCCCATCGCCCCTCACAGGCCGGGGGGTACACCCGAGCCTGTGCCTACTCCCCCCCCCCCCCCCCGGCAGTGGCGATCCCTGGGGGTATGGACCGACAAGCCGAGGGAAACGGAGACGGAAGCATGAGGAGCGACAGAATGAGAGAGAGGAGAGAGGAAAAAAAAAACTTGGTCCGGTTCCCACAACGTGCAGCCATCTGGTCCTCCACCAGCTGGGCGATCTTCTCCGCGGTGCCTGGCGGTGACGCTGGGTAGCGCCCGGTGGACAGCGACGGCTCCTCGGGTGCCTTGGGCAGATGGTAGGACTCGTGCACCATGCTCGATGGCACCGCGGATTCCCCACAGCGGCGAGGACTCTCTTACAGCGCGTTCCTCCCCCTTCCCGAGTTTCGGCACCAGTGTAGCAATGTTCAGGGAAGAAGGAGGTGGGCAACGGGCGAACATTTAAACATACTTTATTAAAATAAACCAAACAAACTAAAATACCGCCAGCAGCCCCTCGCGGACGACTGCTGGCTTACCCAAAATAAACATAACGGCCAGCAGCCCCTCGCGGACGACTGCTGGCTAAAATAAAACACAAATACAAAAAACAAAACTCAACTAAAATACAGGCCTGTTCCTCTCTCGATCATCAATGTCGTCGCCTCTCCTTTATGCTTCCGCTCCTCCGTGAGAGATGCGAGACCTGTGTGCTTCACAGGTGTTGCTCATTAGCAATTGTACCACCGGCCTCGCGCCGTTCTCTCACGTCCCTCGGCTGTCCTGTTCGCCACAATTACATTTATCATACAGATATAATACACAAATTGTTTTGCGCAATTTACACACCTTTCACTGAAGTTTCACTGTTCCAAACCTGTATTCATTTCTTTCTTGTGCTGAACATCCAGGAAGATATTTTGAAGAATGTCAGTAACCAAACAGTTTCTGGTCCCCATTGACTTCCGTAATAGAAAAAAATATACTATGGAAGTCACTGGGGACCAGAAACTGTTTGGTTACCCACATTCTTCAAAATAACTTTTATTTTCAAAAGAAGAAAGAAACTCATTCAGTTTAAAACAACTAGAGTGAGTAAATGATGACAGAATTTTCCTTTTTGGGGGAAGAACTTTAATACAGTAGCTTTAATAAGAATCAGTGTATGTACTGTTTTATTTTTATATTTGTTCATTCAATTTCTTGCTACTGTAATGCTACTGTTACTGTTGAAATACACCTACTGTAGCTGAAAAAATGTAAATAATACACTTTATTTCATTTGTATATTATGTTTTCGATATGTAACAGGGCTCGAAATTGCGACCAATTTGGTCGCATATGCTCCTGAAATTTAATCTGTGTGACCTAAAAATATATTTGGGAGCATTTGTGCGAGTGCAAATATTGGTTGGGGTGCGACCTGTTTTTATTTCTCTACAAAACGTACGCAAATTACTGCACAGTGTGTACCTCATGTGCGCTGATACGCGGTGGCCGGACCATCATTCTATCCCACGATTACATCCAATTAAACTTCATCCTTACGTTCTTAACTTTAAAGCAGATTTTAGATTGGTTAATATTAGCGGTCAATCACTCCCACTCACTTACGCTGCACTCCGTTGTCACGTGACAGGGAGCTGACTATCGCGCAAAATTTAAAAAGAAAAACGAGAATAGAGAGAGAGAGAGTCGGTCACGCGCGCGCACTCTCACCGTCTTCAAACTGTCTTGCTCTCCCTCCCTCGCGCTGTCAGGTTTAGTGCAGGATGCCGAAGAAGAGGACACAGGTACTTGAATGCAGTTAGTTTATTAACGAAATAAACTTTCAGGAACAAACAGGAACAAAGGAAAACACTCCAGGACTTCAAAGCACACTACCATACATAGACGACGACCAACGAACACTGAGGGAAAACACAGGGCTTAAAAGTACTGTGGCTAACGGGATAATTAACAAACACAGGTGATGGGAATTTCAAATTAGACAGACAGGGAAAAACTAACAGGACTAAACCAAAATCACAAAGACAGGGGGAAGCAAGATCACAGAACAAAACTGAACACATTAAAACCGTGACACGCGCATATTAATCGAAATCAATTGAGAATTGACACGATGGTAAAAGGTAAGAGGACCGAAGTTTCACGTGGATTCTCCTGAATTACCGCAGGGTGTGAATTTTGCACACAAAAAAAAAGTTGCTTTATCTTCTCTAAAAAGCGTTCTGCACATTCTGCTGACATAAACCACAATTTCAATAAACAAAACAAACTATCCAGTGATGAAATGTTTTCTGTATTGACAAATCTTGTGTGATGTCCTAATCTGCTGGGATAATCAATCAGACAAGCCTAGGGTGACCATTAGTCCCGAAAAATTAGGGACAGTCCCGAAATCTAAGCTGTTCTCCCGAATCCCGAAAATTATACTAAAGCAAAATCTTAAGTAGTTATTGTCTGCTAAGACATTAAAAACTGTCTGTGGTTGAGTCGTGGAGAGAGCGCAAGTTGCAGCAGCTCAATGAATGAATGTGCAGGCAGCCAGTCGTAAAGGAGTGATTGATTTGTCGCGGCAAAAAAATACTTAGGCAATGAATAGAGACAGAGTGTATTTAGGCCACAATCCAAGGAACAATCCAACTGTCTCCATTGACGTTGCATTGCGAAAGTCTGCCTCCTTGTCATTTATGACTTATAACAAAAAACAAAACAATGTCTAACGTTACGCCCACTGGAACGCGACATGATATTGTAAAAAAAACACACAAAAAACAAACATAATTTTAACCATGTCGATTGCTTATTTCACCACCCTATGTGAACCTGAGAGGAGGAGATATATTGTGCACACGTAGCCATACTGAGTGTTAGGATCCCACAATTTACCCATTCTTCCCGCTGATGCTTCACGTCTTATTGCCTGTATCCACTTTTGTCTCCTTACAGGCTGGCTTTTACGGTTTGGTAGCTTATAAAAATGTATTTCTGTTTTTTTTTTAGCTTGTTTGCTGTACCTTGTCACACAGCAGCTTGTAGGCATTTTTCTGTCTTTTGTTACATGTCATAAAAGGAGGCTGCCTCTCGCAATGCAAAGTCAATGGAGACGGTTGGATTGTTTCTCCCCCCGGTGGGCGTGGTCTTCAGATTATGATGCGTTGCGCTCTGTCTCTATGACTACATATTAGACACCCTGAAGTTCATGCACTGTGAAGTAACATGAACAAACAATGAACAGCTGTATTTATTTTATTAACTAAGATTAACAAAGATTAATAAATACGGTAACAAATGTATTGCTCGTGGTTCATGTTAGTTAGCCTTAATGCATTAACGAATGTTAACAAATCAAACCACATTTACTCAGAACAGCTCTTAAAATGAGAATGTAAGTGTGCACCCTATTTATTTTTAGTAAGAGTGGTTAGGAAGATTTAACCTTAATAAACTACAGTATTTTCAGGTTATTTATATGACAATGTGAAGAAAATTTACCAAAAAAAAACAAAAAACTTTTAGTTTAGACTGGAGTGAGGTGAAACCAGAAAAAAAAAAAATCAAGTTGTTGCTGCTAATTGTATTCGATTGTATATGGTATACAATTAGTTAAAATAAACTTTTTAATGCTACTTTTTTATTCTAGTTTATATATATTTTTTGATATGATGATATACCAAAATAATTATTAGGTTTAGCAAAGAAGGATTTTATCTTGCAAAGCTATGAAATACAGTGGTAAAATCACAGCTTAAAAAAAAAGAAGAGAGGAGAGTACCAAGCACAAAAAATGCAGGGACAAGTGTGTGGAAAAAACAAATCAGGATCGATTATTAATCGCTTTTAATCACTTCTTTTAATCACCAGAAGGCTGCCGGTCATTCCACTCTACTGGCAGAGCTAAACATCAAATTTGGTGGGTGCTCCTAAATTTTTGCTGGTGCTCCTAACTTTTTGAAGTTGGGACCACCAGTGCTACCAAGTAAAAAAGTTAATTTCAAGCCCTGTGTAATGTGTATCTTTGTTCTATTTTTTTAATAAAGACAAAATAATGACAACGATTTTTTATCTTTGCCACTTTGGTCTAAATGTCTGCCATTCTTTTTTATTTTACATTTTAATACCTTGTAAGGCTTTGTTTTTAAAAAAGGGAAATTAGTTTGGCTGTAATGCTCAGTCACTTGCAAAATAGTAAAACCAACATAAAAAAGAATCGTAATAAAATAGTGATGTATTTTTTCCAAATTGCCCAACCCTAACTTACTTAAAGTGTAAATTGCAGCTTACATTTTTCATGAAGATAATGCAATGTGCTTATTAAACATAAAGATAAGAACCGCCCACCATTGTTTTGTATGTTTTTTTATACCAAAATGCTGAATATAATATGAAAAGTTGGTACTTTTTACACTCCCTCTCCCTTCCACTAGGCTGGGCGTGACGTCATAAAAGGGACTCCAAGCCTAGAGTTGCCGTTAGTCTAACGGCAAGTAGGCTAGCAGTTATATTGGAGGAGACCTAACTCAGCAAGCAAAAATGGTGTTGATGAATGATGATGATTTATTTGTCCTCAAGAGGAAATTTGTTCCCACCATAGGTGCGTACACAATACAAACACACATGTATAACATATTAAGAACGTCAACATATAAACGAATGAAATAACCCAATTGTAAACATACTCGTGTGTGCTGGCTGTGAGATTACCGTGATTCTGCCTGAAATTAGCGTAAACTATTCGCAAAACAAGCGGGTTCAGGCAGCATGCGTCAAAACCAGGATGCTGCGTGAGGCACGTCAGATTAATGGATTATTTGATGATAATTTTTACTTTTCACACCGTTTTAAAAATAAAAACAGACAGTACAATATACTGTACTCATAACTTTGAATTTGATTATAATTGTATTTCATATAATATACAATAATGTCATTTTTACTTGTTATATCAAATGTGATGATTGCTAGTACATTTAAAATATCAAAATATGCTCCCCATAAAAATTTTAAATGAAATAACGATAATATTGTGAGATTTACATCATTATGGAAACAATAGAGCATGAATCGACATTCTCTGTGATCGATTCGCGCTTGGGTAGCATTTTTCGACAAGGCAGCACAAATCGTCTGAAAACCGGTCGCGGCGTGGGTCGAGCTGCTTCCACTAAACTCCAAATCGCGTTCACCTCACGGCAGCACATACGCTCCACTGCTGATTCCATTGGGTGGCATAGCCCACACAAACACCTGTCAAACACAAAGATCTCTTTTTTTCTTTCTGACAATGAGCATGGCTAATTAGTTGCGATTTAGCACACGCAATATCGCGTTCTGTCTGCAGATGCCAGCAAAAGCGCCATTGTGCCTGTTCAGTGTGTGCATCTCTAAAGCTCTGATTAGGACTACTAAAACCATGTAAGTAAATAATGTCTTAAGTCGTTGTCCCTCCTTGCTATTCTACATGACGACAAGATTTTGAAAAGACTTTGGCTTGTTCCCTAATGTTATCCTGGTTAGCACCAGGTTAACCTAGGCTAGCTCTAGCTACTCACCATGACACCTGGCCAACCCTTCACTCATTTTCCTCACACCAAGTATTGATAACTCTTTGAGGGCCATGATTTCTGGCAATTTCCTCCGCTCTCTCACGCCTGACTGGTTCAAAATTGTCCATAGTCAAGCCACAAACAGAATAAATCTAGCAGACTATGGGTCGCTACTCCCTTTTATGACTTCATCACCCAGTTACAGTAAAAAACATGCTACCTTTGAAGAAACCCCAATAAATATTATTTTAACGCATTTTAAGACAGAATTTTAAGTCATTTAAGTCATTTTTTTGAGACAATGCAAGACACACAGGACACGCATTAGCTGAATAAACGTTAGCCAATGCAAACATATAGAAAATAGTTGACAATGAATAGACAGGAGTCCAATAACAGCAAAACGAACCACTTATTCTAAAAAGAATATCAAGTATAAGTTTAGATGAATCCGAAATATGGGGCTATGTTAACAGTAAAACGTCTGCCTTTTAACGAATTTTAAAAACACGGATGGATAATACAAAATGCTTTGTGACATTTTGACAGAAAAAAAACAACCAAAAACAAAATTTAAACTTAGCCCGTCAATTTACAATTATTCTCTCTCTCTGTGTGCGCGCCGTCTGTGTTTGTGAGAGAGAGCTCGCGCAGCACTGATACAACGGTACTTTTTAATCCATAAGTAACTACTGCGCTAGTTTTCATACAAAATAATTATGTAACATACTTAGGTACTTTAGTTATTATTAATTCAATAGCGTAACACATGCAGACTACGTTTCTCAACACTGAGAATGAATAAATAAACGCCTGTTTCTCCAGACTCGTGCTTATCAGTAATCCACAAATCACAGAACTTTCATAATCACTAAGCCATATCGATTTTAATTTTATTTAGATTTATTGTTCATCAATACTTAAGCATTTTATAATTTGCATGGCTGAATGATGTTTTGCTCTTATCTGAGTGACCATGAATGACGGAGTATTTTAAGATAATCCATGCATGCGATCACTCCCGTATGATCATCGAATCCAGATTAAGTTAACTAAAAACAATATATCAACTTTACACATCCACGCCAGCCCGTTTACCTTCAGGAGTCACTGAAACAACTGTCCTCGCTTGAACTCAGTCAGACAGCGGGCCGCGGGAGTGGAAGAGAGGATCTAGCGGGATTCTTTATTGCTGCCGATTTTCAGTCTCTTTTTAATGATAGGCCTCACGCATCGGTCAATCATCCCCGCTTGCTATTTGGGGAATGAACCCAGCGTTATGATTGGTCGAACTCCGCTTCTTTTTCTGTTGCTTGATTTGAGGACTGCGCGTGCACAGAAGCGTCACCAGGTTTTTGCATAGTTTAGAGTGACAAATCGTACCACCATACTTTGAGGTCAAAATGCGTACCCGCTACGCAAAATGCGTACAGGTTGGCAGGTCTGCAAATAGTTCAACCCTGAAATGGATTTGTTCAACAACAACAAAGAGTAAAGGATTCTCACCGCTCGACTGTTACTGTAACCACCAGATGAACCCACAGAAGAGCTGATCCTGTCTGCACTTCCTCTCATATTCAGCTGCCATTGAGCTAAGGAGAAAGATTATTCAATTATTAATTTAATATTTATATTTTTAATGTTGTCTCCATATGTTCCCTCCAACATTATTGGCGGTCATTTGTACTCTACGCTTTGATATTTATTGTTTGTATTTCTATATTCACGGTGAAAGTTTGCTGTTGCACTCCTTTATTGGAGACAAAAATAAATATTGCTAGTCAGTGTGGGTAAAACCTTAACGTTACCTGGAGTGCTGCTGCTCGGCCCGGGCTCAGAGCTCGAACCCGGCGTCACCTCTTCAGTGCTTCTGAAGAACATCTGGCTGCTCTCACAGGCCTTTATAAAATAACGAAAAAATTATTACTGTGAAAATAAACCAAATTAACCTACAGTAGGTCAATGTAACTATTGGCAAATTTGTAAACTTCTAAGTATAATATTTAAATTATAACAACAAAAGTATAATATTTAAATTATAACAAAAAAGTAGCAGGGTTTAAAGTGAAAAAAATTCTTCTGACTGAAATATTTTTTAGGCTAAATCATATCCCTTTAACTTTATTTAAATAGTTGAAACCAATAGCGTTTTAAGGGGAGATGTTTTAAACCGCTTTAATATTGCCAGTTTGCGTATTTTAAAAGCTATTTTAATCTATGAAAAAAAATAGCTTGACAAATAATCAACCGTCTACATAACTTTTCAGTGCATGTTTTTATTTATCTTATAAGACCAAACAATGCTAAACTATATTAATATATAGTTTGTTCCATGGCATATCGTTTTGGCTGAGGGCAAAGTGAAGTTTCATAACTTTATATATTCAGGCTATTTAACTTTAACTTTGTAGCCTATTAGAGAGCTGACTAATGTTTGACTGAATTGTTAGCTTTATTTCTCATTGTAGCTTATTATAGCCTACCTATTACTTATGCTTTTATACTAGATATTATTGATAATTAAAACTGACATTTAACAAAAAGAGACAGGGTTGTGTAATGTTATATATTCTAAAATATATAAAATATTCTTTATATATATATTTTACTATGCATTCTCTTCACTGTATGTCAGGGAACTACACTGCGACCAAAATGGTCGCATATGCGACCTTTTGAAATGCCATTGCGACCCTAATTTTTAATGGGTCGCAAATGTATCACCGTTTGATTATTTTTGTACCTACCTAATGTTTTAGGCAATATGCTATGATTTACTATGAGCATTTATTAAAACAGAAATGTGTATTTTAAGAATACGTTTTATAACGCGCTCTGAGCATTCAACACATCAAGTTGGCTTCGCGGATTCGCGCTTGTTTAACTGAGAGAACGAGCAGAGAGAGTGAAAGCCCCAGTCGCGCGCGCGCTCTCTCTCCCTCCCTCGCTCATAATAATGAATTGAGTTGACTGAATATCTTTGAGAATACACGATGGTAAAAGGTCGGAAGACCGAAGTTTTTTTTTTTCTGAACTACCACTGGTTGTGAATTGTGCTAAAATAACGTTGCCTCATCTTCTCTGAAAAGCTTTCCACACATTCAGACGGCATAAACCACTCTTTCAATAAACAAAACAAAAAATCTAACTGGTGATGAAATGTTTTCTGTGTTGAGACAAATCTTGTGCGATGTCCTAAACTGCCTGGATAATCACACAACGTGTGCCGTGGTCCGTTAATGACACGTCCGATTCGCGAACTGACTCATTTGAACCGATTCACTTTAATGAATGGTTAAAATAACAACTGATCTGTCCAACACTGAACTCAAGAGTCATTCTAGAATCATTCATTCTTTCCAAGTAGAGCTATTCAAGTCATCTGGTGAAATTGTTTTTATATCGCAATATATATCGCAGAAAAATCAAATATCGCAATGTCATTTTTTTACCAATATCGTGCAGCCCTACTGTAAATTCTGTGGGCCTTCAATTGCAGGACTGTCCAAATTTGTAACTGCGTCAAAACAATTCAAACACGAATCATTGAAGCTTCACAATGACATATTATATTTATTTTACTTTTCCTTAAGAGTTCAGAAGTCTGCCCATCTGTGCCAACCATAGCATGGTGAAATCCAAAAGAAATTAATTTAGCACTTTATTGTGTAGGCTACTGTATTTTCTATTGCAGTAAATCTATCCCAACCATTTTTAAAGAAAACAAGAAGGCATGTGTTTTAAAAGATGGAGAGTAAAATAAAAAAGCACATCTGTATGCAATACAGTTTCACTATTGGTCATTATTATCCAGAGCGGCTTACTATATAAATAATTTGTGCGACCAAATCATGTTTTGCGCTAGTAACTGAAAAAGTTAGTAGCGCAAGTGCCACCAGTGGAAAATGTTAGTGTAGTTCCCTGTATGTGTACATGCATAATAAAATAAAACGATACCCTGTCTCTGTTTGTTAAATGTCAGTTTTAATGATCAATAATGTTTCATATTTTTTTAAATGAAAACAAAAAGAAGCAGGGTTGTGTTTTATATTTCGTGTTGTTGTTATAAATATATGCAGTGAAGATAATCAATGTGCGTTGCCTGAACCACATTTGTGTGGCCATTATTATGTTTATGATAATATGTTCATTTATAAATGAAAAGAGGCAGAGTGGTGTTTTATATATATTTCGTTTTATTGTTGATGAAAAGAGGCAGAGTTGTATTTTATACCATATTTCGTACCAGCCTCGACCAGTTGAACCACGAACGCCGTGCTACGAGCTGAACTGTGACTTGGAATCTCACAGTTCAGCTCACTTAGTACGGCGTTAGTGGTTCGACTGGTCGAGGCTGTTTCCCAAAGATGGCTCCTGCCTGTATACGCGATGGTACTGTCTTTATAAAGTATATGATTATTAAACTGTCTGTACACTTACAAAGTTCTCAGTGCTTCGGTTTGTATGTAGAGACCCTCATTAAGCTACCGTGTTAGTGTGGGGCTACTTTGAGCCTTGTTAGTGGTATTAACTAGCGATCTCTTTTTACTTATTATATGCCCCATATACTAGCGTTATAAGCTAAACAGTTTTTAGAGATAAAACTCTTTACACTCGATTATCATGAAAACAAATCCCAGAGAACAGTCGACTCCGTATCAATGTGTTATCACACCCATAGTTAATTTTGCACCGGAGTTCTCCTTTAATATGCACGCAAACGCACCAGGGTTCGATAGAAACAAGTTGAGTGTGAAACCCACCAGACCAACGCTGCGGGGGGCGCCGGGAGCAAACGGGCCCGGACCGCAGCAAACATGCTGTAGCCTTACATGCACTTCTCCAAAACTAAGATTAATTGAGTGAACACGGACCAGTTTTTCCGTAAGCGGGAATTGAAAACCCGGAGTGGACCATGAGCGAGGTGATTACAGAATGCTTAGAGTGGAGAGAGGAACGTGCTTTCGCTCCAATCCAGGCTTTATCACATCCCCCTCAGCAGGGTGAATACACCTCGTCTTTCCTTAATTTAAGGAAAATTAACATTTATCACACTATTAGAGAAATGAAAGCCTATTTACGGCCTTAAAATTATGAAAAGTGAATTTAAGACATTAAGGTCAGACGGGAACCCTGCAATTGACGGAAATCCGTCATAGACTCGCTGCAATTAACAGAAATCCGTCGTAGCGACGGAGAACTTTAATCCCTGAAGTAGACACTAGAGGGTATGCGCGTGACGTCAGCGTCAGCCGGAGTTACTGCGGTTACACCCAATAAGTGGCAAAAAGACTGAGCTGCAGCATTTGTTTTCACATGAATGCCGCGAAAAAAACAAAACACATCTAAACTGAGGAAGAGTTTTGCGATTTACTGTACAACTAGATTTGACAAGAAATCTGAGGTATATTTTATAAGAGACTGCCGAGAGCTACACAACAGAGAAGCAAATGGATCGCTGCAATTCATAGAAACAACTCTGTTGTAATTCAAATTTGCTTTATGTATTTCCCCGGCGTAAAATCAGGCACATATAAAGGTCAGGGAACACAATTTCTGGCTGCATGTCAATATTCATGGATCACTCGATCTTTGGTAACTTGTAAGGAACACTATATCAAGTTCAACCTTTAGTTTAAACTGATAATCGTTTGTTTTTACTCGTGTTTTTTTTCGCAGTTTCCCCTAATAAATCCAGTCACGCAGAGGGGTGGAGGGGTGTCACTCTGAGGGGTGTTCCGCCGGGACAGTGACGTCAATGCATACGCTCTATAGCACCTAACCCGTGTTGTAAGGCTAAACTTGACATAAACTCTAAACTTGCCCGTCAGATCTGATTGAAATCACATTAATCATACAGATATAATACACAAATTGCTTTGCGCAATTTACACACCTTTCACTGAAGTTTCACTGTTCCAAACCTGTATTCATTTCTTTCTTGTGCTGAACATCCAAGAAGATATTTTGAAGAATGTCGGTAACCAAACAGTTTCTGGTCCCCATTGACTTCCATTATAGGAAAAAATATACTATGGAAGTCACTGGGGTCCAGAAACTGTTTGGTTACCCACATTCTTCTAAATAAATTTTATTTTCAAAAGAAGAAACTAATTCAGTTTAAAACAACTAGAGTGAGTAAATGATGACAGAATTTTCCTTTTTGGGGGAAGAACTTTAATACAGTAGCTTTAATAAGAATCAGTGTATGTACTGTTTTATTTTTATATTTGTTCATTCAATTTCTTGCTACTGTAATGCTACTGTTACTGTTGAAATACACCTACTGTAGCTGAAAAAATTTAAATAATACTTTATTTCATTTGTATATTATGTTTTCGATATGTAATGTGTATCTTTGTTCTAATTTTTTAATAAAGACAAAATAATGACAACGATTTTTTATCTTTGCCACTTTGGTCTAAATGTCTGCCATTCTTTTTTATTTTATATTTTAATACCTTGTAAGCCTTTGGTTTTAAAATAGGGAAATTAGTTTGGCTGTAATGCTCAGTCACTTGCAAAATAGCAAAACCAACATAAAAAAGAATCGTAATAAAATAGTGATATATTTTTTCCAAATTGCCCAACCCTACTTAAAGGGACTTTGCTATAATCTACCATTTAGAGCTGATTTGCTATTACGCCACTTAGTGGTTAAATGTAGGTACTGTAACGTTCGCCAGGGCATCAAATTTGACTCCTTTATGGCAAAATATAATTAGTTCACACAAATATTTCAACCCTGAAATGGATTTGTTCAACAACAACAAAGAGTAAAGGATTCTCACCGCTCGACTGTTAATGTAACCACTAGATGAACCCACAGAAGAGCTGATCCTGTCTGCTCTTCCTCTCATATTCAGCTGCCATTGAGCTAAGGAGAAAGATTATTCAATTATTAATTTAATATTTATATTTTTAATGTTGTCTCCATATGTTCCCTCCAACATTATTGGTGGTCATTTGTACTCTACGCATTGATATTTAATGTTTGTACTTACATATTCACGGTGAAAGTTTGCAGTTGCACTCCTTTATTGGAGACAAAAATAAATATTGCTAGTCAGTGTGGGTAAAACGCTAACGTTACCTGGAGTGCTGCTGCTCGGCCCGGACTCAGAGCTCGAACCCGGCGTCACCTCTTCAGTGCTTCTGAAGAACATCTGGCTGCACTCACAGGCCTTTATAATATAACGAAAAAAGAATTACTGTGAAAATAAACCAAATTAACCTAGGTCATTTGTTTGCTGTAAAATGTATAAAATATAAAAATAAAAGTGGACTTTCTTCACTATATCTGATGTTTAAATTTATTTAATTGATATGTCCTTTACTTTCCAAAAACCAAAATATAAAGTAAAAAGAAAAAAATGAACCTAGGTCAAAGAAACTAGTATTAAAAGTATAATATTTAAATTATAACAACAACAAAATAAAGACACAATAGTTTGCTGCAAAACTTAACTTTATATAAATTGTAAACTTGCCCCTCAAATCTGATTGAAATCACTTTCATCATACAAGTATAATATACACGATTTGCTTTGAGCAATAACGTTACACTTTTCACTGAGGTAACGTTACAGATCTTCTGGAACTACTTTGCTATAAACATCTAACGTTACAGTTTAGAGTTGATAATTTGCTTTTACGCCATTAATAGTTAAATAGCTAACGTTACTGTAACTTTCGCCAGCGCGTCCAATTCGACTCCTTTATGGTAAAATATAAGTAGTTTACACAAATAGTAAAAAATAAGGGTACAATAACGTTGCTTGTAACGTTATGTTTTCTGTAGTGCTTTTACGATAACGTTTCATTAAGGTAACGTCCTGAAGTGGATTTGTTCATAAAAAGTAAAGGATTCTCACCACTCGGCTGTTACTGTAACCACCTGCTCTGCATTTACCTAACGTTAGAATAAACTTTCCATTTCTTTTGTAATATTGCTACTTGTGTTTACTAACTATAACTTATTCAACCATTCTTTACACATTTGAGTATTTTATATAGTAGAAAAAAACATTTTACCCACCTCCAGAAGCAAACAGATTAACGGTCGCCTGGTTTTAAATTTTCGCGCTTCAACTTCAACTAACCGCTGGAACGTATTTATTTTTGAGAAGGAGGGGCTGGGGAAAAAAAGAGGGGAAGCAGTCACGTGACTAGCGTAATCATGAAAAGTCTCTTAATGGCATTAATGATCATTTTAAGTCGTCTTATATTTTGGCGATGGACAAACATAAGTCGCGGTACTGCCTAAAGTGTTATTAAACTTCAAAAGGCTATGATTTCATTAAATAAATACGAGCGCTTCACGTTTTAAAGCCTGATCTACTTGATGCATAGGCCTATAATTAAGTAGCATATATAGATTTTACGAGTATCAGTGTTATTATAGTTAACAAAAACTAAAACCAAATTGAATTTCGAATTAAATTCAAAATATTAACAAAATCTATAATAGTTTTACTGTGATACTAAAAAAACACTAGTAGCCAATGGCAAAATCAGTTTATTACAGTGTTATAAATACACACACACAAATTTTGTGTGTGTATTTGACCATTTAAGAGGAACCAGCCATGACATATAGAAATCAATTTGGCACTCGCTTTTTGAGAGGCAGCGTTGTGTGTGCGCACTTTGGATGGGATCACACGGAATGAAAATTATGGACCATCCCCATGCCAAAATTCAGACCAACCTTACTTATGATTTGCATTTTTATATATAGTGTATCTAAAAATGCAAATCATAAGTAAGGTTGGTCTGAATTTTAGTATGGGATGGTTTATATATAATGTATACAGGTGAAACTCGAAAAATTTGAATATCATGCAAAACATCATGTATTTCAGTAATTCAGATTAAAAGGTGAAACTAATATATTTAGTATATATAACTATATACATGTGATTATACTTTTCAGAGGGCCGACATTTCTGTTTTTAAAATCCTTTTTTTTATTGATTTCATGTAATATTCAAATTTTTTGAAATTTTGGGTATTCATAAGCTGTAAGCCATGATCATACAAATTATAACTTTTGCATGATATTCTAATTTTTCGAGTTTCACCTGTACACAAAGCAGAAATAGTTAGTTGTGCCCCTAAAGTTTCTCAATGCGCTCCTAAATTTTCCATTCCATTGGTTATTTCAGATTTCATCTCATCCAAATGTAGACAGTGGAGTTCAGAGTCAAGGAGGAACACCTAAGCAACAGTACAGAGACTTGTTAACTGTTTAGGATAAAAGATTTGGATGCTCATTCACTGAATCAGAAGAATGTAGTTCTGTGGGCTATAAGACACTTTGGTTTATCTTTTTCATGATGTGATTTATGATGTGAATGTAAAGCTCTACCACCACACTGTTGAGTTAAGTGATCCTGCTTTATTATAATTATCCTCAGTGAATCTACAGTTTCGAGTCAGTGTGGAGGGCAATGAATGGATCCTCCTCTGTGTGGCTGATGTGGAAAGTGGCACGTCCATCAGAACCCACTGACACCTGTTACCCTGTGGAACGGTCCCCACTCTGGTCTCCAGAGATTATATCACAGTATGTGCCCACGGGCAGGCCAGTGTCCAGCGTCACGCTGCAGTTCCCTAGGGCATTAATCAAATCCAGTTAGTCAACATGAATCAAAATTGACAATTGTTCTTCTTTTAAGCACTTTAAAAAAAAAAAGGTTCAGTGGGGTTCTATAGAGAACCCTAGGGTTCTTGACTTCATCTTAAATAAACCATTGATGCCAAAAAGGTTCTATATAAAGATAAAAAAATTAAAATGTGATAAAGTATGTTCACTAATTGTTTAATTGATAAAATGACATTAAAAAATATAGCTGCAAGCAGCAATTAATTCCTCACATTTCTCAATTTTTTCAATCACCATGACCCAAAGGGGCTCCGTACATCTCTTCTCTGATGACGGGTTTACTGCCTTGAGGGCGTGACCCGTCACTTGCATGACATCACAGCAATAGCAAACCACAACCATCCAATCAATTCCCGTTGGACAAAATCAAAGTCCCGCCCTAAATATTGCCCTTGTTTGAGGAGCCGTTTCACTCTGATACACACTCACCTAAAGGATTATTAGGAACACCTGTTCAATTTCTCATTAATGCAATTATCTAATCAACCAATCACATGGCAGTTGCTTCAATGCATTTAGGGGTGTGGTCCTGGTAAAGACGATCTCCTGAACTCCAAACTGAATGTCAGAATGGGAAAGAAAGGTGATTTAAGTAATTTTGAGCGTGGCATGGTTGTTGGTGCCAGACGGGCCGGTCTGAGTATTTCACAATCTGCTTAGTTACTGGGATTTTCACGCACAACCTTTATAGGGTTTACAAAGAATGGTGTGAAAAGGGAAAAACATCCAGTATGCGGCAGTCCTGTGCGCGAAAATGCCTTGTTGATGCTAGAGGTCTGAGGAGAATGGGCCGACTGATTCAAGCTGATAGAAGAGCAACTTTGACTGAAATAACCACTCGTTACAACCAGTGGCGGCTCCTGCAAAATCTCTCAGGGGGGGCAAATGTTTCAATCAACTTTATCGCATGCAGACTTTTTAATAGATTTAACTTAAGGGTTTGAAATGTGCAGGAATCAACTTAAAACAGGTTTTCTTTCGTTTCCTGAAAAGTAACAGTTTTGGACATACAAGGCTTCCATCCGACAGCGATGATTTGTGTGTGTGTGTGTGTGTGTGTTAATTAACATTTTACCAAAATTCAAGCTCAAATGGAGTTTGACAAGGGTTTTTGACCAGTAAATGCTTTTTCAATCCACTCAGATTTTATTTTACACTCAGTTTATTTTATTAAAGATTCCACTAGGTGGCGACAAATAATATTGTTGACTTAATCGTTGACGTGTAGGATAGAGATTGTGTTGGTGTTCGAATGGAATGTACAAATTTCAAAGTACAATGCTAGGAGTAAAAAAGACTGCTACCATCCTTTCCTAAACTGATTTTAAAAACAAAGTGAGATTTTCCAACACTCGAGTATTTAAATGGTCAGCAATAAATACCTCCTCTGCTTGTCTTTCTTCTCCTAAGGCCCTCCTAGATCTTGTTGTTCCTGTTGCTAACTTGTTACTTGCTCCTGCTCCTGAAATGAGCTCTGGTCCTGATTACTACGACGGCTGAATGGTATTTGTTTTAATGACACGATGGAATTAACTGCGTTCGCTATGACGTTGTTCAAGTTCAACTGGCCTAGACTCGCGAGATGTCCCAACAGTCTCTCTCGCTCTTGTTCTCTTTTTTATTTTTATTTTTTAAATCACATTTGATAAAGATGTTAAAGTAGTGTTTCATTTTTTATTGTTGTTCAAATTCAAAATTGTTTTCAAATATTATTTGTCACTTAATCTTAAAGATTTTTAATAGTGTATGTTTGTTCCCACCAACCGCTGCACAAGTTAAGGATACGTATGATGGCGTAAGCACGTTAGTGCGTGCCCTCCCGGAACCCATAGAGAATTCATTGCAGTGCCTGCAGTTCGAAAAAAAACATCTTTGAATGTAAGTCTATGGGAAAACTCTGGGCGATTCTCAGCCAGAGTGAAATCGCCCAAAAAGAGGCGGTACTCTACAGAACGTGACATGACGCTGATTGGACTATATCCAGAGACACAGTGACGGCTAGCGGAACTCTGTGGTGAATGAGATTGTGAATGTGATTGAAAAAGTCCCTTTCACACTTTGGTGGTGCGTCGCCCAATCGCCCTAATGATGAAACCGCCCCTGGTTACAACCGAGGTATGCAGGAAAGCATTTGTGAAGCCACAACACGCACAACCTTGAGGGGGATGGGCTACAACAGCAGAAGACCCAGCCATCTCCAATACAAATAGGAAAAAGAGGCTACAATTTGCAAGAACTCACCAAAATTGGACAGTTGAAGACTGGAAAAATGTTGCCTGGTCTGATGAGTCTCGATTTCTGTTGAGACATTCAGATGGTAGAGTCAGAATTTGGCGTAAACAGAATGAGAACATGGATCCATCATGCCTTGTTACCACTGTGCAGGCTGGTGGTGGTGCTGTAATGGTGTGGGGGATGTTTTCTTGGCACACTTTAGGCCCCTTAGTGCCAATTGGGCATCGTTTAAATGCCATGGCCTACCTGAGCATTGTTTCTGACAATGTCCATCCCTTTATGGCCACCATGTACCCATCCTCTGATGGCTACTTCCAGCAGGATAATGCACCATGTCACAAAGCTCGAATCATTTCAAATTGCTTTCTTGTACATGACAATGAGTTCACTGTACTAAAATGGCCCCCACATTCACCAGATCTAAATCCAATAGAGAATCTTTGGGATGTGGTGGAACGGGAGCTTCGTGCCCTGGATGTGCATCCCACCAATCTCCATCAACTGCAAGATGCTATCCTATCAATATGAGCCAACATTTCTAAAGAATGCTTTCAGCACCTTGTTGAATCAATACCACGTAGAATTAAGGCGGAAGGGGGTCAAACACAGTATTAGTATGGTGTTCCTAATAATCCTTTAGGTGAGTGTATGTCACAATAGGAAAGAAAAGACTATCAGAACTCCCATTCCATGCCAACTTGAAATAATTATGTGCTAAATTTTTAATATTATTACACAATTAACATGTTAATTATTCTTGGGTAGGTGTTGCAAGTTTCTCACCAATCATCATTGTTGATGACAATGAATCCCTTGCCGCTGCGGCTAAAGGCGATCTGATTACTACCGTTGTCCCACCAGTTGGAGAGAGGCTGGCCATTGACCACATTGCGAAAAATCACCATATTCCTGGTGTGGGGAATAGAGTAAGAGAATTGCTGGGATTCCACATTGAAATCAGGAAAATGTGTGCAGAAAAACTAAAATTCACACCCACCTGATTTGACGCCATCTGTGCTCACATACCCACTTGTCTCCACAGGTGGAGTCTGGGTTGATGGGTACTGCCTTAGTGGATCCATTGGCATTGCTTGGAGGGCCCATCCAGTCATTCTTATCCTGCGTTTTATTTCACAAGAACATTATTTGTTCAGGTTTTACTTGTGTGGTATGAAATAATCTATTGGGTGTTATGGGGCTAAAGGCACACCTTTAGGAAAATGCTTATTGTGCTTTTAGCCCCAACCAGGGATAAACCATACGTTTACATATTCTACAGTTATTGAAAAACTGTTGATTTATTCCCTTGAACAAAAAAATTAACAAGACCTTTGTCTTAAAATGCATTTGCTAATTTTAATGATTATCATTTGCTACCTAAAGCTATAACATTTTGCAATACATTAAATATAGATCTACCTAGGACAGAATCTATTTTGCGTTGCTGCCCGCAATTGCTTCATGGATCAGCCAAATTTCCACCTGCATAGTAAAACGTGGATATTTAGGAAAGTGCTGTAGTGAGATTTTGTGCCATTTAGTGATTGAGGGGATTTACCCTAGTGCGCCATTAGCCCTGTTGTAAGCTATTCATTAATGTAATGTGAAGCACAGTCATAAACTATATGACTTGTAATACATGTAATAATTTTTTTTTAATCGTAAGCATTCACCTTTCCATTGGCCAGATGTCGATCCCAACGGTAACTAGACATGACTCTGGTGACACCGTATGGGTGAGCCAACATAAGCCTGAAGCAATCTTATAAAGCCTGCAATGCAAACACAATGTAAAACATACCACTCACAGAAGAATTAGTTGGAGTTCTTGGAAAATATTTCAAAATATTTTACCTAGAGTCCCAAAATGTCAAAACAGAAGCTCCACCAGCGCCGTGGCCTCTTTGATTATCATGATTATCCACGAACACCAAGGCTTTGGCAGGGGGCATGAGAACCCAGCCCTCGCCCCAGCTCTTAAGACAAAACACTGTTTACAACTCCTTCGATAACTCTTACAAGCCAAAAGATTGCGGAGCATGATTATACCCAGCTAACAGGGAACTTTCTCAGAACTTTGTCTAACGTTCTGCCAAGGCTCTCTCCAAGTTATGAACAAATGTTCTTCCAGTAGCGTTAACAGAATGTTGGTTTAAAGTTATCTGGTTTTTTATAACATTCTCAAAATATTAGCACAAAACATTATACATCATTCATGACTGTTTTTTTCTAAAATGTTTTAGTTGGACATTTGTATAACATTTTTTAAATGCTACTTCTCGTTTCAGAATGTTCAACATTCAAGAGTAACATTCCCATAATGTTTACAAAATGTTCGTAGAACATGTTTTTATTACCTATGTACAAGTGACATTTTACTGACATATCACTACATATGGTCTACTAGTAATATGGTAAATATTGCTAAATAAACCCATTCACGGTCGGTAATCAGGACCATGTAAGGAACTGTAGATTTGCTTAATGCTCAATTGGCTAATAAATGTTCTGGAGACCATAAAATAGGTTAAAAAAAAAAAAACAGTCTAGCAACAAGTCAAACACTGAAACAGTATAACGATAAGTTAGTACTAATCTGCAATCCAGATTAGTTTTTCCATGAACTATGTAGCTACTTTTTAGCAGTTGACACCGCAAAAGTTGTTCAGTGGCCCCAAATATCTATTCTCACTTGCGCTGGTATGAAAAGAAACGTAAAATTAAATTAAGACTTACTATTAATGGGAGACATTAAAAAAAGCACCGGTATGTTGCCATGGACAACAGTGAAATACACACCAAAAAAAGATGAGCTCTCAATGCTGTGATTGAACAATCAGAAACGAATTTAGTAGCATTGTAATAATAGAGATTACTATTGCATACTTGAGATAGCTTAGCTTTTCTTTGTCCCATTTACGAATGACAGTTCCCAGTTTTGCACTGTGCTTGAACTCCGTCACTCTTCTGAGTTCAAAATATTCACTGGCTTTAATTGACTCCCCACCAATGTCGATAACCTGAAGAAAGAAAAAGTGTTAATGGTTTAACAACCATTTTAAGTAACTCTGGTCTTGAAGAGATGGTGATACCTCTTGATAAATAAAGGGCTTGGTGCCAGGTAAAAACCAAGTGGTATTCAGACTTTTGAGAGTGCCGTAGACGTTACTAAGGTCGCCAGGCCACATGTGCTTACAAGCATCTACTCTGAATCCAGCTACACCCATGTCAATCAGTTTGTTCATGTATTCAGCCACTTTTCCTCTAACATAGTCCTTCTCCAGGGCCAAATCCAGGAGACTCACCAAGCGACAATCTCTAACCTGTCAACACAAAATTAACAAGTCAAGCACTCCAGCAAAAAAAACCGCCCGTTGAACTGCTAGCAGGGGAATTGAAATCAGGGTTCTATAGCGCACACAACTATGAAGCACACTGTGACTAGTTGCAGATGCAAGTGTTACTACATGGATTGAAGTTTGTGTGTGAACAAATCTGAGGATTGTAATTAAAGTAAGAAGATAATGAACCTTTAAATGAAAAGCATGCACCAACACAACAGAAAACAAGAAACTATGAGTCTTTAAATATAAGGAGGGTGATAAGCTTTCACCATAATGTGCTTCCTAATCTGACTTGAGCAGAATGATACAATTGTCTTTTGAAGAGCTTCTTTATAAACAGAATTTGTTTTATAACTGATTAACTTTGCAACATTAGCACTGATATTGAACCATCACTGAACTAAACTGAGCTTAATAAAGACACTATTGTCTTCTGTAGAGCTACTTTATAGCTAAATTAAAGGTGCAGTAAGTGATTTCTGAAAAACACTGTTGAAAGTGGATCGGACTCAGCAGCACAACACTCTTGTAGCCCACTGTTTTGTTTTTTTATTTGTTTGTTTTTTTAATTTACAAATATCAAATTAAAGATTTTTTTTAAGTTGCAATGAACAAGGAACAGATCTTTCTTCCGTATTGTGACGTACATCTGAGTGAGACTACATATTGAAAAAGAAAACAGTTTTTGGCAGGAGCTTGGTTCTGTCTGTTGGTAGTTGATTGAATTGAGGCAAATCTGAATGCAAGCTTGCAGGTGATTGTAAGTAAAGGGAGGGGTTTACGCCCACAAAATGGCTGGAGAAGTCCACCATACGTCACCAGAGAAATGTCTGAAATTTCACTGGAAGATCAAGACAGTTTAATTTAAAAGTTCAAGGAGGTCAAAATAATTTTTAAAAAAAATTAAATGCACAAATTATTCGTTCACAATAAGATTAATTACATGCGTTTAGACAATAAATAGGGTGAATTTTCATATCTTGTTGACTTCGACTCATTTAACCAGAAGGTAATTTTAAGGGTTTTTTTTAACCTGAAAAACATCGTTGTAGTTTTCAATCTCTTCATTGGCAGTGCTACACTTGTTATCATTGAAGTCCCATGATGAGTGTGGGACAGAGGGGAAGTCCTCCTTGTTGGCGTTGAAGTATGATCCACAGCTGGAGTGATTGCCCTCTCCACCAGAGGCTCCACACATGTGATTTATGATTGCATCCACATATACATTCACCTGTTGCAAAGTAAAACACAGGAGATGCTGTCTATACTCTGTAAAAGAAAGAAAATACATATTTTCCAGGTTACAGGACCTTCTGAGTCACAAATACCATGTGAATTTTTTGAAACTACATAAAAATCCATGTTAAACCAACAGAATTCCCCCCAATATGTTGTCCCAACAAGGCAAACACACTTGTATGAACAAGAATTTCAGACAATATTGCTGAACTTTTAAGGGTTTGTGAGTAAGCATTGAAACATCAATTCATTTAGCAGTTACTAAGTTTATTATTTTTCTGCCTTTTGTGTAACAATTGTTTTTTCACTATTTAGCTATTTGTTGTTATGCTCATATTTTTACATTTGTTGATTGTCACCGTTCTTGCGGTTTGTGTTAAGGATCCATGTACAAACTTTTAAAACTCTATCCCAGATATTTTTTTAGTAAGGTGATTGCTCCTTAAGTAACAAAGATAGCAATGTAAAACACACATAATACTTCTCCATAAATCTATGTGGCTACCAAATTACTAGATTAGTATATTGTTTTACTAATTTGAAATTTGTTGTAACAAGAAATTGGTAACACTTACAATAACTAACTTTAATTAACAATGAGGAATACATTACAGTATTTAATAATCTTTGTTAATGTTAGTTAATAAAAAGTTAGTTCATGAAAGCTGATGTCCATTAAATAATTTTAACAGATACAACTTTCAATTTTAGTCTTTTGAACACAAATGTTGAAATTAACAATAATTAAGATTATTAAATGCTTTGGAAGTATTTTGCATGGTTATATCATGTTAAAAAAAAGGAACTTTAAGTAATATTTTAAGTGTTACCAAGAAATGTAGTTGCATTTTTACTGTATTTTTTACAGATTTTTCTCTTTTTCCTGTAACAAATTACAGTATTTTTACAGTAGTTTTGCAGTACCCCAACTTTGTTACAGCGTGTGATCATGTCCTTCAGCTCTTCCTCAGTTCCTGATCTGCAGCACAAGTTGTAGCTGATTGGTTGATATCCCTCGCCACCAAGGGTGCCAAGGCTTGGTCACCACAATGCTCTCACTGGGGGGAGAGATCTGTAAAATCAAAGACAACTGTTTTTGGACATTTTTCTAACCTTTCATAATTCATAAGCTTCTGTAAACAAATCCTCTAAAAGCTCAAAGTTCATAACATCACATTCATCATACTCCTCCTTAAAAATAGTGCATGTGCATTTGTACTGGACTCAAGCAGATTTGTATACTTTGAATTCCTCCGTAGCCATTTGGTGCCAGGTATCTCTCACATTCTTCAGCTATATCTGCCCACCGCCACTCAAACAGATGAACAATGGAGGTCCTATTAGGTTTAGTGATTGGGTTATGCTGTGCAAGACACAGTCCAACGAATACAGATACAATCAGGAGCTTCATTGTGCCTTTGTGCAGAAGAAAAAAGCTCAGGGTGAGTAATCTCAGTGTCATAAACATCTACCGTTCACTAGACTAGTAAACATGTAAAGTGCTTTTGCTTTTGCAGTGTAGTGTAGTCCTTGCTTGCACCGACTCACAATCTAGTGTACAAGAAACCTTCAAATTGTAATCCGTTGGTAATAATTAATTTTGTAAATTGAAAAGACAAATGTGTAAATAAATCATCATTCGTTTCTCTAACACGGTGTCTCTCAACCCTGCTCCTGAAGAACCCCCATCACTGCACATTTTCTTCGTCTCCCTAATCAAACATTCAACTCGTCGGCTCATTAGAAGAAACTGGGTCAGTCAGAAAGAGGACACTTTCAAAATGTGCTGTGTTAAGGACCAGCGTTGAGAAACACTGCTCTAACACACAGACATACTGTACAAATACTTCACATGATAAATAATGTCCTTTCTTTGAAACTCACCTGACGCATAGGATGAAATTGCTATTTGTTCTCCAGTTTTAAATGTCGTTCCAAAGAAAAAGCACTTTGCAATATCTGCTTTTGTGCATTTTTTGTCGCAATATTAGTAGTTGTTGTCCTTGGCTTTTCTGAAATGATGCCAAACTTCATGACAGAACTGTCATCTATAAATCTTTGAGCTGCCAATTTACTGTCTGTCTGTCAGAACTGGTTACTTGTTATTTTCAGCAATTCAGTTATTTAATATTATTTATTATTATGTATTATATATTTTTTAAATTCATCAATTACCTTTTTACATGATTTTGTCTAGTTTAAAATGATTTGTATGCAATACAGGTGAAACTCGAAAAATTAAAATATCGTGCAACAGTTCATGTATTTCAGTAAATTAAAAGGTGAAACGAATATATTTATATACATATGCATGATTATACTTTTCGGAGGGCCAACATTTCTGTATTTATAATCCTTTTTTTAATTGATTTCATGTAATATTCTGAGATTTTGAATTTGGGGTTTTCATAAGCTGTAAGCCATAATCATCAAAATTATAACTTTTGCACGATATTCTAATTTTTCAAGTTTCACCTGTATGTATTTGATATATGCAAATTACTAATAGACCTACAATGATCAAAAATCACTCTCGGTCAGAAACGCAGCTTTTTGTCTGTGCCTAATTCACTTCCATTCTAATTCCAATTTTTATGTCTCTTTTGCCATTGCACACACTAGAATTAACATTTAAATTCATTTTAGTTTTCAACAATATTATTGATCTGTCTGCATTGACACCATTATATAAGAACTGAACTGAGCTGGACGATGACATCGCTGTTTTATCAGCGGCTATATAGATAAATCAACTAAATTAACTTTTTGTAAAAAAAAAAATGAATCAATTTACTTAAGCTGGACTATGACACTATTTTATTCTAGATCTGCTATATATAGCCGAAACAAACTTTGTTGCATTATTTTCCTGTTATCACTGTAAAGCTGCTTTGAAACAATCTGTATTGTAAAAAGCACAAAATAAATAAAGTTGAGGTGACTTGACATTAAACCAACGCGATAAATAGCAACATTAAAATTTAAATGTAGCCTATTAAAAGGATAGTTCACCCAAACATGAAAATTCTGTCATCATTTACCCTCCCTCAAGTTGTTAGAAACCTGTATGAATTGCTGTCTTCTGCTGGACACACAAGAAGATATTTTGAAGAATGTTTGTAACCAAACATTTGGTGGACCGCATTGACTATTTTTTCCTAGCTTAATCTACTATGGAAGTCAAGGGGCCCATCAACTGTTTGGTTCCCAAAATTCTTAAAAAATATCTTCTTTTATGTACCTAAGAGCAAGTCTTGACCCAACTATTCGTGCTATTGCAAAAACAATAAGGACCGTATTTTCAGACAAGTGATCTGCCACTTCTGCCACTGCCATACTAGCCTACATTTCAGATTGAATTCAGCCAACTAACGTTAAATCATTAAAGAATTTTATTTGGTTCTAAACGGTATTTTAATACAATGTTTAAAATATAATATATATGTTTTAAACTGTGCAATTCCAACAAACAGAAACATTTCTCCAAGTTCATGCGGAATTATCTCGAAGCTTTGTGTTCAGCACGGAGTGCTTAGTTGGAGCGCGACTTCCGTTTCCAGTAATTTCTACGAGCAACAAAACCAGAGGCAGCAGTCTAGAGGATTCCAGAAGCGAGAGCACGCTCGTGTCAGACTCCGTAGCTTCATTCATTCATTCTGAATTCAGAATATCTGTATTAAATCAGCATGGCGAAGTGGGGAGAAGGAGACCCTCGCTGGATCGTGGAGGAGAGAGCGGATGCCACAAACGTCAACAACTGGCACTGGTGAGAGACAACCGGCACATTCGCCCAATTACTCAAGCCATCTTTATGCTAACATGCTAAAGAACACCCGCCTAGCTGTCGCCTGTGAATCAACTGCCTCACGAACACTCTCGACCGAATAATACATAGTTCTGGCAACGGAACATTTAGCTGCAACCGAAAAGTTCAAGTTGTTGTTTTTGGGTTTATTCTGATATCTGGCTAATGGGCCGTTAGCGTCGTCGCAAGTTTATTCAAGCCATGCTTTTGCCGCATCTTTCATTTGACGGGTTTCTGATATCTATTATAGATATTTTTTCTATAATTTGACGAATATCTCGTTTAACCTTCTATTTCTTGGGTTGTCAGCTGTTGTTGTCGGACAAGTCGCTTCGGTTCTGCTCTTGCAGTCTCTCGGCAGCTTCGATATTGAATGTTACTGAGGAAGAGATGCTCTCAGACAGTTTTCTTAGAGCAAGTTAAATGTTGAAGTGGGTGGTGAATTAGGTTAACGCTGCGTATGCATGTGTATTGATGAAACAGAAATTCATTGGGGAAGCTGAAGCATTTAAACCATTTCTTGGTGTTTGTCAGCACCTCCATCCACAAGTTTAAATGGCTTTTTACTGTTGACAGCAAACCCTATATATCACAGTTTCAACCTTGCATTCAACATGAGTCACATTAAAGCTAGGTTTTGTCAAGAACTATTCTCAGGGTTCCACAGTCAATCTGGAAATATCAATAATAAATATTACTATTGTGATTTAAAACAATATATATTTTTTAATGTTACTTCGTTAGAAAGGTATTACTTGTAGAACAGCAACAACAGTTTCCTCATTAAATGGATTCAAATCTGAGGACATTGTCTTCTTGGATACTTTTGTGCACTAATAATTATAGCCTAATAGTTGAATCTATTAATTCTAATGAATGATACCCGACACAGAAACCCACATCAATGATCTGTATAGATATGATAATAAAAAATAATACATATTCTATTTTTTATCATCTAAGTCTGTGTGCAGTAATCACAAACAACTGATTAAGTCATAGGAAATTCTTTTTTTCTTTTTTCTTTAGTGGGACCAGTGAAAATTTTGCCATGGCAAGTAAAAATCTGAACCACCGACCAGTAGAAAAATCCTTGCATTAAGCCCTGCAAAAAAAAGGGAGTAATATCAGTGGATGTGCTTTGTGTTACTAGGACGGAGAGGGACGCCACGAACTGGTCATCGGAGAAGCTGAAGGAGCTGCTCATGGGATTGTGGGTGGAGAATGAAGAAGGCAAGTGTGAGATCACAGAGGTCAGCAAGGTGGAGGGAGAAGCATCCATCAATAATCGCAAAGGGAAGCTGATATTCTTCTACGAGTGGAATCTGAAGGCCACCTGGACAGGTGAGGAAATATGGGTGGAAAATCTCAGCTATTGCTAACTTAAGTCTGCTCCCACCAAGAACAACATGGAAAAGCACTTTCATGCAAAATAAAAGGCGTCAAATTATAATAATAATCCAAAATATTTATATACTGTATATATTTTTCTTTTTTTTTAATGCAGTTAAGTGGAGTGTCTGCTCTGTAAACAGCTGGCTAAAGGGAATATAGATAAAACACAACCTGAAACTGAAAACGGATATCTTATTTTCAGTTAGTTTCACTGGGCAAAGAAAGAAAAACCCACCTATAATTATTTTTAATAAATAAATGTTTGTATAATAATAATAATACATTTTATTTTTAGTGCACTTTATATTTAAGCAAAATCCCAAAGTGCTAAGTTGTTTGGCCTGATGTTCATCCCTGGTGTAGATCTATAGGAAGGAATGCATTTTAATTGCTATTGGTGTGAATAGAGTTTAAAGATGAATATGACCTAGAGAAATTATAAGTAAATGTCTAATTGAAGTAGTTATTTAGTTTACTTGGCTTTAATATTTATGCTCATGATTTGGGCTGTCTGTTTGTACAGGGACATCAAAATCGGGCATCAAATACAAGGGGAACATTGAAGTTCCAAACCTTTCGGATGAAAATGACATGGACGACCTTGATGTAAGTTAACTCATTCACGTAGCATTTTATATATACTGTAGCATCACCAACCTGAAGCTTTTACAGAAGATTACAATAGCAGCGTGTATTGTAAACATGGTCAATTTATTTAAAGGGGCTATATGTAAGAATTATCATGTATTACTCGCTTATTTATTGCCAATGGGTGAACAGCATGTAACAAAATTAGGTTGTCTATGAAAGCCTGTAGTGTAGACTGATTTTTATGTGAAGGATTTTGGACATTTTTGCCAGGAAAATCGAAAGCATGTGCCGTTGATGCGCTTTTTCAGAGCCTCTCGTCTGTTCAATGACACATGAACAAATGCGTATACAATGTTCAGGATAATGCCGAAAGAGCCATTCTGTACTGTAAGTCAATTTGTCTTGCAAAGAAAAGGGTTTAATTCAAAATATAGTTTCACATACTTGGATTTACTGTATTGTCTTTAGTCTCAAACATGCTTTATAATCAAGCAGTCATAACAGTGTAACTGTCGACATGATGTTGGTGAATCGCAGAGCTGGTGCAAACATATCCACATCTCTATGATCAGATGATTTCTTAACTACTGTTTTCTCAGAGCTGTCATTTTTGTTGTTGTTTTTTTTTTATTAAAAAAGGAAAGTGCGCAGCACATATTTATCTAAACGTTGCTCTCAGTATCGTGGACGGTGTCAGGATGTTTGTTAAAAGTATATCGCTGCAAAGGTATTTCTTTTTTTACTTCTAAGCGAAGAACAAGAAAGAACATCGTTTTCAGTATTCACATTTAGTCTTGTATGTTATGTGTGCAGGAATGCGAGCACAAGCAATAAGTTGCTGGCTGCAGTTCACTTAATGGCCACCGGTGTCGCTAATAACAAGGGTTTGTGGATTCTACATATAGCCCCTTTAAACACTGATGTATTGGAGAATTTAAAGCAGTGGTTCTCAATTAAGCAGACGAAGCCCAATAAGGGGCTTCAGCAAACTTCCAGAGGTTTCTCAAGAAAGATGACTTAAAATTATTTAAAATCAAGATATTTCTTACTTTAATTCAATTGTTGTTTTTTTGATGAAATCTGAGAGCTTGATCACTCATTCATAGGCTTCTAGGCAATTTCGTTCTGCCGGTCCAGAAAAGTTAGTAAAAACATTTTTAAAATTATCCAAGTGACTACAGCGGCTCAACCTTAAGTTTATCAAGTGACGAGAATACTTTTTGTGCGCAAAAAACTACAACAAAAATAACGACTTTATTCAACTATTCATTTTCTTCTGGGCCCATGGCTAGAGTTCACTAGAGCGTCACGACGCATGCGCGAGAACTGAGAAGATTACGCATGTGGGTCTCGATGTAGTGGTTCTAAAGTGTGCGCATTTCCTGCAGGTCTGAATCGTGAGAAACTAACGAGAAAACTTAAAAGTGTCTTACATGTTTTGATTTTAACAGTAAAGCTCATTGATCAGCATGTTATTTGACAAAAAAGTTTGTTTAATTTCATATGATTAAAATAAATTAAATGAGTGTTTTATGTCTTCATTTGGTTTCCAGAAAAACAACTACACAGAATTAGTGTGAAAAAATGAGTACTAAGTTTATTGATTCATAATACATGATTTCAATTAATTAGACATGCTTTTTGTAAAAAAAAAATTTCACCACGTATCTGTAACACGCCCACTCCGCGACACTAGCAGTTTCGGGGGGGAAACACTGCAGACTAATCCTTATTACAACTACAAAAATTATTCAATCAAGAGCAGTGAGTGATTTTATCTTTATCTTTTGTTGTCTGATTAACATTAATGACAGACTGCAGCAGATTTAATAAGACTGAAGGCTGCAGTGGTCCAATAATCGTTTTACACCAATCTTGTTTTCATAATCATTGGAAGCCGAAATCGAAAGTAAATTATGATTAATCGCACAACCCTTGTTGTTATTGGATGTGAATAACTAAATAGCCATGCTGAGTATATAGATTGTGTAAGTGATGATAATGAGTGGTTTTTTTTTCGGGATCACACACAGGTCAGTGTGAGTCTTTGTAAAGATGAGCCTGAGACGGCGCTGCTTTCACTGATGAGGAGGGAGGGAGCCGATAAAATTCGCACGGCGCTGGCCGGCTATGTGGGCTTCCTCAAAACCGGTACGTCTCACTGAGATGTCAAAACTGATGGCATTCCTGTGGCAGTGTTGTCTGTTGGATGTGGTTTGCTATAATCTGTTATTATCTGTTGTAGAGTTCACACAGGGCATGATCCTGCCCACAGCCAATGGTGTGATGAAACAAACAGCCCAGGGAACAACTAAGACAAGCAAAACTCAGGTGAGCCTTAAAGTTTCTCGGTTTCTTTAATATAGCTTAAATAGCTTACTGCTCAGTCTGAAATCATTATGAATTATTGTGGATGTCAAGTAACCAGCACTAGTCAATTACGAAGATTATGCAGACACTTAATGTATTGATCTGCAAGTAAGAAAACATTATTACCAAAACCTGTTATTCACTGATAATTCACATGTGTGAACAAGTGAAAATAACAAAATATACCAGTATATAAAAATGAGGAAAAACAAAATGTGTTGAAAAATATAAATATACAAAAAAAACAGACATCACATAGGGCAAAATATGTTAACGGTTTAAGACAAACATACTAGTTTTACATCACTTGAAACTGCTACGGCAGTGGGGAAGATGCATGCGCATTAATTTGCTTTATTTTAACGTTATGTTTAGTTTTTACCTAAAATCTTTCCGGTTCAGACGGTGATGCACAAATGTGGTCATGTGCACATTCAAGCATTTCATACAATGGATTTAATTAACTCGCCCTTTTACCACAGATTTAGTTAAAAAAAAAACTGACAGTCGTGACATACATATGACTTTGATTTACGATTGAAATTTACAATTGCCATTCACGAATTAATCGTTCAGTGCGATTTGCGAAGCCGAATTAATCGGTCAATTGAAAAGAATCAGCTTGTTTCCGAATCGGAAACTGCCATTGTTTTATGATAAATAATCATGTCAGCTATGTGATGTAATGGAATGCTAAAAAATATTAATGAAGCTGCAATACGGAAGACTGTGCTTGAAATTGAACTGAATTGTATTTTTTTTTAAATCCATGTTCAAATTCATATTCGTTCTTTATCCTGATTCAATCCGACCAAGCCTACAATAATGATTTATGGTTTGAGCTGTCAGTCTGGATTTCACAGGAAAATCCAGGCTTATGGCATTTGTTCATGTATATTTATGTCAGAAAACAAGCCTTGCCTACTAGATAGCATGGGTGGCTTGTATCTTCAATAAATAGTATTGTTGTAGATACTCTCTGAATGAGCTTAATTAATAAATCCATTTGCTTAAACTCTTATTTGTGTGTAATTGTATTTTTAGATTGGCTCATGTAGCGCTGCTCCTCCTCCTTCCAACACAGGGGTAAAAATCCCCACCTGCAAGTTTTCGTTAAAGGACACTTTCCTCACCTCACCAGAAGAGCTTTACAGGGTGTTTCTCAATCAGGAGGTGAGTCTTCTGCCGCCACCACAGCTGACAGGCCATTAGTTGCACCTCCACGATAGTGAGACTCCCTGGACTCTTATTATTGAATGCACGGAGCTTTTCTCATTAGTGATTACATTTGTTTGAGAAGAATGCCCAATTGTGTGTTACAGATGGTTCAGGCTTTCACACGCAGTGGTGCCATGGTTGAGGCTGAAAAAGGTGGAAAGTTTCGCCTGTTGGATGGAAACGTGAACGGAGAGTTCCAGGAACTGGTGAGACTTCAGTTTTTCAATTACAAAGCATGATGACAGCTCAGCTAAAATTATATTCACTGATGATAGACAGTGATGGTTGATTTATGATTTGATTTCTGAAAACATGTACTGTGGGTTTAACAGGTACCTGAGCAGAAGATAGTCATGAAATGGAGGTACAATACATGGCCTTGTGGTAAGTTAAACCAGCTTTGTTCACACTGCAGACAAAAGACTGTCCACACTGGCATTTTGCAAGTTATGAAATCAGATACATTTGTTTAGACTGTGTATTCAGTATCTGGTGTATCTACATTGGTTGCTACAGTAGCAATTTAAGCGTTGGCTGCTAAGAGACTTTCCCATACAGCAACTGAGCTATTAGTGTGGAGAGAATAGACTGAACACTGGAAATTTTGTGTGAATTTCTCATACACTACATTTAAAAGTTCGGGGTCAGTAACTGTTTTGTTATGGTAAAACCGAAGACATTGTTAATGTTGGCATCACTGTGTCTCACATGCTGAGAAAGAGCTAAAATTCAGATATGCTAACAGCCATTTGGTTTCTGACCAATCACAACAGACTGGGCCATCTGACCAATCAGAGCAGAGGAGGCCTTTGGAAAGAGGAGTTTAGAGAGACCGAATCCTTCGAACATCTTTTTGAATTTTCAACATTGATAATTATAATGTTTCTTGAGCACCAAATCATCACATCAGAATGATTTCTGTAAAGAACATGTGACACTGTAGACTGGAATAATGAAAATTCAGCTTTGCTGCTATTTTTAAATTGTAATATTTCACAATATTGCCATTTAACTGTATTTTTGATCAAGTAAATACTGCTTTGGTGAGCAGAATAGACTTCTACCGACCCCAAACGTTTGACAGGTAGTATAGTTCACTATATAACAGAAGAAGAAATTCTTACCATAATGTGGTTTAAGTCTGAAATTCCATTATTGTGTTTTTATATGCAAGTCAGATTATAAATATCATATTTACCGGCTCTCTCATTTACCGTGTGCCAGTTGACTTTGAGAAACGTCTGCACATTGTTCACCTTCTACGTCTGTCCTTTTCATTTCAGAGCACTATGCGACGGTGACGTTGACTTTCATAGACAAGGGTAATGAGACGGAGCTAAAGATTGAGTGTCGGGCAGTTCCTGAGAGTGAAGAGGAGCGAACACGAGATGGCTGGCAGAGGTACTACTGCCACGCTATTAAACAGACATTTGGCTACGGCGCACGACTCTGCTGAGGCCTGGATGTAGCGGCCGCTCTTTTTGGCTCTTTTCTTTGTTTTATTGTTTTTATTTTTCATTCCGCTCCACCTACAAATAAGAGAAGGATCTAAATGTGACTCTACTGAACAGCAGGCATCACATTGTTCCATTATCACGGTTCTTTATTTGGATGATTTTGATGTTTACAGTAAATAAAGAAAAAGATGGAAAAGTCAGAACTGAACGAGATGAAAAGAGTGCTAAAGGGGAGACTTGGGTCATATGAAATATCTGTGTATGTGTGTAATATAAAATACCTGTTTTAGCATGGTAACTCTCTGATGGCGCTTCTGTCCTGTTCTGTCAAGGGTCACGGGGTTGAATGGTGCCTTTTATGCACTGGGTGGCTTTTGTCAGAGTTATTAAAAATTGGATCTTCGTGATGGTTTGGATAAGGAAAAATAAAGATATATATCAGACCACTTTAATGTTTTTTTTTTTAAACGGAATTATTAATGTACATGTTTTTTTGTCATTTCATCTAATAGTATTACGAACGTGTGATTTTTACTCCATTTATATTCATCGAGAAAAAAACATGCTGCGGAAAGCCTGTTTCTTTTGTCAAACAGACTATATATAAAAGAAAATCATGTAAAATGCACAACTGGTTTTAGATCACTGCTTTGTATTACTGAAAGTACTGTATTTCAGCCTTTATAGGGCTTGCCTGCTTTTAGCTGCTGTTATGTTTGAAATGCTTGAAAAGGAAAACAAACCAATTTAAAGGCCCTCAGTAACGGAAGAAAAATTGGATATATTGCCCCAAATTATGATCCACAAAAAGGTTGTAGCTTATTGACTTATTTATTTTCTTGTGTATTTTCTGCACCACATTTTGTGACCATACAAAGAACATCATTTACTTAAAATAAAAGTACCTCTGAAACATTATCCTCAGATATTTTATTCAGACATTAATTTGTAATAGATTCTTGGTTATTTGAAACTTTTTTTTTAACTATATATCGTCTCTTTTGTCATTCATCACAGTAGTTAGGTTAAGAGTAGAAATGCATATTTATACAATATTGTGTAATATCGACATCTTAAAATATACTTTATAGAATATTCCCTATAAAATACAATTGACCTTGTCATACAATATGCCACTTAAAGAACCCTGCAACCTACTGTGGATAATTAATGGTTAACAAAACCAGTGACTTGCATTTAAATATGGTAGAAAAAGAAAATATTTTACCTTGATCTATAAATATTGTAACGCATAAGTCACAGCTTAGAGAATCATGTTAGATTATAAACATAAGACAGGTCAAACTACAGTTTTAATTGTGAATCCAACTGAAAAAAATAAATAGTGGAGCTGCTCACTATCACAAAATCTCTATTATATAATAAACAAATTATTTTCTTCTCTATTGGAATTTAAAACTCCCTGGAAAACTTGAAAGAATGGAAACAAAAAATATATAATTAATTTCATGGTCATTATAATACCACAACAGAGCAATTTCACAAATTAAAAATTAAATATGTCAGATGCTAAGAATATCTAACACGTTGTTGGGTCTTCAAAAAATAATACTGCAGTTTTCAGTGAGAGATTGTTGCGTCTTGTGAAACTTAAAAAATAAAATGAAAAATTAAACACTGGATTGATATAGTTAAAATGTTATACACATGAACTTATCAGTATAAATCTCACCTTTACAGAAGCCCGGTCAAGGTGAATGAGTTTCCAAGCAGATGAACAGCTCAGACTCCTGATAAAGAAACACACCATGAAAGAGTCTCCCATTTCAAAATACAAACATCTCTCATCAAAATTCTTAACATTGTTTCAGTAAAATGTCATCAGAGTCACTTACACTGGATGAATCACTGTTGATGACCAGATCATTGGTGGCTTTTTGAGGTGGCTCCTCCCTCTCAGGTGACCTGGCTTTGATGGACACACTTTGCCACCGTTTCCTAAAGGAAGATCATTTCATTACAATGGCTGCATCCACAATCGCATACTTCCCTACTATATAGTAGGAAAAAACAGTATGTCCAAAAAGAAGTGTGTCTGAATTCAAAATACTCATGAAAGAATAGGCAAAAAGAACCCAGATGACCTAATTCTTCCAGTGAGATTCTGAAGTGTGCATACGACGGACAGTGTACTATCCCATGAGGCCACGGGAGAGGATTTATAAACGGCAGTGAAGCGAAGTAACTGACGCTGGTAGGTCACATGATAAGATCACATGCTGAATGTAGTACATCCAGATTACATTCATACTACACACTAGAATCTATTTTTTAGCAGTCGTGATGTAATTACTTATTCAAAATAAGCACCTACTCAAGAGAGTGTGCGATTATTTCGGTTACAGCCATCGATTGCTTGCGTGGTGTGCCCAATACTGTTCCTGGAGATCCTGCAGAGTTCAGATCTAACCCTGCTGTCTGTAATTATCAAGTGCTCCTAAAAATCTTAATTTCGTGTTGGATCAGGGTTGAAGCTGAACTTTCCAGAAAGGTAGATCTTCATGAACAGGACTGGGCAGCCCTGGACTATGACATCTGCTTTCATTCATTTGCTGGGCACCTGAACATTTTAATAAATGATACTGTACCTGTGTGACTGCCATTTGCCCTTAGTTTTGCTCTCTGATGTTGACGCAGTGGAGGCTTGATCTGCCAAATCCTTCAGGAAGTCAAACAACCTCTCTGAATGGATGCACTGTTTCCTACAAAGATTATCCACGTATAATAAAATAACAGAAACAGATGGAGTAGAGGACACATACTAACATAAGAGTGGACAATACATAGGAATGGTTATTTGAGGCGGGAGGATGCCTATTTTGAACCTCACATGTGATTGATGGACATCACTCTGCTCTTCCTGGATTGGGTTATTTTACAGGTCATGCTGAGAAGAGATCTGAGGAACATTTCTAAAGCTTTAGCTAAATGTGCAGTTATGGACCATAACAGCAATATGAAGGAATTGGGATGGGATGGGATGGGAGGGATGGATGGATATTTTACATGAAGAAAATGCAGCCTAATTTAGGCCCCAAAATAAATAAATAAAAACAGATTTGATTTTTTATATAAAGAAAATGAGCCCTATTTTAGGTTCATTACCATTTTTTTAAAAACCTGTAATGATAAAACAAAATAGGAAATTGGTAGATTTTATCTAAGGTGGCATTTGGACTAAAAATGTTGGGAACCACTAAACTAAGTAATGTGGTTGGTTCTTAGAACGCTATTTCATTGTTTTTAGCCAATCACAACTTCTATAATTATGAACTAAGGAATCGTTAGAACAAAAGAATCGAAGAGTCAGAGTGGAGGAATCGACTCTTTTGGATACATGCTTCAAACGATTCAACTGTCAAAGGGCTCCTGACAACAAATGATTCCCCACCAGCACTCAACATTTAGAGCTTAAAGGATGCATATGATGACCGGTACAGCTGTTGCGATTCGCCCAACATCTGTATCCTTTTGCATTATTTTCTTGATGCGTCCCTAGCCAAGAGGAAAACGGGAGGACGAGATGTTCAGTGACGCTCATCTGAGCAGCAGAGTTTATGGATTCACAAAGCATAACAACAGGGAAATACAGAAATACTCACGGGTTGAAAGCGAACATTATATTTTTTCTTCTGTCCGGGCATTTTGAACTCATAAATGTTTGTTTTCGGCTTACATTTTGAATCATTTTATGGTTTGAAGTGCGGAGCGCCATTTGTTTATCTTTCACAGGAAGTACTGAATGAGAAATGAATGGAGGGGGAAAAACAAGGGGGTCGAGCTCCACAAAGGAAACGCCCCTGTCACGTGTGGCATGAGATTTGTAAACAATCCGCAAACCTTTTTTTTTCTTCCACGTGTGGCAAGATCAGATGAACTTGCTACCCATCTACCAAAAATATTCTAACAACGTTTTGCATTAAGTTATGAAAACGTTATGTTCTCTGGGCGTTCAAAACATCCGTTTTTAAATGTCTTAAAAACGTTATGAGAACGTTAAGGGAACACTCCATTGCATAATTTTGCAAACACGTTAACGTCATTTTTTAATGTTTTCTGAAACAAGTAGTAACATTTAAAAAACGTTAGATGAACATCCAACTAAAATGTTTCAGAAATAAATATATAAATAAATAACGTTTTTGTGCCAAACTTTTGAGAATATTATTAAAGTCCAGATCACTCTAATCGAACGTTCCATTAACGTTACTAGAAGAACGTTTGTTCAAAACTTAGACAAAGTTCTTAGAACGTTCCCTGTTAACTGGGTATAATGGCCCAAAAACTATGTGGTGTGGTATGAATATCATCAATAATAGAGTATCATTTGAAGTGGGACTATATATCGTTCTTTACTCTTCTATGATACCAGTGTGAGCTTGAGGGGAAGGTCATCCATCCTCCAAGTCACTTTGAGTCCTGTTGGTTAAGAAACTGCAAAATGGGTTAGGGTTTTAAGTACATTTCTAGCAGATGCCGGATCCCAATTGGTTTAACATTATGATATCTAATGCACTGTCATTTTAAAAAATAGTTTTGGAGCCACTGTGTTTATTATAAGCACACCAAGTCAAGCCATGCAGCACAACGTATAACCAGCAGGTGGCAGAATAACCACAGCTGTTTAAAATAGTGTTTTGTCTATTACTGTACTTGTCTGGTACAAACTGAGAACTGGACCCTTACATTTCGTAAAGTTATTACATATAATTTGCTATATTAATATAAATGTAAATATTCAGAAAATGTCTTTTATGATTTTTGTAGACAGTCAGGCCTACTTACAATTTCCATGTGATCTCCTTAATGCATTTCCAACGCATGACAGTTGAATTTCCTAAACATTCAAAAACTGAGAAGATTATATACAGTATGGTATACGATTTGAGATGTTTCCAGAGTGTGGACATCAAGAATAATCGTTTCCTCATTGTCAGCACACAAATATAAATATACTTGCGTAAGTCCGTATATTTTTACCATTCACATGACAACACCAGTCATGCCCAATGACATCAACCACTCCGAGTGTACACTTTAGTCATGTGATACAGAATTAACCACTAGCAGCTTTTAGCGACATTATAGATGACTGTAGGCCCTACCCAACGGATTGCAGGGCAAATTACAGAACAAAATTCATCAAACTATTAGGCTACTTTAGAATAAAACACATATGCAAGTTGATTCTGAAAGAAAAAAATATAAAGTTTTGTAAAACTGGCTAAATAATATACGTACATCCAAAATTGCATACTTCCCTACTATATAATAGGTGAAAAACAGTAGGCCTATGTGACATAAGAAGTGTGTCTGAATTCACAGTACACATAAAAGAGAAGGCAAACAGTGACTCCTCTCCCGTGGCCTAATGGGATAGTAAAGTGACTATCATATGCACACTTCAGAATCTCCCCAGAAGTTAGCAGGTCATCCGGGTACTTTTCGCCTACTGTTTGGACATACTGGGCATACTGTTTTTCGCTTAGCCTACTATATAGTAGGGAAGTATGCGATTTCGGATGCAGCGCATGTCTCATCGCAGAAAGTTTTAAAAACTGTAGCCTAGCCTACTACTAAATGGCGGCGATATCTATGGACTTAATTGTTGGAGTTTTGTTCAATTTTAATATAGGAATGTTGATGAGGATAAGAAAAATTAAAGACATCTGTTATGGTCATCTTTGCTTTGGAGGCAACTTGAGTAAAACGGCTTTAGCATATATATAACAAACACCATACAAAATACTTGAACCAGAAGAGATGCAACCTGTTTTACATACAGAATACGGAAGTTAGTTGCCCATAGATCTTTATTCAGAGCAGCGACGAAAGCGAGGGCCATGTTTCCAATATGCTAAATGGCATCCACTGTAAAACGCTCCTAGCGTTCACTTGTAGCCTATTTTTTCCACAGCTCAAAGGGCCATAACCTCATTTCATAGCGTGTGACATTTAGCGGTTATGAGGTTGCTAAAAATATTCATTCAGGTAGTAAAAGTAATTCAGGTGTAGTTGTATTGGGAATATTGGCAAAAAATTTCGGTAAACTGTAATAGGCTAGGCATATATATATATATATACAGGTCCTTCTCAAAAAATTAGCATATTGTGATAAAGTTCATTATTTTCCATAATGTAATGATAAAAATTAAACTTTCATATCATACTTTCAAATATTTCAGGTCTTTTATTGTTTTAATACTGATGATTTTGGCATACAGCTCATGAAAACCAAAAATTCCTGTCTCAAAAAATTAGCATATGATGAAAAGAGTCTCTAAACAAGCTATTAACCTAATCATCTGAATCAACTAATTAATTATAAACACCTGCAAAAGATTCCTGAGGCTTTTAAAAACTCCCAGCCTGTTTCATTACTCAAAACCGCAATCATGGGTAAGACTGCCGACCTGACTGCTGTCCAGAAGGCCATCATTGACACCCTCAAGCAAGAGGGTAAGACAGAAAGAAATTTCTGAACAAATAGGCTGTTCCCAGAGTGCTGTATCAAGGCACCTCAGTGGGAAGTCTGTGGGAAGGAAAAAGTGTGGCAAAAAACGCTGCACAACGAGAAGAGGTGACCGGACCCTGAGGAAGATTGTGGAGAAGGACCGATTCCAGACCTTGGGGACCTGCGGAAGCAGTGGACTGAGTCTGGAGTAGAAACATCCAGAGCCACCGTGCACAGGCGTGTGCAGGAAATGGGCTACAGGTGCCGCATTCCCCAGGTCAAGCCACTTTTGAACCAGAAACAGCGGCAGAAGCGCCTGACCTGGGCTACAGAGAAGAAGCACTGGACTGTTGCTCAGTTTTGCATGTCATTCGGAAATCAAGGTGCCAGAGTCTGGAGGAAGACTGGGGAGAAGGACATGCCAAAATGCCTGAAGTCCAGTGTCAAGTACCCACAGTCAATGATGGTCTGGGGTGCCATGTCAACTGCTGGTGTTGGTCCACTGTGTTTTATCAAGGTCAGGGTCAATGCAGCTAGCTATCAGGAGATTTTGGAGCAGTTCATGCTTCCATCTGCTGAAAAGCTTTATGGAGATGAAGATTTCTTTTTTCAGCACGACCTGGCACCTGCTGACAGAGCCAAAACCACTGGTAAATGGTTTACTGACCATGGTATTACTGTGCTCAATTGGCCTGCCAACTCTCCTGACCTGAACCCCATAGAGAATCTGTGGGATATTGTGAAGAGAAAGTTGAGAGACGCAAGACCCAATACTCTGGATGAGCTTAAGGCCGCTATCGAAGCATCCTGGGCCTCCATAACACCTCAGCACAGGCTGATTGCCTCCATGCCACGCCGCATTGAAGCAGTCATTTCTGCAAAAGGATTCCCGACCAAGTATTGACTATTGTGTGCATAACTGAACATAATTATTTGAAGGTTGACTTTTTTTTTTTGTATTAAAAACACTTCTTTTATTGGTCGGATGAAATATGCTAATTTTTTGAGACAGGAATTTTGGGTTTTCATGAGCTGTATGCCAAAATCATCAGTATTAAAACAATAAAACACCTGAAATATTTCAGTTGGTGTGCAATGAATCTAAAATATATGAAAGTTTAATTTTTATCGTTACATTATGGAAAATAATGAACTTTATCACAATATGCTAATTTTTTGAGAAGGACCTGTATATATATAATATATATATATATATATATAGTAGTTTTTTGTGGCCGTTTCCTAACCAATCAAAGACAACTATCATTTTAAAATGTGATTCAGAAGTTCGAGAGTTTGATATAAGCGCAGACGAGGGACTACTTTTATGTGGCAGTGCCTCCAAAAGAGGAGTGAACTCAACTCTGGCGGACGGACACATGTGCTCGCTGCGGTTTGATAGTCCTGTGTAGGGGCGGATGAATACCATGTGTGAGTGAGTAAGTGAGTGTGTGAGTGAGAGAGAGAGAGAGAGAGAGAGAGAGAGAGAGAGAGAGAGTGGTGTGTGTGTGTGTGTGTGAGAGAGAGAGAGAGAGAGAGAGAGAGAGAGAGAGACAGAAAGTGAGGGAGGGAGAGCCATAATGACTGTTACTACTCCCAGTGTAAATCAGTTTTTCGGCGCACAGACACATGAGCGTTCGCTAGAGAACGTACGCAGGGAATTTAAACCCCCTGTACTCAAACACACAATAAGCTTATTTTAATCACCATCATTTAATAATGTGTCAACACCGTAGCACACAATAGGAGGAAGTTTGTTTGCTGTCCGCGGAGATTTCTCGCACTTTTTGCGGGACCATGGCGCTGGAGCTGGTGGGCAAGCGCTGCCTGTGCGCGAGCGGCGGAGGGTCTCTGGAGCTCGCGAGCATCTCGCGCTGGAGCTGGAGATCCGGAGTCATCCGCGCGACCTCTGACGCGCCTGCTCTGATGACGGTAAAACGCTTACTTACTTCACGACTGTTATTTAGGAGAACTGTTAAAACATACGCTCGTTTTGAGGCTTTTCAGTTGATAGCCTATAACGTATACAAATTGCCTTTATCTTGTTTGTCAGATGAAAAGTTTGACGGAACTACTGATATGACGGCGAAAGTTGATTGTATTGAAAGCTGATACGTTTGTTTATATCCGTTGTTTAGCTAACAAACATTAAGGCGGATTATACTATTTGTCGAAGGCTGGGCGTGTTACTATGATAGAGAAAAAACAAGTGTGTGAGAGAGAGTGTGTGTGTGTGTGTGTGTGTGAGAGAGAGAGAGAGAGAGAGAGTGAGTGAGAGTGTGTGTGTGTGTGTGTGTGTGAGAGAGAGAGAGAGAGAGAGAGAGCGAGTGAGTCTGTCTGTCTGTATGTCTGTCTGTGTGTGTGTGTGTGTGTGTGTGTGGCTTCACTCAGACTAATCGGCTGTTGTGAGTTTACTGCACTGCCGCTGTAGCGCCTAATGACTCCAGCACAGCACTGAAAGCTTCATCGCGAGTAGATTCCTTAATTATCTTCATATATTGATATTTACTTGAAAAATACCTTGAGAAAGAAAGGATACACTTTACATTATTGCACATAAACAGTCAATAGTACTCAATTACATTATCATGCAATGTGCATTACGAGCATTTGTTTGCATCTAATATTTTGGTGTGTATCCACATTCAGGATTCCCACAGTCATGGGACACTTAAGAAATAGGAATTTAGAAATGGAAAAGTAATAGAAATTGTGTGTGTGTGTGTGTGTGTGTGTGTGTGTGTATAATACATACACACACACACACACACACACACACACACACACATATATATATATATATATATATATATATATATATATATATAAACATATATATATATATATGTAAACATATGCACACTAAATATTTCAGTCTAAATATCTGTTGAAGATGCTTATTGAAAACCAAAGCATTTTTAAAAATCCATAAAGCCAACACCAACGTCTGGAAAAGCCATGGATATTCATTATTGAAGAGCTGTGGGAACCCTGCGTGTTACTAAATGCATGTTGACTCCAGGAAAGCCATTATAGTTCCAGTGGATTGAATCTTCACCGGCACCCTGTGTACTGCAGTACAGACAATATTTGCATTTTTACAACCGTGAAGCTAATTATGAGGGTCAAAGGCACACTCTCCTCCTACACTAGTGCTCAGCGAAAGAGCAGATCACTCTCTGAGGATCGTACTGATCGTGGCAGTTTTTTATGGTGATTTAAAGTCTAAATCAAATGTATACAATGTATTCCAATGGGGTGCAAAAAAGAGAGAATTATTATGTTTTATTCATTCTCTCTGATGTCAGTGTTTATGTGCATTGATAGTCACGCTGTTGTTTGCTCCCAGCTGAGTGTGTGTGTGTGTGTGTGTGTGTGTGTGTGTGTGTGTGTGTGTGTGTGTGTGTGTGTGTGTGTGTGAATGAGATAGAAAGAATGTGTGTGACTGGTTATTACTGGCTTGGTTGCTCATATCATTTGCGGTCTGATTGATTGACAGAGGCTTGCATTCATGTGTGTGCAAATCGGTCATTAATTTTTCCGTACAGGTGCGGTATTGCTTGTATATCTAGTGTGTGTGTGAGTGAGTGTGTGTGTGTGTGTGTGTGTCTATTTGTTTAACAATGTCTTTCTGGTTGTAAACTCACACCAACAGGATTTTCTTACTGTATGAGAGTTTGTCACCCTCTGTGCAGTCAATTATTTTAGATAAAACTGTAATCTTATTATAGTACTAGGCTATTTATTTGGAAAGTGTCCTCAGTTTCTTCTCTGAAGAATCTCTCTGGTGTTACAGCTGTATTTTTAAAGCTGGGAATATACATGCGAGTTTGGTTTGTTTATCAGAACAGCTGTCGGTTTCCTCTCCTGGTGTATTTATGTGTTTGTGTTTCATGAGATTGTAAGCGCTGCAAGTGTGTTAGTGTGTATTCGTCTTTGGGGATTCATATCTTTTACACCATTGGCTAGACAATGTCCCCGTGGCAACAGAGGCTTAGCCGTGTGACTGACAGCTTTCCCTGAGTTACAACCTCCTGCCGTGTTAGTACACATACACACACACACACACGCACACACACACACACAGAGAGAGAAGGATATCTCCTAATGCTTCTCATCTCCTTCACAACCTGTTGTTTTACTACACTGTATTCTCATGGGTTAACCACAAGCGCTGCTTTACTTTAACTTCCAACAATCTACAATGTGTCTTGACAGCTTATGCACTATTTTTAGTTTTAAAACTACAGGAACTTTTAATGGGATAATAAAGGAACGTGTGATATGGAACAGTTGCAGTTCTGGATTCTGATTGGTTCAATATGGCTTACAATTACAAAAATGTCAACAGCTATGGATTAAATGTAGAATAATTAATATAATGGCTTTAGATTTGTATACTTAAATGGGACCGGTTTCCCCAAAACTGAGGGTTCGGTCATCATATACTCACTCTCACGTTATTCCAAAGACATTCACTCATCTTCAGAACATGTTTTTAATAAAACATTAAAGATTCTGTTCATCCATTGGAAGTAAAATATTTTATGCTCATAAAAGTTCATTAAGACGAATAATCCATATTAATCAAGTGGCTTAATACAAGTCTTCTGATAAGACACAATCACTTCTTATATTGTACACATTTTATTTAGGCCTTGTAAAAAATCTTCATTTGTGTCTCGAAGATGAACGAAAGTCTTTGGAACGATATGGGTTGAACTAACCTTTAAATATTTGGAAACCTTAAATCAGTATATAATGATGCATATTTAAGAAAAACACACACACATTAAATTAGGGGCTATTTCTACCGATCTGTCTTTAAAATGACCCTTTATAACAATATCAATGGAAAATTGAGCTATTTTACAAAGTGGTACAATTTTTATTTAAAAAGTAAGAATGAAGGTGCGTCCCAAACCCCATCACTAAATCTAACATCACTGGGATGTAAGCAGATCCGAAAACGTAATCGCACAAATGGTGATTGTACGAATTAATAAGAATTAGCCACCGATTCGCCAATACATAAAATAGTTATAAATTGCCAATAGGATTGGTGTAACCTAATGTATTTAGCTCGAATCAGTCATATTAAATTAGATTTCTGACTTTGAAAAGCAAATCGACAGTCCTATAATGTGATTGTGTATTGTAATGCTGCGCATCATACCTTTTAGCCATAACAATATTCACAATATCTCTCAGCCGCTTGTATTATTATAAAATTTTTAACATAGAATCTATATTGCAATCTAATCTACTTGAGACACAATTATGATGGATTTATTTGTGCAGACAGTGTTTCTGTTTTGATTGCACAAGTATGTTGCAGTGATATTCATTCTGTGATATCATTCGTCTGATGCAGACATTTATTAATTTCATCTGCGTGTGTTTTATCGACTTGCTCTGATAGTACTCTAATTCTGATCTGCACTGCATTAACTAAAGCCAGATGTCTCTGCTTGGCCTCGTCTCTGTCTTGTCCCCCCCCCCCCCCCTCTCTCTCTCTCTCTCTCTCTCTCTCTCTCTCTCTCTCTCTCTCTCTCTCTGTCTGGTTGAGTATGTGTGTACTGTGCTCTATTTAAGCACTCCTCTCCCCCTCCCCATCCGTACATGTGTTCACACTGATGGCCGTATTCCAGCTCTCTGCACGTGTGTGTGTCTGTCTACACACACACACAAACACACACACACACACCGATACAGATATATGGTTCTGCAGTGTCAGAGACACGGGTTGAATTTCATCAGCTCATTCGGAGAGAAGAAAAACATTTTTAAACCATCTCTCTCCCTTTCCAATGTCTTGTTGACGTAATGTGTGATTTCTTGTTTATATGTATGTGTGACGCTCTAAGTCTGTCTGCCTGCAAAATGTCCGTCGTGTGCTCTATATACAGCTTTCTTCTCATTTGACCCTTGACCTTTGGCAGATGGTTTGAAGCTGTGCCAGGGAAGCAATGTGTGATTCTGCAGAGCAGACAGATTTTGTGTGTGTGTGTGTGTGTGTGTGTGTGTGTGTGTGCGCGCTGTAGCTTATCTCCTGAAATGCATAAGAAGTCCAGCTCAGGCTGTTTGATTGTAGATCTAAGCTTTGCTGAGACACACACACAACTATACAAAGCTGTTTTAACTCCCACTCTGTCATTTCTCCTTCTGATGATGCATTACTTGTATTGATGTGTGTGTGTGTGTGTGTGTGAGAGAGAGAGAGAGAGAGAGAGAGAGAGAGAGAGCGAGAGAGAGAGAGAGAGAGAATATCCTATTAGTCCTGCAGAATCTGTGAAATCATCCTCGTCTTTTGATTTTAGGGCCCCGGGGAGTTCGGTGTCTGTATGGTTGTTTCGGATGTTTGTGTAATCGTGATCGTCTCTTTAGCTCTCACAGTATCTGTGTGAATGTTTGCGTGTCTTTATATGTGCGGAGGAGAGAGTGTGAAAGCGAGAGAGAGCGTCTGTGTTTGGCAGACAGAAGAGAGAGAGAGTTTGTTTAAACTGGAATATTATGCATGACAGAATCACAGTCACGGGACTGGTGTCCAACGCTCACTCCTCCTGTGAAAGAAGGCCTGCTGCTGCTTTACTAGAATAATATGAGGATATTAAAGGACACTATATCCTCTCTGCTGTCATACACACTAAAACTAGCTCATCAAGTCATTATTATGTTCACTAGCAGTGTGTCTGGGTCACACCTTAATGACACACACACACACAGTTCTCCACCACACCTAACCACACACACTCCAGTGCTCACATCCACCAGACCCTCATCTCAAACGGGTTCAGATCATACGATATAATGCATGTCATTTAGCTAATTAATAACACTGTACTAAGAGATCAGTTTACTTATGAAAATATTTTGCTTTACATTACAGTGTTCGTGTTGCACATTAATTTAATTGCATAATAATTACTTTTCAATTAATATAAATTACTATTTTTAAATATGTTTTATCAGTGTTTCATTTGCAATTTAATCTTTGTAAATTACACAGAAAATAATGCAATAATAAAAAATACAAGAAAAGAATATATATATATATACGTATACCTGTACACACACACATTACAATTTTGATACATATATCCACATACATTATTTACACGTATAACACTTGCTCGAAAGGGAGTGGAAAGAAGTATAATTTGTGCAATTTTAAAGTATATTTAAAAATTTTAATGGCGTATAGGAGATTGTTGCTCTAGTAATTTAACATGCCTGTCACACATTGTGTGTTCATGTAGCTGTGCGTTGACTTAATAAACATGCTCGCATTTTCTCTGCCTTCATCTGTCTCTTTTTTCCTCTCTTGTTCTGTCTGTCTTTCTCTATCTCTCTCTTTCTCTCTCACCCGCCCACCTTTCCTTCCTCTCTCTCCGCTCAGTAAATTATTGATCAGTGAGGCGCCTCCGTGGATCACAGAGTTTGTGAATGTGTGTGTGTGTGTGTTTGCGTGTTTGCACTCAGCGCTAAAGACAGTATGTACAACAGACACGAACACGCTCACACAAAGTCACATGATAGTCTCATTCTACTATGTTGGCAGCATGCTTTTATTCCCCAGACTCTCAGACACACACACACACACACACACACACACACACACACACACACACACACACACACACACACACACACACACACACACACACACACACACACACACACACACACACACACACACACACACACACACACACACACACACACACACAGTGTCAGTTTCATCAGGAACACAACCAGACCCATCTCATTCACTCCTCGCTTGTGTTGCAGAAATTATTGGTACAGATTATTACGGTTAGCAGAATATATTTACACGTACATCTCTTCGAAAACCAACCGTAAAAAAAAGAGTGTGTGGTTTGACAGACAGGAAGGCTGTGTGTGTGTGTGTGTGTGTGTGTGTTTGTTTGTGTGAGTGTGTGTGAATGCTGATGCTATGAGCACATTTCTGCCTGAGCGTTGGCTGTGGTCCAGGCTGAAATCTGATGCCGGTGAATGTTTCCCTCCCACAAGCCTCAGGGAAGTGTTTACTGAGAGAGAGTGTGTGTGTGTAAATGTTTCTGTCCTGCAGTCTGTCAATAAGAGATACTGCAGAAGTGTGAGTATGCAATGCTTGAGTTGATTTGCAGGTGTGCCTGTGAGTTTGTATGCATGTGTGTGTGCGCCCATCTGACTGTATGAGTGAAGCACTACTCTGACCTGTTACAGCTTGTCAGCGCTTCATGGCCGAACAGCTCGGCGCGCACACACACACGTGTGTGTGTGTGTGTGTGTGTGTGTGTGTGTGTGTGTGTGTGTGTGCGTGCGAGAATAGCAGAAAAAAGCCTCTTGTTAGCTCACTCACATCTTATAAATACCATCTGAGAAACACATATACACACCCAAAGAAGGCACACATACATCATCATAATTACATACACGGCAGAAAAAACAGTCGCTGTGAAAAATGACAACCTAATGTGATGGTAGACACATTTCACATTGGCAGGACAGATGAAGCTCAGTGTAAATGTATGTGTGTGTGTGTGTGGATTCAAAAGGCAGCAGGACTGGTTCCTATGACTAATGATCTCCTCTAAATGAATAATTGCTGTTTTCCGTTCACGCTCGCCCTTTTTATACACACTTTCGGTCAAGCAGACAGGCACACACACATCTCAGAGATAATGGCAAGAGAGCACGTAAATCACCTCAGTGTCCGACACGCATCCTTACACCGGGAGAGAGAGAGAGAGAGAGAGAGAGAGAGTTTGAGTGTGTCTTTGTGTGAAAGAGACCGTGAGAAGATGAAGGGGAAAGGTGAGCATGAAAGACAGCTGAAAGAAAAGGAGTTGAGGGAGATGGAGAGACGGAGAGAGACTGAGACAGTGATGTTGGTAGCATAGCAACTCAAAAATGGTCCTTTTTCACTCCTCTCTGTTCTGTCTCTCTCTCTCTCACTCTCAGAGGATCTTGACCAATGACAACATGTGTCCCTGCGATGCATAATATTTTAGGGCTATTTTTCTCTTTCTGTTGAGTGTGACAAACTATCTTTGGCACACACACACACACAGGCACACAGAGACACATCGGTATGCTTAATAATGTGTGAAGTTTGCTATTCTAGACTGAATAGAGGATGGTGAACTGTGTTACTCTTATGTCTCTCGAAAAGCATTTCAGATCTGCATTCAAAAACACAAGATGTAGAATGTAGTGAATGTTTGATTTGGTTAAACTTTATTTTGATCGTCCACTTTAGACTTTCTACTAAGTAACCTCGCAACTATATGTCAAGTTGTCAACTAACTCTCATTAGAGTTTTAGTAGACTGTTGGGTTAGTTTTAGATGTAGTTAGTTGATATACTAGTTGCAAAGTAAGTTATAGTCAGTAAAATGTCTGTTGGGGAGCATCAAAATAAAGTGTCAGCAGATATTAAGCAGATAGTCTACTAATACTCTAATGGCTTGTAGTTGACATGTAGTTGCAAAGGTACTTATAGTTATTTATTACGGCGCTTTTCCACTGTATGGTTCATCTCGGTATGGCTCACTTTTGGGGGTTTGTCCACTGTGTACAGTACCTAGTACTTCGTACTTTTTTTAGTACCACCGTGGTTTAGGTTCCAAGCGAGTCTTACTGATACTTAAATGTGATGTGTAAACACTGCAGATCACTGATTGTTCAGAGAGAAATGTCACTACCAGCTTCATTGGAATTACGACACGAGTCACCAAACCTGCTAGATTTAAATAGACAGCAACAGCCACCGCAGTATAATTTGTTTGCACAACTTTTTTTAAAAGACTTGCTTAAAATGACCGCCGTGCGCAACTTGAAAAAATAAATGGCTGTATAAATTTCACTGCAGTAGAGGATACAGTGCAAAAATATCTCAATTTAATATTCAAACAGAACTTTTAAATGCACATACGGTGCTCAAATTTGGGGTCAATAATTTGAATGATCAAATCAATCTTGTCCAAAATATTCTTAAGTTACATTCAGAAGTTTGAATAAAACTTCTAAATGCAGTTATGCTTAATCGAATGCTTAGTCAAACATTTGCACATTTAAATCGTATCGTACATTTAAATCAAACATACAAATATACCCAGAATGTCCAAAAATGCTGATTATATTATAATTACACTTTTACCCAAAGCATCTTATTGTGCTTTCAGGCTATACTTTTTCTCAGTGCCTTGGAAATCAAACCTGTGACCTTGGGAGTTGCTGTACCAATTGATTACAAATTTCCAAAATACTAAATTGAACATTTAAAAGTTTGAGTTGAATGTTCAAGCGTGCCTATTCTGGCCAAATAATACAAAATCTAACATTCAAAAGTTCAAATTAAAAAGGCCTATGATACCCAAAACTTCTGTATCGATCATTCAAATGTTTATATCGAATTTCTAAATGCACACATGACACATACATTTGCATAATCGAGCATTTAAACATTCAAATCAAATTTTCGAATGCCCAAAATAATTTGAATTCAACATTCTGGATCATACGTTTGAAAGGTTGAATCAATCTCCCAAATTAACTTAAAATGTCCAAAATATTCTGAAATTATTATTTTTTTTTAATAAAAAATACATAGAAGCAGAGATACTCCACCTCTTTATGCCCTCACCTGCTAATTACCGTGTATTCTGAATCACTGCGAGTGTGGCTAGATCAGTGCTGTATTAATATTGAGTTACTGTTTGGTGACTTCGTGATTCCGATCTGCCACAGATTGAGCAGTATTGTCACGCTGCAGTAGGGCTGGATGGCTCATTGCAGCCGTTGAGTGAGTTTTAATTTAGTCTGGTTCAGTCATCAGCCAGAAGCAGCGCTTGTGACGCTGTGATGACACTGGGTGACAAATACGAGTGACATCATTGAATTCAGACCTACAAATGAAAATGTGTTTTTTGGTTCTGAGCTGGGGTGATATAGACATCACTGTGTGATCTGATGTGTGTGTGTCTGAGATTGTTTCATCATGAACATAAGTAATCGTTTTAATTTTGGGTTCATGTTGTGTGTGAGCGTGTAAGCAGGCTTTTGTGTGCGAGTAGTTATGTGGTTACGTATGCTTTTGGTGTGTTGACTTTTGTTTCTAATTTACTAATTTATCACTTTTGAATGGATTATTAATTAGCTGCATCAATCAAGTTAATTGTGAACACATGCGTCTGCACATGTACCTCTGTGTCTGTACATACATTCGCAAGCTACCAACCCTCTCTCTGTCTCTATACGCTAGGTGTGTGTGCACTGGGACGGCGAGCAGAGCGCGGACAGGAAGTGGAGGAGACTGCGAGAGGAATGTGAGGTGGTTTTGCTGGAGCAGGAACTGGTCTGGGCCGCCAGAAGAACCGGCTCAAACGGCAGCGGCAGCGCACAGGAGAAGAGGAGACTGCAACCCGCCCTGGTGAGTCCACATAAAGCCTGGAAGTACTGCCACTCACACTATACACAGACCCTCTGATGCATATTATACGCAAAAATGGAAAGAGCTTGAAACTGATTGACTGGATTAATGCAGCCAGAGTTGGGTTTTTATCAGTCTGGTTGTTTTTATTTAAGGAGATGTTGTGTAATAAAAATATTACTATATTAAATATGTATCTAAATATATGAGATGAGAAGCTTAGACTGATTGCAATATGAATTCTTAAAATGATTCTTGAATGATTGAAAAATACACGTTTTCATTTGTTATATAGGGTATGTATGTATGTATGTATACAATTCCATTCAAATTATACACTCACCTAAAGGATTATTAGGAACACCTGTTCAATTTCTCATTAAAGAGTAACTAAACACTAAAACAACTTTTTTTAGTTACTTTTCTGTAAGAATGGAGCTTCATAAATGCTGTTCATTGATTCGAGTACATTTTTTGACATTTGGGTATAAAGTGTTTTACTTTTCAAATATATGGTGTAAAAACGTCTGAGTGCTGCCCTCTTCAGGTTAAACGGAAAGCTCCTGCAGTAGGGGTACTCGCTGACGTAGAATACTCTCTGACGTCACTCTGTCACGCCCTTGGTGCGAGCTCACCCGACCCTTGGCAGCCACTGGTATAAAAACATCTGGTTCCGTCAAAACTACTGTAGCGGGTCAGGAGTTGGAATTACGAGTATTGAAAACGGATAGATATATATTAGCATATAGTTAGCATAGCATTTATATAGTTATTTAGATTATTTAGTGTAGCCTAGGTAGTTAATCTCGCCTATCGCTCCAGTGTGCAACCTGCATTTTACGTGGGATTGCTTCTCCAACGCAATGGAGGTGGAAATGGGCTTCTCCACACAGCTCGCGCTGTCAAACGCTGCTCTTCATACCTGCATGAACTCCACCACCGCAGCGGCGTCATGATGTGAGTGAGCATATATTTTTAATCACAATTTATGTTCCTTCTTATTAGGCTAAAGTTAATCCTCTGGTGTCGACAAACACGCCGACGCGATTTGCTAATTGTTTTTTTCACATAGCAGCAAAATATAATGAACTTAATAGTAATAATAATCCTGGAAAAAATTCCCTCAAAATGACTGAATATGAGAATAATCGGATGCCGATCGCGATGCGGGAGTTAAGACCGCAGTTTGAGCTGGTGTCCACAGACAATTCACCCTCTGAAGTATTTCACAATCTGTTCAGTTACTGGGATTTTCACGCACAACCATTTCTAGGGTTTACAAAGAATGGTTTGAAAAGGGAAAAACATCCAGTATACTGCAGTCCTGTGGGCGAAAATGCCTTGTTGATGCTAGAGGTCAGAGGAGAATGGGCCGACTGATTCAAGCTGATAGAAGAGCAACTTTGACTGGAATAACCACTCGTTACAGCCGAGGTATGCAGTAAAGCATTTGTGAAGCCACAACACGCACAACCTTGAGGGGGATGGGCTACAACAGCAGAAGACCCCACTGGGTACCACTCATCTCCACTACAAATATGAAAAAGAGGCTACAATTTGCAAGAGCTCACCAAAATTGGACAGTTGAAGACTGGAAAAATGTTGCCTGGTCTGATGAGTCTCGATTTCTGTTGATACATTCAGATGGTAGAGTCAGAATTTGGCGTAAACAGAATGATAACATGGATCCATCATGCCTTGTTACCACTGTGCAGGGTGGTGGTGCTGTAATGGTGTGGGGGATGTTTTCTTGGCTCACTTTAGGCCCCTTAGTGCCAATTGGGCATCGTTTAAATGCCACGGCCTACCTGAGCATTGTTTCTGACCATGTCCATCCCTTTATGGCCACCATGTACCCATCCTCTGATGGCTACTTCCAGCAGGATAATCATTTCAAATTGGTTTCTTGAACATGACAATGAGTTCACTGTACTAAAATGGCCCCCACAGTCACCAGATCTCAACCCAATAGAGAATCTTTGGGATGTGGTGGAACGGGAGCTTCGTGCCCTGGATGTGCATCCCACAAATCTCCATCAACTGCAAGATGCTATCCTATCAATATGAGCCAACATTTCTAAAGAATGCTTTCAGCACCTTGTTGAATCAATACCACGTAGAATTAAGGCGGAAGGGGGTCAAACACAGTATTAGTATGGTGTTCCTAATAATCCTTTAGGTGAGTGTAAATGTTAACAAACAAACTTTTAAACAGTAGTGTGTATATATATATATATATATATAACAAATAAAAATTATTTATAAATAAACCTATGTAATATATTTTCATTTAAACATTAATATAAATATAAGATATTATTATTAATATTGTTTATTTATTAATAATATTTATATTTTTACTTAGACACGCGCACACACACATAGGCCTATATATATAAATAAAATAAACAATGTTAATAAATACAGCTATTTAATAAATATTTTTATTTAAACACAAATTAACAATAAATACATTTTTACATATTATTATTATTATTATTCATTTATTTATTTAAAAAAAAAACACAAATGTGTATTTTTAACTATACATTTCAGTTATTAATGACTCAGCAAAGAATGAATGAAACTGATGGGCTTTTGTTTTCATTCCTGTTTCCACTGTTAGAGACTGACTGATGTGTCCCTTTTATATGTCCTGTTAGACTGAGTCATTAGCTGCCATCTGTGTTATAAAGATACAAAAAAGAAGAAA